>NC_044388.1:9790856-10109106 GCF_006542625.1 Nomascus leucogenys | reverse complement strand
AATGAATGCATGACTGAAACTTATATTAACAGCACAACAGCACATTCTATAGGAGGATATGCAATATCCCCAGAAGGCAGTATGGTAGGAAAAACATTAATTCTATTCATCTCCACTGAGCACCTATTTTATGCCTTCACCATTAAAATGATCGAGTCCCAACAAATAGCCCTAAGTTCACTTACCAACTTAAACATCTGGGGTAGAGAAAAGACTGAAGTGGCCCAAAGCTGAGAAAGCAGCCTCTGCCAAGGTGAACTTGCAGAGAGAGGAAACCCACTGCCTGTGGACATAGGACATGACAAGAAGCATGCCTGCAGGTCCTCTAAGACAGAGTAACCATGCCCCAGTGAATGTGGTCTCCTCCAACCAGGTGCTAATTAATCATTCACAGAGGAAAATAAAGCAGGGCGGACACTGTGTTTGAAATGTCTCCACTCAATTCCTCCCAATAGACAAAGGCTAAAATATGAGGTGAGGGCCAGAAACTTTCCCCGATCCCCTCTGCACAGAAGTCACAGCCAAATAAGTAGGTCCCACAACGCTGAGAACTGCGTTTATGAAGGTGGCCTTCCTTAATGGAAACCAGAAAGCATGTGCCCCTGATTGAAGGGTTTGCCTGAAGATTTTAATTCATCAGCATCCTCAAGGAGTGTCCCTCTCCTTGGGCTTGAATTCATGTCCCCAGGATTCATGGGGCCTTCCCCATGGAGAAGAAAGGATGCACATCCTCCTGTGGGCTCATCTGCAATCCTGGCTCCAAGAATCACTGTTTTCCCCAGACAGATGCCCTTGCTTCTTTCCCTGAAGGGCGTGAGCCTGGGAGGGTGAAATCACCCTTTCCCAGTCTCCTTCTTCCACAAGCACAGAGCACCTTCCTAACTATTGCAGCAAGTACATGTTCTCATATAAGCCTTACTTTATGTCAAAATCAGACTGTTCTAGCTCACTTTGCTTATCTGTTTGAGCCAAATAAAAGCTCCTCCCGGGTCTTAAATCCATGAATTTTATGTCAGAGCAGTTGGGGTGAAGTTAAAATGGATTCACCCATAGAGAATTACCTATAACTTTTTTTATTAGCGTTATCTCTGCTACTTTCAATCCCAGGAGTCACTATCCTTTCATTGCTATTAGTTTCAACCCCCAGTCTGCCACTGTGTCACCTTGGGCAAGTTACTTAACTCCTCTGAGGCCCTCTCTTCTCATATGAAAATGGAGCTGAAGTTAGCTGACTCACAATGTCATTACAAAGATCAAATGAGATAATGGCTGCAAAGCACCTAGCTCAGAATGTACTCAGGAGATGCTCAGCTAATGTTAATTCCCTTCGGGTTCCTCCGATGTTCCCTGCTCAAAAAGAAATCCCCCAAAGCCTCACCTGTTCCAGCCCCTTTGCTATAGGAAGAAGGTTTCTCCCATCCAGCCCACGTCCTTCCTGAGCTGGCTCACACCAACTTATGAGAGCTGATTGTGCTCATCTCTTCCCAACTCTGCACTCAGCGACCTCATGGTGGAAGGATTTACACTACAGTAATCAGCAAATGCTATGAATCAAAGCTCCTATCCAGCAGAGCCAGCTTACCAGCACACCCCTGCTGGCAGGCTACACTTCACCATCCCCACCCATTCGGCCCACCCAGAGCCCACAGAGGCAGGAGGATGGACTCTGTAGGGGACTTTGGACCCAAAGCACAGCTTTCCTCTATAGTAAATAGTTTTTTCAACAAGTTCTTCAGGGCCACTCAAAGGCCCACTGACAGCCATCTGCCATTGATTTTTCCGAGAGGAAAATGCAGCAAAAAGAGCATGTGCTCAGAGGCCACCCAACCTTCAGACCTTCAGATGAATCCAACTGAAAAATAACTGCCGGCTGGGTGCAGTGGCTCACGCCTGTAATCCCAGCACTTCGGGAGGCCGAGGCGGGCGGATCACGAGGTCAGGAGATCGAGACCATCCAGGCTAACACTGTGAAACCCTGTCTCGACTAAAAATACAAAAAATTAGCCGGGTGTGATGGCAGACACCTGTAGTCCCAGCTACTGGGAGGCTGAGGCAGGAGAATGGCATTAACCCAGGAGGTGGAGCTTGCAGTGAGCCAAGATCGCGCCACTGCACTCCAGCCTGGGTGACAGAGCGAGACTCCATCTCAAGAAACAAAAACCTGCCAAAAAGCTTCTGGCCAGGACAGGATAATAGGGACTGTTTTAAAATAAAACCACTGTGTTTTTTAAACGTACAAAGTTGACAGCTTTTCTCTCCACAAACTGAAAAAAAAATGTATAAGAAAAATTTTTAAAAATTAGATAACTCATAGGTAAAGAAATGGTCAAAATAAATTAAAGGCCACAGCTTGTTCACAATTATAATGCATACACTATATGGCCCATAACACCCACCAGGCCCCGTTTTAAGCACTTCGGGAATGTTAATTCATTTAATTCTCACAATAATCTTGTGAGGTATATGCTGGCATTCTTTCCATTTTATAGATGAAGAAACTGAGGCAAGGAGAGAAACCCTGTGAAGTCAGTATCCACAAACTTTGGCCAGGTGGCCCCCACCAGGCTTTCTCCATCGTTTGGAGCTGCTCATGCCTCATACCCTCCCCAGGTTGTTCTTCTCTCCAGCAGCCTCCTCTGCTGGGACCACTCCTTCCTATGTTTTATCTGGCAAACTCCTGCTCACCTTTCATTTTACATTCTCATCAGCTGTGGAAGAAGGAGGTTTGCTTTTTCTCTCTCAGCTTTCTTTCCTTCCAATCTACTCCCTTCCTGAAAAAGAAACTAATAGCATGATAGCCCATCAAATGATGCTAGGAAATGCCATTGAGGTTGTGAAGGGAAAGACTTGCTTGTCTTTTGGAGCAGGCTCTGACAACTCTAACCTTCCCCTGGGATACACAAGACTCAAGGTTCTTAAGCAGGACCTTAGAGGAGATAGCAAAAAGACAGGAAAAGACTAAGCGTGGAGGCAGCTCCTGACTCCCACCATCGTGGACTAGCTGGTGACCCTGTGAGAACAGTTGGGGAACATCTTGAGTTGACACCCCCAAATTTTAAGTGTGGGCTCTATCAGCTAAGAAAAAGACTCGCAGATGTCACGGGTGTAATTAAGAGGTCATGTAACACATCTAAACAGCATAGCAGGATGTAAAGTAAAATGTAAAAATCAAGAGTGTATTCAAGTATAAATATATGGGAAAAGGAAAAACAATTACGGAGGATGAAGGAATAAAAAAAGAACATAAGACTTTGGTAAGTCACCCAAACACTGATTTTTACATGAATAGAGAAATTAACCTAAAAGTACTTCAAAAACTGGAAAAATCAATATTTAATGATCATGAGTAAAAGCTGTATTTTAAATACTGAGCCATAAGTCAAGAAAAATAGAAACGAATAACCCCATTTAAGTTTTCACTTGATGACTATGCTATTTTCATGAATTTAGGAGTGTCATTTAATATATCTGTTACTTTTTCACCTTTTTAAAACATTAATTAACACAATTTCCTTTCATTTGGAAAACAAAATCAAGCCTCCATTTAACCTCGCTCAATTTCCAGGAAAATTGGTGCCCATCCAGGCCCATTTCTTCATTCACATACATACATTCATACTTCATTTTCTACATAATTGGAATCATACTCTACCTATTATTCTGTGACTCAATGCCTTAGAAAATCTCCCTGTCAAAACACATAGGCTAACAAAAGTCTTGCTTGCCATTACATTACATTTCATTCCTTAATACAATACAATCATTCCTTAAAGAACAGACAGGTTCCAACGTTCTACTAATACAGACTATTACAATGAACCTTGGACATGTTTATGCTCGTTAAAGTATTGCTGAAGAATAGATTCCTAGAAATGAAATTGCTAGGTCAAAAGGTGTGATGCGGCAGATACTGACAAGTTTCTTTTTCAATAATGAGGTAGCAATTAGCCAGGCATGGTGGCAGGTGCCTGTAATCCCAGCTACTGGGGAGGCTGAGGCAGGAGAATCGCTTGAACCTGGGAGGCGGAGGTTGCGGTGAGCCGAGCTTGTACCACTGCACTCCAGCCTGGGCAACAGAGTGAGACTCCATCTCAAAAAAAAAAAAAAATGAGATAGCAGTGAATCTCACACCAAAAATGGCTGTATATTACTGAATTTATAAAATAATTTGAGAATTATCGTCTTTTAAATGTTGTCTCTTCCCATCTAGAAACATGGTATATTTGTTACCTTAAACTTTCTCTCATGTGGATCACGTCCCTCTCTTGTTAGGCTTACTCCTGAGCATTCAGACTTTTCAATTTGCTACTAGTTCTAATGGTTTCTCAAAAGTACTGATTTCATTTCATCTTTTGTTGTATTATTATTTCAACTATTTATCTTGAAGTGAGCTTCTTCAGGAAGCCTTCACTCACCCCTCACTCTGCTTCTCTTTAACATAGACCTTAACAGGATACACAGAAATTATCTACGTGCTGATATCGTCCCATTTGCTTCTTATCACCACCATTTTAAACACATCTAATGTGCCAAGGACTGGGCTAAGCAGTTTACATTCATTGTATCATTCAATTATTATATCTCTAAAGAAGTAATTATTTTTCTCATTTCACCAATGAGGAAACTGAGGCTCAGAGAAGTGGTGTTGTGATCCTAGGTGCATACAGCTAATAAGACGAGGAGCTGAAATTTTAACTTTCATTTGATTGTCACAAGTCAGCAACACCCCTACTCTGTTATGACACTTTCTTAAGGACAGCAGCTCATGTTATATTCATCCCCTCACACCTCCTTCTAGCGCAGTCTAGGATGCATCATAGATCCTTGGCCAATGTCACTCCTTTTATTTGCCCTCAGGAAAATTCTAAATAATTCCCTAAGCATAGACAAAATCCATCAGGTCTCTACTTGTGGTCTTCAACATGTGGAAGATACTTTTAATAATACCACAGGATTGGAGTTTCAACACAAAAGAGGAATCTTCTGGTAGGAGGATGTATCAGACACCTCTTGTGCCTCATCTCACATCCCCTTTACCTGCCCTGTTACCACATCCTTTACTGAAGACACCAACTGTAAGCAAATGTAACCAGAGAGTCCTCCGTCCCCGACTGCTAGAGCTCTCCCTCTCTCTCTTTCCTTGCTGTCCCCAGGCTTCTTTACTCCTTGCCTGTGAAATGCCCATGACAAAGTGGTCAGCCACTCTGAATCATGAGGAAGCCTAAAAGGGCAAAAGTTATGAATGCCCCCAGATAATGACTGCCTCTCCCATCCTCAAGTGGTCCATTCCTAGGCACATCTTGGACAGTGCCACAGAGGGTTCCAGTGGGGCTGAGCCCAGCCACCCACGGCAGTGACCAGCTTGATGATGCATCCTTGGATTGGCGGTCCCACCTCTGTTTCCCATCTTTCAGTTCCCCACTCCTGTTCCCTGGATTCACTTCCCAAAACAAATCATTGGCACAAAACCCTTGTGTTGGGCTCTGCTTTCTGAGGCTTTCTAGTCTGAGCTAACAGAGGGCATGGTGCATATGCCAGCTCACATGGGCACAGGTATGCACACACTCACCTCCTTAGTCATGTATGTACATACATGTAGAGTATGCACACCAGTTTAAATCCCACAGGATTTGAGTTTTTCTTTATATTTTCCTCCTTCTCCTCTTTCTCCTTCTCATCCTCTTTCTTCTTCCTCTTCTTTTTGGTCTGTATAAAGGAACTCAGCTATGGTCAAGGAAAATGAAGCATTTGCCCTTTCAGCATCATCAGGACTGTTTCTAGACACCATCATCCCTTATGCCACAGTGGATAACATTGCTAAAAAAGCAGATTCCATTTACCTAACGTCAATAAAGTCCATGCCAAGTCCATTTAGAAAAAATCGTTTTTTCATTTCTCTATCTGTGCCTAATCCCCAACTCAGTCTCCTCCCACCTGTGAGAGGGAGGAAAGCCAAAAGCCAAAGAACTAGTCATGGGTTGTGGTCATTGACAATCCAAGAAAAGCGTGTTAGATCATATCACAGTACATCTCACTAACAGTAAGGAGCACTTGACTGGCAGGACCAGAGCTACAGTCAGGCTCTGACTTGTAGTATGAGCCTAAGCAAATCATATAATTTCTCTGAGTCTATTTCCCCAAAAAACTCCTAAGATGGAGTTTTTTTACCCAAAACTACCTCAAATTTAGATTTTTTACTAACTCACAATTATGTCCCCAGTCACTGTGAACCATTGACACCTTGTATATCTATGGGGAGAAAGAGGAGAGATTTAACACTACTGTACTAGGCACTGAGCTAGCCGTGACTTTATTACAGCCCTTATTACATTATGTCCACAGTAGCCTACATTTTTAGCTCTATTTTATGATGTGGCCGCTGAAATTCAAGAGTTCAAATAACACTCTCAAGGTCAATCAGTTGATAAGTGGTAGCAAGAGGTCTTGGACTCAGGTCTCTCTGAGCATAAACCCATTTACTTCCCACTGCTTCACACCACCGCTAACTAAAGGTGAAAAAAAATAATATTGTGCACAGTTAGCATTCAAAGATTCCTGTTGGTCTCATCTCAGCTCCTAAATTGAAAGCTCCTTAAAGGTAGGATCCCATGGATAAAAATTTTCATCTTAGCCCATTGTCTTAGTCTGTTCTGGTTGCTACAACAAAATACCTGAGACCAGGTAATTTATATACAATAAAAATTTCTCATGATTCTGAAGGCTGGGAATTCCATGATCAAGGTGCCTGCAGATTCAGGGGCTGGTGATGGCTTGTTCTGTCTGCTACAAGATGGTACCTTGTTGCTGCATATTCTGGAGAGGAAAACTGCTATATCCTCACATGGCAGAAGAAATGAACATAACAAAAAATGGACAACACTCACAAATATTCAAGCCAAACCACCCATGTATTAGTTTCCTATGGATGCTGTAATAAATTGCTACAAATGTGATGGCTTACAACAATGCACATGTATTCTCTTACAGTCCTAAAAGTCAGAAGTCCAAAATGGTAAATGGCCAAAACCAAGGTGTTAGCAGGGCTGTACTCCCTTCAGAGACTCCAGGGGAAAGTCTCTTTCCTTGACTTTTCCATTCCCTGCAGCTGCATTTTTCGCATATCTCGGCTGGCTCATGGCCCCTTCCTCCATCTTCAAAGCCAGCAGCTTCTCTCTCTGCTTCTGACTCCAATTCCCTCTGCTTTCATCACATGGCCTTCTTCTCTTCTGTCTGTAGCCCAGTTTCTCTTTCCCTTCTTCTTATCAGTAATTTTTCTTACTACATTTAGCAGCCCCCTAGATAATCCAGAAAAATCTTCCCTTCTCAAGATCCTTAATTTAAGCACATCCACAAAGTCCCTTTTTCTATATAAGGTAACATTAACAAATTCCAGGGGTTAGGGCCTGGATATCTTTGAAGACTATTATTCAACCCCCTACAGCCACTCTAGAAAAGTAACCCAGAAAACTATTAAATTCTCAAGTGTATAGCCTTTTCAGTCACATGCACTTTAGACCAACTCATAACACATTTATGAAATCAGCAAACTCCAAAGGCATCCCTGATGCCCTGGCCTATCTTGCCACACCTGCCTCAGGTGCTCAGTGCCCTCACATTTTAATCCTCTTCTTTTTCTCCACATCAATCAATTCCCAAGAGAGAGAAAAATTAACAATTTATTCTTCCAAGGTGATATGGTTTAGCTCTGTGTCCCCACCCAATCTCATCTCAAATGGTAATCCCCACGTGTCGAGGAAGGGACCTGGTGGGAGGTGATTGGATCATGGGGGCAGTTTCCCCCATGCTGTTCTCATGATAGTGAGAGAGTTCTCATAAGAGCTGACGGTTTTAAAAGTTTTTGGCAGGCCAGGCGCGGTGGCTCACACTTGTAATCCCAGCACTTTGGGAGGCCGAGGCAGGCGAATCACGAAGGTCAGGAGATCGAGACCACGGTGAAACCCCGTCTCTACTAAAAATATAAAAAATTAGGCGGGCGTGGTGGCGGGCACCTGTAGTCCCAGCTACTCGGAGAAGCTGAGGCAGGAGAATGGCGTGAACCTGGGAGGCGGAGCTTGCAGTGAGCCGAGATTGCGCCACTGCACTCCAGCCTGGGCAACAGAGCGAGACTCTGTCTCAAAAAAAAAAAAAAAAGAAAACTCCGTCTCAAAAAAAAAAAAAAAAAAGTTTTTGGCAGTTTCCCCTTCGCACTCTCTCTCTCTCTCTTGCTGCCATATAAGATGTGCCTTGCTCCCCCTTTGCCTTCCACCATGACTGTAAGTTTCCTGAGGCCTCTCCAGCCATGCAGAACTGTGAGCCAATTAAACTTCCTCCCTTTATAAATTACCCACTCTCAGGTAGTATCTTTATAACAGTGTGAGAATGGACTAATATACAAGGGCTTTCACCCTTAGCTTAATTTTTAATTGTAGGATGAAAATCCTTGTCCTCTGAAGAAGGGATTGCCAGCATCAGAGATTGACTGGGAGCTTCATACTGTTCATGCAGACAGCCAGTTTGGCCCTTTTAGCTTTTTTCTCGCCAAGTAAATACTCAGTGTCAAGCCAGAAATTTCCATCCCTAAAAATGCATTTCTATTGCAGGCATCTTCAGCTGAGTAGAGATTTTTCTGAAGATGTGTCTTCTCTCCTCCATCTTTTATTTATTTATTTGAGACGGAGTCTCGCTCTGTCACCCGGGCTGGAGTTCAGTGTTGCAATATCGGCTCACTGCAAGCTCCGACTCCTGTGTTCACGCCATTCTCCTGCCTCAGCCTCCCAAGTAGCTGGGACTGCAGGCTCCTGCCACCATGCCCGGCTAATTTTTTGTATTTTTAGTAGACACAGGGTTTCACCCTGTTAACCAGGATGGTCTCGATCTCCTGACCTCGTGATCCACATGCCTTGGCCTCCCAAAGTGCTGGGATTACAGTTCTTCCTCCATCTTTATTGCTAGCAATACCTGTTATGTTTGTTTAACAGATTTTTGGCCTGCATGCTGGCCTCATCACCAGCCACGGCAGCAGAAGCCAACAGCCAAAGCAAGCCCAGTCCCCTGCCACTTCCACACACTCATCCTTCTCCAAATGGCTCTCAACTCATCTCTTAACAGGTTTGATAGATCATGAAGAATGTTGAGAAACGTAAAAACACTTAAAACTCAAAGGAAATAAGAACTAATGGTGACATTCAGGGCATCATAACAGGCAAAAAAGGAAGGTATTTGGGGATAGGAAAGTCTCCCAGGTGGCCTCCAAATCATACCATATAAGCAATGATACACTTTCCTTGCACATGCTCTACTGGGCAAGAATATTGTACTTTGAGCTTTGTCTGGTTCCTACTAAGGACAATGTGAGGGATTCACTTCTATAAAAGTTCTAAGATACATTGCTTCTGGCCATCGTCCTGGGCTGCTGCTCCTCCAGCCATAGCGTTCTCTGTGCCCTTGAGCTCTTTAAGAGTGGGATCTAATTAAGTGTAGCTTTGCATGACCCCAACACCCACTATGGGACCTGGTCACTATGGACAAGGATCCTGAAAAGCAGCTTGGGTGTTCCAACCCCACAGTCAACTCCACAGAGCTCAGCCAGCACTAACTTAGAAACTTGAGCAGATAACTTAATCTTCCTGAGCCTCACTCTTCCCCCTGTGGAAAATGGAAATAATGCCTCCCAGGGTTGTTGGGAAAACAAATAAGGTACATATGTAAAATGCATAGCACAGTGACTACTATATATTAGGCACTCAATAAATGCACTTATTATTAATGTTATTTCTAATAATAATATGAATACAAAGTCATACTGCTAGTGTATAGATTATAATCTAAAATCATAATCTATAGCTATCTGAGAACAAGAGTAATGACCCACGGAACTCTCTCTTTTTATGTTTAGCTATTAAACATCTCCCAGCCCTTTGAATATGAAGCAGTATGTTTTACTTTGCTCTTCAACATCCATAAATATCTACTGAGTGCTTTTTGTGTGCAGGAACACAACAAACTCAAGAAATGAAGTTTGTCCTCAAGGGAATTACCACCTTAATCAGGAGTCAAGAAACAACAGGTACAGAAAAATGTGGGTCACAGTGCTGTTTCTCAGAGCCCATTTGGTCAGAGTGCTTCCAGGATTCAGAGAAGGTCTTGGTTTTAGGAGCAGGGGGCACACAAAAGTCCTCTTTGGGAAATTAACCTTAAAGGAAAGGTAGGATATGAACATATGGAGAAGAGCAGAGATGCATCCTACACCAAGAGCTTGTGAGCAAAGAGTGCTGGGGAAGGAGCGATGGGAATTTAGGCTGAGGATCCTTCCTCTATTTGTCCCCAGCTGCCTTTATGATGGGTACCAAGATAGTGCACAAGGGCCGGAATGCTTAGTGAGCTCTGCAGTTCTGCGAATCAGCACAGTAGTGAGCTGTGTAGGAAGTTCAGCCTGCAAGCCGATTTGCCAGTTTGTGCAGAACCTGCCCCTATCAACAAGTTGGGCTCTTCTTAGCTGGCTGAGAGAGAGAATGCTCTTGGAATTTTGCTTTCTGAAATAGACTTTCTCAATTCAAATTAACTACAGTTGTGTTGTTAATCCCCTTGTTATGGGATGAGAATATACAGCATTGAGATTAGAGCCCGAGAGATATGTTGAAGAACTATCGCATTCCAAACAATGCGGTCTTCCCCGTAGGCTCTGTGGGCTTTGGCTGGAACAATGGCACCACCCGGTGGCCACAACAGTCTCTATTTGGAAGAATTTCCTTTGGGGCACATTTCATGAACTCCTAAAGCCCCATGTGTGCTGGGGCTGGAGATACAATGCTGAATAAAGTAGGCGAACTCCCTCAGGGGCTTGCAGGCTGATGGGCCTCACCAGTCCAGGTACTGTGGGCTCAGTCAGCTGTGGTCCCCAGGGATTGCCCAGTGTGGAGCAGAGACAGCCCTTTTTTTAACCCAGAGCTGACCTTAAGGTAGATGTCTACAGAGTGGGACTCCAGGGATTACAAAATGGCCTCTTGGACCCACCTGTCCCCTAATGCCTTAAATCTCTTTCACAGTTGACAAAACCTGTTCCTGTGTTTATTCATTTATTTAGCATGTATTTATCATTTGCCTCTATGACCCAGATACTATGCTTAGGGCTGAAGACAAAAATATGTCTAATAATTTGCCCTTACTTTCCATGCACGGCCAAAAGCTAAAGACAAGTCCTTCCATTATCCCCTGAGCAGACCATGGAGCCCTCTCCAGACTAGCAGGGCCCTGTGTCGTCTACCATCTCACTTCCCTCAACACAACAGGCTCCTCAGCCCCAGTCCCCACTGTTCCTTGCACACTCCTCAGTCAGTCCTGCCACCACACTTTTTCTTGGCTGCTCCTCCTAGAAGAAATGCCTTCTCTCTCTCCTCAAGGGTGGCTGTTCTGGAGGCCCCAGGCAGGGACGGTCAAGCCAATGCTGTCAGAGCAAAATTATCTCCGACAGCAGATACTGATGTGAGTGGCTGCAAACTGCAGCAGCAACTGCAGGTAGACAAGCAAGGCTGGACCTGGGGAAAAGAGAGACAGCAGCTCACAGAGCAGAGACGAAGGAAGCTTTTCATGAACAGAAGCTCTTGTTCCACCCAGGAGTTCTAAGAGAGGCTGAAAATAGCAAGAGGATTTAGATCTAGCAGCTCTTAGGCATGAGAAAATATGTTTTACCCTGAAACTCAAGAAAAAGTAGGAAATAGAGAGAGGTGAATTCTGGGGATGGTGAGAAGTAACAGGACTCTGTGGAGTACAGAGTGAGTGGAAATGTCGCTGAACGTGGTGACCATAAGATAAAGTGTGGGAGTGACTAATTCAAACGTAGACTATCTGCATCATCAGAAGGAAACTTCTAAATCCTCAGGAAGGCTGCTACACTCACATTAACAAAACCTTAGGGTCAGAGAATGACCTAATAAAAGGAAGATGTCTCCATGTCTGGGTCAATGCTATGCCATATGGAAAAAGCACCCACAGGCCCAAAAAGCTGACCTATGAAATAACAGTGGGCACATAAGCCCCTGAGAAATTAACAACATCCACTGGAGGTCTGTGAGCTTCCACAAGGCATGGAACAGGGTTCTAAGCCAGTGTGAGGTCCTAGCAGCTGGAAATCCCAGCAGATACCTGGTCCAGCCATGCCCTTCTACATCCTTTCTCATGATAGGCCTATTTTCTATCCATTGTCCCTGGGAACAGTGTGGTATTAAGGAATAAACATAGGCCTTAGATATAAGAATATGCGAATGCCAATCCCAGTCCCTTCTTCCTCTCTGTGTGACCTTAGCAAATTGCCTTTCTGAGTCCCAATACTACATCTAGAAGATGTATAGAACCCATGTTTTTGTGGGTCAGCAACTTTATCAGTGAGGCTGGAAGCTCCTGGTCTGTGGCAAATACTCCCTAGTGAGGATCCAGTCTGAAGGAGAGAAAGGAAAACTGGGCTTGGGAGGAGTGGTGACATCTCCCCCTGCCCCTCTGCCAAGACAAATCAACTGCACAAGCCCTAAGAATGTGATGGCAAGCATCTGGGATTTACATGTGGTCACAGCTCCACATAGAATCGGAAATACATGTTCTCTGTCCTGTGTAACCCCTTGTCCACCAGCAGGTCTTTATGGGCTTCATTGTCAGAATGTGAATTCCAACATGGTAGGCATCACTAAGCTTGTTCTCTGTTGTACAGGATCTGGGTCCTTGTTATCAATGTAATGGGTGCAGCCTGGATTACATTCTTCCTACTGCTTTCCTAGGAACTGACCCTCCCTCACCCAATCTCAGGGTTGTAGCAGAAGCTCCATGGGATAATGTGATCCACGTGTGGCTATTAGAGACTGGTTCAAGGAAGGGCACTGCATTTAAGACTGAGAAAGAGATCAGACTCTCTCTGAGTGGCTGGTTTGGTGCATGCAAATTTGGGAGTGGTAGCAATGGACCTGTTCCACTGTGAGAACTGTGCAACAAAGACGGTTGGACTACTGTAAGTCAGAAGGGCAGAGAGAAAACATGGATAAGTGAAAGAAAGTAAAGGCTCACTGGCTTGGGGAGGCACTCCAGGCCACCTCTGGTCCTGCTGCCTGGCTTTATTTCTGGGATTGGATTCAGAAACTCACTCTGAGATTTTTCCCACCAAGTCCTTCTTCACTTGAAGTAGATGGAATGGAGTTGCCAGAGCTGACATCCAGAAAAGGCCCAGCTAATGTGCAAACTAAGGTTTCACTTGAAGGAGAGGAAGGACAAGGATGCTGAGTACATGTGTCCTCAGATGAACAAATTGCCTCCAAGCTCAGCAGTTTGGGAAAACATACTCTAGTATTGTACACCTACAATCCGATGCCTCCCCTGGATGGTAATTTCACTCAGACACAGCAGTAACATTTTACTATTTAATGGGATGCTTTAAGAGGTTTCATTCCACAGTGAGAACATTTCCTATTACAGGAACAAAATGAAAAAAGAGTCATTCATTTCACATGAAAAACAGAGACTTTTTAAAATGGAAACACTGTCAATCAGGCTGAATCACAAGCTGTGATTAAAGCCTCCAGACTTTTTCCCATTTGTGCAGCACATTTGAATTTTAGCCCAACACTGAGCCTGTATTATAAGAACGTGTAATGTATTCTGCTTTGAACATAATGCCAAACATGTCGTAAAAGTAAAATACTTATCACCTAAGTTCAAGCAAATTTTGGTCTTTTATTCAAGAAGCAGTCACAGCACCTCATTTACAACCTTAACTCAAAAGTAGATCTTCCTAATCAGAGAAATGAAGATAAAGCTGGAGTCTATTATCATCAGTGCTGCTGGCACATGAAGCATGGTTTATGGAAGAGAAGCCAGACATCTCTGGAAAAGTCAAGTTGCTCTGCCCCAGCCCACTACTGCTGTACCCAACAATGGGATTCTTTTTGCTGTTTCCATCCAAACAATGATTGAGCCCCCTGGACTGTGGGCTGGATAAGTTAGACATGGTTCCTGCCCTCTGGAAATTCACCAGCTCATGCAGGAGGACTCTTCAGTTAAGGGACAATTATTACATATACCAAGAGGCTGTGGATACAAGGAGGAGCGGCCTGGAGTGGGAGGAGCTGTCAGAAAGGGCCGCTGCATGATGTTGGAGTCAGTCTTCAGAGGAGGGGAAAGGCCTTCCAGGCACAGAGTGCAGCATGATGGGGCAGAGGTACAAGGAGCCTAACATGTTAGGGGAACAGTGTGTCCTATGGGCACCTCTCCCAGGGGCATGAAGTGACCTCTGCCCAGCACCTGAGAGGCCCAGGAACTGAGCAGCATCCCTTCTCAGGGAAGCAGAGGCGCATGCAGGTCTTAAGACAAGAGAAGCAGAAGATCGCCCCATGTTTCCTTGGTGATCTAAAGTGTTTCCAGAGACAGCTCTGGTCCAGCCAATGGGACAACTAAGGAAGAGACTAGAAACTGTTAACTCAATGCTCAGATGAACTAAAGAAAGTGGCATGACAGGCCTCAGCTCAAAACCTATTGGCCTTGCCCTCTCTGGCCAGTGCCCTTGCCGATTCCAGTCTGGGGCCTCTGCTGACCTCAGAGACAGCCAGATCACCGCTTCCTAGATTAGAGCTTCTTCCTCAAGTCCATTCTTCTTTTTCCTTTCCCCAATATTCATCAGCAATTCTAATCAATTTTACCTCCAAAATATATCCCAAGCCTGCCCATGTCTGTCCCTCTTTTTTTGTCTCCACCTAAGTCCTGGTCACCATCACCTCTTGTCTAGACAACTGCAACAGAGGGACATTTTATTTCATTATAATCAGATCACAATATTCTACTCCAAACTCTCCAAAGAGTTTCCTTCACACTTGGAATAAAATGCAAGCTCTTTTCCATGGTCAGGGGCCCCGCCCAGCTCTCTGGTCTCACCTTAGACCATCCTGCCCATGCTCAGCAGGTCCAGCTCCATCATCCTCCTTTCTGTATTCCTCTTTATCCTGGCTCTTCTCACTGCCTGGAATGTGATTCTCACCTAACTCAAGAAGCCAACACAATGCCTAACTGATTGTCTTCATGGAACTTATTACTATTTTCTTATTGCCTAGTCTCCCATCTCTGCTATACCATAGGCCTCATAGGAGGAGGGGCTTCTGAATCTGCGTTCCTCAAGACTGTATTCCTAGAACAGGATCCATCCCACAAAGGGTATTCAAGGCACATTTACTGAGTGCACAAGTCCATGCATCTGCCAATATCCTTGAAAGCTTTAGACATTATGGAAGCCATGGCCCCTGGAATTTACCAGGCCAGAGAAATGCTGCCCTTATGGAGGCTGCTGATGCAAGGAAGGGGGTCCATGTGCCCTGAGGTCTCCCAGAATGGGATCAAAGGCCCACTTTTCTGTGTTGGTAGAGCCTTTGTGACAGAGCACTGATGCCTCCGCCATAAGCTGGCCACTCTGCTTCATAACTGTGCTGTATTAGTCAGGGTTCTCAAGAGAAACAGAAGCAATAGGGTGTGTGTGTGTTTGTGTGTGTGTAAGAAAGGGGGGGATGGGAAAGAGAGGAGATTTATTACAAGGAATTAGTTCACGTGATTATGGAGTCTGACAAGTCACAAGATCTGCAGTCAGCAGGCTTGAGACCCAGGAAAGCCATTGTTTCTGCCCTAAGTAAGGAAGGAACCAAAGTCCCAGCTCAGCAGTCAGGCAAGAGGACTTCCCTCTTAATCAGCCTTTTTGTTCTATTCAGGCCTTCAACTGATTGGATGGGGCCCACCACATTCATGAGAGCAATCTGCTTTAATCATTCTGCAAATTTAAATGTTAATCTCACCCAAAAACACCCTCACAGGCACACCGAGAATAATGTTTGACCCAATGTCTGGGCACCATGACCCAGTAAAACTGACGCACAAAATTAACAATACACAGGCCTTTTGTGTCTGTCTCCCCCACTAGGTGTGAGCAACTTGGGAAGAATTGGGTCTTATTTATCCTGGATAATATGCTTTAATACCTAAAACTTGGTAGGTGCTCAACAAATATTTGTAGAATGAATAAATGAATGAATCTCTGATTCCAAGAACTAGCCTCAGGTCTGGTCTAAGTTAAGACTCACAAACTTGGGTCACACTGAAGTGCTTCTTGGCAAGGGATGGGAAGAGATCGGGATAATGTCTAAAGGTAGACCACCAGGCTGTCCAGAAGGTACAGAATATGTCATTCAGACCGTGAGAACTCACCCAGGGATCTCTGCACTGGCCAAGGCAGACAGGAGCAGTTTCAGAGCACAGACTAGGCACCTAGCTACCAGCTGTAATGGCTTTGTCCGTTACTACCTGTGACCTGGTCAAAGACAGTGACTCCCTGTGGCCTTAGTCTCTTCTTCCCTAAAGTGAAGGTGATAGTAATAACTTATTCACAGATTGCTATGAAGATGAAATTAGATAATCCATGAACAGAAAGTATGAGTTCATTTCATGACCCTTGGGGAAATAAAGACTTCTTTATTTCCCAGATCAGATAAGTTTGGCTTGCATTGCAAGAAAATCAGACAAATAAAGTGATGTATAAAGAACTCATACAACCAAACAAAAACAACAAACCTGATTTTAAAAAGGGACAAAGGACATGACGAGATGTTTCTCCAAAGAAGATATACAAATAGCCAACAAGCATATAAAATGATGTTCAACATAACTAATCACCCAGGAAATGTAAATCAAATCCACAATGTGATACCACCTCACACCCATTAGAATGGCTACTACTAAAAAAAAAAAGTAGCTTTCTCTCTCTCTCTCTTCTCTCTTTCTCTCTTTTCTTTCTTTCTTTCTTCTTTCTTTTCTTCCTTTCTTTTCTTTCCTTCCTTTCTTTCCTTCCTTCCTTCCTGTCCTTCCTTCCTTCCTTCTTTCTTTTCTTTCCCTCCCTCCCTCCCTCTCTCTCTCTCTTTCTTTCTTTCTTTCCACAGTCTCCCTCTGTTGCCCACGCTGGACTGAAGCGGCATGGTCTCGGCTCGCTATAGACTCCCTGCCTCGGGCTCCCGAGTGGCTGGGATTGCGGGCGCGCGCCAGCACGCCTGGCTGCTTTGGGTATTTTTGGTGGAGGCGGGGTTTCGCCATGTTGGCCAGGCTGGTCTCCAACTCCTGGCCTCGAGTGGTCTACCCGTCTCGGCCTCCCGAGGTGCTGGGACTGCAGACGGAGTCTCGCTCACTCGGTGCTCGGTGTTGCCCCTGCTGGAGTGCGGTGGCGTGGTCTTGGCTTGCTACAGCCTCCGCCTCCCGGCCGCCTGCCTTGGCCTCCCAGGGTGCTAGGATTGCAGCCTCTGCCCGGCCACCGCCCCGTCTGGGAGGTGGGGAGCGTCTCTGCCTGGCCGCCCATCGTCTGGGATGTGAGGAGCGCCTCTGCCCAACCGCTGCTCCGTCTAGGAAGGGAGGAGCACCTCTGCCCGGCCGCCCCATCTGGGAGGTCTACCACGGAGGCCAGACGCAGTGTGGGGGCTGGACGTGGTGGCTCACGCCTGTAGTCCCAGCACTCTGGGAGGCCGAGGCGGGTTGATCACTTGAGGCTAGGAGTTCGAGACCAGTTTGGCCAACATGGCAAAACATATGAAAAATACAACAGACAAACCAACCAACCAACCCAGCAACAACAAAACAGATCTACCCTGGAGTCATACTCTAATTTTTTCTATTTTCCTCCCTTTCTGATCCTTTATCCCACTTTCTTTTTCTTCCTCTTCCTTCTCCTTCTTTGTCAAAGACATAGAGGATTGAGTTATTATCATTGATCCATACAAAGTCCCTCTCTCATTTATTTTCTTTCATTCCCACCCCCCATTTCTGTTCCCGGTCTTCCCATTTGCAACCTTCCTAATATGTTTGATATGCATCTTTTTGTTTGTATGTATGTTTAAAAAATGTTTATTGTTTTGTGTGCAAAAAAAGAAAAAAATTAATAAAAAAAGAAAAAATATTAAGTCTGCAAAAAAAAAAAGTAATAAGTGTGGGTAAGGATGTAAAGAAACTGGAAATCTTGTGTATTGCTGATGGGAATATAAAATGATGCAGCCACTGTGGAAAACAGTATGGCAGTTCCTCAAAAGCTTGAAAACATAACTACCACATAATCCAGCGATTTCAATTCTGGGTATATACCCAAGAGAATTGAAAGCAGGGTCTTGAAGGGCTATTTGTATACCCATAGTCATAGAAGTATTATTCATAATCATCACAATGTGGAAGCAGCCCACGTGTCCATTGACAGGAGAACACATAAATAAAATGTGGTTTTGTATTTAATAGAATATTATTCATCCTCAAAAAGGAGGGAAATGTTGCTACATGTTACAGCATGGGTGAACTTTGAGGAGCTTATGCTAAGTGAACTAAGCCAATTACAAAAAGACAAACGCTATATGATTCCACTTACGTGAGATATCTAGAGCCACAGAGACTGAAGGTAAAGGGTGTTTGCCAGGGGCTGGGGAAAGGGGGAAATGGGGAGTTGCTGTTTAACGAGTATAGAGTTTCAGTATTGCAAGAAGAAAGAAGCTCAGGAGATTGATTGCACCACTATGTGAATGTAACTGCTGAACTGTACACTTAAAATGGTGAAGATGGTAAATTTTACGTTATGTGTATTCTCAGATAAATCCACCTACACAACCAGTGAATCACTTTTATGTCGCTCTTTGGGACTTTCCTATCCATGGCCATGTTCATCAACTCAGTTGATTTTCACAGCAACCCCCAGCAATCAGCAGAGTGGGTGGAATCCAGAGGGGCTCAGAAAGATCATGGATCTAGGACTAAGTTCCAGGTCTCCCAACTCCCTTCCTATTAGTATCTTTCTACTGATCATCTTTCTTCTTGGGGACTATAAACTAGCGTTTACAGGGACTAGCCTGTCAGTGAGCCTTTAACCAGCACGACTAAGTGCTGGCCCCACCTTAAAAATCATAAAGGCTTCAAAGAGAAGCCCTGCCCACTGTCCCTGAGGAATTAATGCTTAATGAAGCCATGATCGTCCCCCAACAAAGAAAAAGATTGTCACTTTACTGTATACTTGTGGCTGGAAATGTACCTTTCATCTGATGGCTCAGGGCAGAGAGCTTCAGAGAGTCCTCCTGGGTCCTTGCAACCAAAGTGGCACATCACATCAAGCCAGGGACATTCAACAACTATAATCCTAACTCAGCCCCATCTCCCCAAGGAGCCCCTATAGCTGTTAAATCCACTCCAAGAAGCTACAGATCCTACCATGCCAGGGCCATGGGATGAGATCTGCATCTTAGAGGACAAAAGTCACATCTGTTAATATAGAGAGAGCACTTAATACATGTAGGGATCTACTTCTCTGTATTTTACATGTGTCCGGGGGGAAATTGTTAAGAAAGGAGCTATTGATGTCTTCTGGTTGTTTTATACACTTGGGTTGGTTGGTTGTTTTGTTAACTGTTATTGGTTTATTTTTTATTATGGGTTTCATTTGTTCATTTGTTTTTGTTTTAGTATTAGAGAACAGAGCCTAATTGAATGTGGTTTTTCTATGACTACCTAAAGAAAATGTCCAGGACACTGTTAAAATAAAATAATTAAGCATAAACAGGTTAGTTGCCTTTGTTTCTCTGGAAAATGCAATCTTCCCCTCAGTGATTCTTCTTGTGATCTGAAAAGTTGCTTCATTTCTTGTGATCATTGGATCCCACCATCAACCACAGCAAAAGGATTTGGGTAAGAGGGATCCCTTTGCATGTCAGCTATTGTTGATGCAATTCCAAGGAGACAATTAATCTCTCCCCCTAGGTTTTACCCCACCAATCCAACCCAATGCCCATCACTCAACTTTTCAATCACTCACATATCCATTCAATGTGTAATTATTGGGCATCTACTATGTATGAGGCACTGTGAAGGGCAAAATGGAACACAATCTCTGACTTCATACAGCTTACAGTTTAGTGGGAATATTGACATTAAACAGATAAATATGTAGAGCTTTCATTGCAGTTGTGGTATCTGCTAGGAAGTGAGACATCTAGTGTGCTTCTTCATTCATCCACTAGGTATTTACTGAGCACTAAGACAGGCAAAACTCTATCTCAGGTACTTACTGGAACATGTAACTGGACAAAGCTGGGATGTAAGAGAAGATCCCCCAAGCAACTGTCATTCAAGCTGAGACCTGAGGGATAGAGAGAAGCTGGCCCGTCAAGGAGAAGACTGGAAGTGCATGCCAGTCCAAGGAACAGTGTGACAGGGTCCTAGAGCAGGATATGCCTGTGAGAATGAGAAGGGAGGCCAGTGGGCCTGGAGCACTGGGACTGGGGCAGGGCAAAGAGAGGTTGAAGCAAGAGGAAGGGCCAGAGCTCTCCAGTTTCCGCAGGCTCCATGCTCCTCTAAGAGTTGTCACTTAGAGGACAACTAAGGGGTTTTCAGCTGAGAGATAATGTTCTCATCATTAAACCACAGTATATTTTATTCTCTATTTTGTCAAGATCCTAAAACAGGTCAAATTTCAGTATGTTGTCCATCAAAAATGTCACACAAGTTCACATTTGAGGCATGACACACCCCTCCCCTTGGTGCCTTTCAACATGCTGTTCTCCTGTTTTGTTTTTTCCTCTTTTCTTCCTGGTGAACCCCTATTCATACTTCAAAATTCAATCTGGCCTTGGCCTCATCTGTAAAGCAATTTGACTTCCCCAGGCCTTGACTGCAACTTATACTCACCTCCAGATAATAGCAGACTCAGAGTATGGGCCAGGGCCAGGGACAACCACCAAACTATTTGTTACCCACACACAGAAAGTGAGGTAAGCACAGAAAGTGAGCATGTTTAAAAACATTTAGAGCAATTACACAGAACAATTTTATGACCATTGAATCTAATAATTTTGAAATGCAGGGCTTGAATTTTGGTGGCTATTTTAATTTTTTCTAATAATTCATCTTTATTGTATTTTATAAAAGTATTGATCCACAAAGAATTGAAATTTATTTTTAAATGAAGGAAGGGGGCCTTCAGCACAGACAGTTTGCGAAGCCCTGTCCAGAGTACCTCATCCTGAAGGCCTTTCTCTGCTTCCTCCTCCCTCTTCGCTATCTGCTGACCACTGCAAGTTCACTACCTCATTTCATCCACTCAACTCCTTATAGGGAAATCAATCCCTAACTTACCTCCTCTCCTCTTATTAGAAGTGAGCAAACTGAAGCTAAAAGGTAAAGCAGCTGCCTATATTGGTTTCCTATTGCTGCTATAACAAAGTACCACAGACTTAGTGGCTTAAAAGTATACAGATTCCTTATCTTATAGTTTTTGGAGGTCAGAGAGCCTAAATGGGTTCACTGGGCTAACATCGAAGTGTCAGTGCAGGGCCACATTCCTTTGAAAGGCTCTTGGAAATAATGCATTTATTGTGTTTTCCAGCTTCTAGAGGCCTCCTGCATCCCTTGGCTTGTGTCCCCTCCCTCCTTCTTCAAAGCCAGTAGCGTAGCATCTTCCAAATCTCTCTCTCTCTCTCCCTCTCTCTCTCTCACCCCTGCTTCCATCACCACATCTCTCCTCTTCAACTCCATTCCCTCTTATAAGGATCTTTGTGATTACATTCAGCCTACCTGCAATATACAGGATAATTTCATTTCAAGATTCTTAACCATATCAGCAGAGTCCCTTTTGCCATACATGATAATATATTCAAAGGTTTCAGGAATTAGGAGGTGGATATCTTCTGAAGGCCATCATTCTGTCTACTATAATGGCCAAGATCACACAACTACTAGGGCAGCTACTTCCAAGATTCAAACCCCCAGGTCTTGGCCTCAGAATCCATGCTTTTTGTTTTGTTTTATCTTTCCCAACTACTCCACTCTACCTTCTAATATATGTGCATATGTTAGTAGAAATACTTTGTCCCAGCTACTCAGGAGGCTGAGGCAGGAGAATAGCTTGATCCCGGGAGGCAGAGGTTGCAGTGAGCCGAGACCACACCATTGCACTCCAGCCTGGGCCACAGAGTGAAACTCCACCTCAAAAAAGAAAGGAGGAAGGAAAGAAAGAAAGAGAGAGAGAGAGAAAGAAAGAGAAAGAAAGAAAGAAGAAAGAAAAGAAGAAAGAAAGAAAGAAAGAAAGAAGAAAGAAAGAAAGAAAGAAAGAAAGAAAGAAAGAAAGAAAGAAAGAAAGAAAGAAAGAAAGAAAGAAAGAAAAAGAGAGAGAGAGAGGAAGGAAGGAAGGAAAGAAAGAAAGAGAGAAAGACTTTGTTTGAAAGCATTAGGAAATAGACACAGAGCTATGGTGTGTGGGTAGAAAGAGAATTTATGCCACTGCATGAGACATCTGAGGCCCCTGAAGGCAGTCATGCAAACGTGAGAGAGCTGCCGCATGTAAGCTCCAGCTCAAAGACCGAGTGCCAGGAATGCAACAGCTGCTGTGGTCCCAGGAGGACCTTTGATAAGTCAGCTGGAGAGCACACGCATACATCTCAAGAAAGACAAAATTTTCCCCAGCAAGGACAATGTTCCTTGGCAGTGTGGACTCTTTATTCTCTGGCAGATAGATAAATAGATAGGTGATTCTTATTAGCAAGAAGAATAACCTGCACAGAGTTTCTCTAGGAAGACAATAAGATAATTCAGCAGCAGCAATCCACTGTCAGCTTCAGTCAATTATTCATGGAAAACTTGTATAAATCAAACAGAATCCTTCAAGAACTTGTTCTATGTTGTGTTGGCTGGTGCAAATGCTGGCATCATCCACTGTCTGGGGTTTGTTAAATCACAGTATTTCCCTAATCCTGTTGATTCCAGCTTGTCCTCCCTGAGGGCCACAAGACCATCAGCTCGTCCTAAAGGCTGTGCTTGCCTCCCAGGGGAGTACACTAGTAGAGGAAAGCAGAGACATCCTGAAGCACAGACCTGCTGTTTCCTCTTTGCTCTGCCCAGGGGCAAGGGCTGAGGAGCTGCCCAGCCTTGACAAGTGAGAGCTGGGGCTGCTGGGGCCTCAGCAGGAGTGGGCAAGTGGCACTTCCTGTCCATGGATGTGATACAAGGAGCTGAGGGACTGTGCCAGAGTCCTCAAAGAACTGCTGGGCCAGAACCAGTCTTGGAGCCCACAACCAGGGACCCACCCCAACAACGCTAGGCAAGGTCAGGATCAAGATGCAAATGCAGATGGGGCCAAGTAAGGACCTGCTGGACAAAGGAGAGGGAGGCACCCTGATGACTTGAGAAGCTCTTCAGAAGCCCCAGACATGGGCAATACAAGAGAATTTGAGGGGGCTTCAGGAAGCAATATTAGTGCCATCTACTGTGCCCCTTTCAGCCCTCTACTCACCTCTGTCTAAGCACATGCCATGCCATTTATATTAATGTTTTTACTTACCCGGAGGGCTGGTATTTATGGATGTTCAAGGTCACCACACCTAAAGAATGCCACTGGGCTCTCAGATACTCACTTATCTGAGAGAACACTGGAGAGTGTGTGGACTCCCAGCTAGGTGTGTCCTGGGGCAGTAGCAATGCGCTGCCGCCAACAAACCCACCAGGCACAGCCAGCCCGGGCACAGTGTGCTCACCCAGGAGAGAAAGCCTCTAGGCTGTCACTGACTCACCTGTGTGTGCAGCTGTGCCTTCTCCTAATGTCACTTCTCTTGCCCATCATTGCTCCAGGAGATGCAATTCCACTCCCAGCACCCTGCTTCTCACTCTAGATCCTGACTCAGTTGCCTGAGCCAAGGGCTGAGGAACGGGCAGGGACATTGGACTGTGCTCTTCAGCATCCAAAGGGACATGTGCTGCCTGCCAGGCCTCTGGAAAGCTCCCCCAGGGTGAGTCATGGTTTCTGGGCACCATTGTTCAGGTGGGACCGTGTACTAACATTGATTTATTTTTTACTAGTGAAAGAAGTGCTTTTAAAATTTTTCAGAATGGTGCTTCATGTTCTGGCTTGACCCTGCTTATCTCCCCTTCCCCATTTCAACTCACTCATTAAGCATTTGGATTAGGCACTTATTTATGCCCCCAGCAGCCAGCAGGTGATTTGTTCCAAGGCTAAGTGATGGGGAGAAGAAAGAAAACAGGAAAGATGGGAAGAAAGGAGGGAGGGAAAGAGGAAAAGATCTGTAAGTATTTGGATGGATGGATGGATGGATGGATGATGGATGGATGGATGGATGGTGTCCTATACCCGTTAAACACAGAAATTCATCTTGTTCTCCTGTGGTCCTTCTGTATTGACTATTTCAGTTACCCCCAATACTGTTTCCTTCTCTCCTGTCTCTCCCACATGCTCTGGTTTACCCATGAGGCTATCCACATCTTCTAGACTGAATCATTATTGGGGCTCACATGTTGCCTTTCCATAGCTGCAGACTGCATCCCTACCTCTCTCTCCCACCCCTGCTGAAGGAGCCCACCCCTGGGAGCCAGGCTCCTGGCCAGAACCATCCAATGATGCTGCTGTTCACAGCAATGCACAGCATTCATGCCCAGGAAGTGAGGGTGTCTTCCTCTCCCCTCTCTCTGGGCAGGAAGGTACCCCAGGAGGATCTGGCTGCCACTGCCTCCTTCCTGGAAGATGGAACTCCCTCTTCTATCTAACCCAATTTCCCCAAGCCCTACCTGCAGTTTCAGCTTCTTTTATCCTTGGGGAGATTTTTTTCCTGCACATTCTCAGTGCCTAGTGCTGTGAAGTTTCTTATTTGGCCTGTTCCAGGGAACATTAAACATTCTCAAGGCTCCAAGATGTTGACTGCCAAATGAATTTTCTTGGGGGTTGGGGGGCAGGGCAGGGGCTCTCAATAGGGACTCAAAAGGGTGAAGGTGGTGAAGGTATTTTTTTGAGCACCTGATCTCTGCTGGGCATTGTACTGTGCCCTGGGGAGCAGCAGTGAATAAGAGAGACCCCCATTTTCATGGAACATCCAGTCTAGCAGGAGAAAAGAGATAGTAAGTGAATCAATGATGGTACATGCTCCATCACGTGGGATAAGGGATGGAAATGGCTCAGGGATGGTGAGTGGGAGGGGAACAGATTGGCAGTGAGGCTCTTTAACCTAGGTGGTCTCTGCAAAAAAAGACTTCGGACTTACGACCTGAGCAATAAGGAGGAGCCACTGAGACACATACAAGGGACAGGCAAGGGGAGAATGGGCAAGCCTGGGGATTCGGGGGACAGACAGTGGCCAGGGTGGCTGGAGCGCATGAACAAGGAGGAGAGTGGGCAGAGGTGAGCTCAGGAAGGTGGACAGGAACCTTCCCGAACACAGTTACTGATACTTATATTAATGGCTATCCCATAGTGAGAGTGTGTTTTATGCCCAACACTGTGTTAAGTCCTTCACCTAAGTTATGTCATTAATCATTACAACAGCAACCTCTGAGATGGAGATTATTAGCCCACTTAACAGATACAAATGATAATGGCATGTACTGAGTATCTACTAGGGGCCACCCATCAGGATGTATGCTGTACATGCAGTGTCTCATTGATTCCTCATGACAGCTCCATAGAAGTGCAAGCATTCTTATTTCTCCATTGTACAGGTGAGAAAACAGAGACTCAGAGCATTAAAACGACTTGTTCAAGGTTCCACCCTTGCAAATCAGATCAAACTGTGGATGAATGGATCCAACCCTTGTGTCTGTTTGTCCTTCAGGTCTGTCTTGATGTTGACTTTGGGGAATGAGGGGCATAATTTCTGCCAGAGAGAACTGCTGGGGACATGTAAGGATTCGTCCTTTTATCTGGACTCTTCCCAGAGCCCTGGGAGGGAAGCTGAAGGGAGGCCCAGAGGAGCTGGTGGGGGTGGGTGCATAGCACCCCTCCCAGCAGGCTGTGGGATCTGGCCTCCCCAAAAGCGGGCTTAGATCATGCCCCTTCTCCAGAGACTCAACCCATTCCACCACTGCCTTTAAAACTGCTGCCACATTTGAGAATATTCCACCTCTGAAGCACACCTCCTGCACAGCACCATTTTCATCCTTCTTTGTCACAGCCCAGACCAACCTCAATCGACTTTAAAGTGATTTGCCTCCCAGAATTCTCCCAGTACTCCCCAACAGCATTTGGGCTAGCGTTCGGGCCAATAGATCATTTGGAATGTGTTTATAACATAAAAATCCAATCCTTTATAGCAGGCAATCAGCAGTCTTAAAATAATTGCCCGTAACTAAAGACAAACCAAAGTAACAGCAAATGAAATCTGATTAATGGGTAGTAAAAACTGATGTTCTCTAAATAATTCCTCAAAATAAATTTCACTAGAATAATCTCTCCATGAAGATATTTCTTTAGGGGCTTAAGATAAATAGACTTCTTTTTTTCAAGGTAACTCATAACTAAATTACATAGCACGTGGGGGAGGTTCTGGTTATTTTCCTAAGTAGAGAATTTTCTGTGTGCTTCTGTTTTCCCTCAGGGCCATCACAGAAAGAGAATAAAATTTCATTTTCCCCCTACAATTATGTATCTGCATTATTTTTGTAATAGGCTTACTAAGAACAAGCTCCCCAAACACAATTCTGCAACTGAGGTTCACAGGGTTGAAATCAAGAGACAAATCCTCTTTGCTTCTTTCTGGGCTGTATTTAAAAAGGTCAGTGTTAATGTCAATTGAGAAAACTCAACTTCTCCTCAGAGGCCAAGGTTTTTAAGATGCACCAGGTGGCAATTTGGAACACAGCCTAACCTGTTGCAGGAGTGAAATGGGGGACTCAGGAGGCCCAATTCTCACCTCTGCCCCAGCCCCCACTGGTTTCATGCCTTGAGCTCATGAAATCATTAACCATATAAGGTAGGACCTTAGAAATAGAGAAACTGAAAAGGAGACTTGCCGAGCTAATGAGAAGAGGAGGGGTGGAGGGTGATTAAAGGACTATTCCAAGGTGAGACGAATGAATGGCGTTAGTCATGTAGAGGGAACAAAATATGCAAACTCCACGAGAGGAAAACATCCAGCTTCAGTGAGTGACCCCACACAAGAGGAGACACCAGAAGGAAGGAGACAGAGCTGGGCAGGGGTGCAGGTGGTTTTGGAAGGTGGGACAAAAATCCTTTTCTGGATGAGAATCCTCTTCTGAGCATCAGTGGGAGGCCATGTGAACCTCCAGTGGTAAAAGGAAAGGTGCTGGCATAGGAGGTTGAAGAGAGGGGAGAGAGTGTAAGAGTTTTTGAGAGGACTGGGGGAGACCACTGCCCAGGGCACATGTTCTTTCCAAGTAGAGTTGAGCACCTGACTCAGGTATCAGACCATGAGTTTCTGGTGACTCAAACAGCAACATTGTATATTGTGCCCAGCAGTGTTTAGCAGGTAGCCCAGGCAAAAGTAGAGAAGGTGGAGGGTCAGGCTGACCCCGTGTGGAAGTATAGGTAGCACTGAAGGGCAGATTAGGTAAAGGGAGTGAAGCTGTTGGCAAGAGAGAGACTGAGATGACAGACCCCAAGGTCAGGACTGGATTGAGAGGGAAGTGAGCAAATACAAAGACAATCGACGGATTAAGGAATTAGAAATCTCAATGTAGACAAAGATCAGATGCTGTGAGATGAACCCAGGGAGAGTGACAGAAAAATGCAAGGTGTGGTCAGAGTATTACTGTCGTCTGAGATCCCAGAGTAGAGGAGACCCAAGTGATCACAAGGGTATGACCATGGGAATAGACAGCTGAAGTGGAGAGGCGATGAAGGCTTCCTGAGTTAAGGAGATCAGGATTCTGAGGGGCCAGAGCATGGAACTGACCACCACAAGGATACTGAAGTCCCTAATAATGGCAGCAGGACTCAGCATGGGAGAGAAAACTCTGCCCAATGCATTGGTGGAGTCTTGGGACAATCTACTTTGAGGAACTTGGGACCCACCCTTTCCCCACCCCCAGTTCAAAGAAGCATTTTTGTAACAGGACTTCCTGCCTTTGATCAACAAGCTATATCATAAATTATCTGAAGCCTGAGGACCTTAAATTAAAAACAAGAGGACACAATTAAATAACAAGGTGGAAGCTAGACTTTGAAAGTAAGTGCTGTATTTGAAATGTTATATCCCAAATATCTCTTTAAACCCACAAGCCTCTCTTGCTCTGAATGTCCCTTAGTCTCTGGTACAAGTGACCTCATCTCCTGCTCCTCCTATGGCTTCCTAGTAATCCCACAACCCCATCCAAAGACTCTATTTCCAGACCTGAGTCCCCGCAGAGCTACAGTGGAAAATAGGTCATGTCTTACCACACTGGTGGCTACCAAACACTTCCCCAGTACCCTGTGACATCTTATGGAGAATGTACTCATATAACATATGAATATGGAATTTCTTGGTTGAAAAGGGATGGGAACTCTAGAGAGCTCTGCCTATTTGGCCTCCCTCTCACTTGGCCATCTACATCCCCATAGGCCTGTATGCTTATTTCTCTGTTCACTTACATGAAACAAAAGACTTATAAGAAGAATGGCAATAAGGTTTTATACAAAACAGTAGAGCAGGCATCATTCTATTAAGGGTACAGTATGGTACAGTCATTACAAATGGGGGTTCGAAATATAGGTGCTGGGTTTGAAATCTGGCTCCTTCACCTACTGTGTGATCCTGACAAGTTACTTATTCTTAGTTCCCCATTTTCTGCTGTAGTTAAGTAAGTATAACAAAAGTATTTAATAACTGTAATAACTTACACCTATCAACCCTTGCTGGATACATGATTTCATTATGTGGATGTTATGAATGAACTGTGCAATTGTTGGTGATGGATTAACACAAAAAAACAAGGAGCAAGTGGCCAAAGTTAGCCCAATCCCTGACTCTCAAAATGTATATCTGGAAAACATGGGCTAAGGAGGCCTCACTTGCCACTTGTCTTAGTTTATATTGCCCCAGAAGCAGACTTTGAGCCAAGTCTCTGAGCACAAGCCACCTATAGGGAGGTGCAAGGAACAGGGGTAGGAAGGAGGGCAAGTGGTATGGGAGGGGAAGGCAACCATTATTCAGTCAGCTACAACAGTGGAAGATTAAAGCTTAATCCTATGGGGGAGCTCCGGTAAATAGTACAAAATAGGATTCAGAATTATTTTGGCCAGGGAGCTGAACATTCTTGACCAACACTCATAAACCACTTGTCAGTGGTTAAGGGTGATTAACTCATAGGCACTTCCTGCTGGCTGTGCACAGGAACAAAGGGGTTTTCTGTACCCTGAGGGCAAATCACAACAAAGATGAAAGTATTAGTTACCAGACATCAGGCTGGCACAGGTGGAAATGGTGAAAATACCTGAGGAGCTATGGGCAGAACATACACTGCAGCTACACTAGTCATATTTGTATAGGCTTCCCCAATGGGATTACAATGATGAGGCAATTGTCATAAGGTGCAAATGGTGTTCTTAGCTATCAGTCCCCACCCTGCCCTTCCACTTCCCTTAAGACCTGTGTGATTTAATGCAGTCAATTTTCTCAGGATAGCACTTGATCTGCCCCAGGTATGTGTACTGCTAAGAATGCTCGGCATGAACATGCCAGGGATTTCCATCAGTGAATGGGAAGGTTTATGCAAATAACACTGCACAGCACTGAGACACTGATGCTGAACCTTGACTTTTCCCTGTCTTATGCTTTACAATGCAAGTTGCAGATGTGGGGAAAGGAGCTGAGCAGGAAAAGAAAGGGAGCCAGCACCGTCTTTACGCCTCACCGAATCCACAGGCAGTCCTGCAGCAGTAGAGAGTGAGTCTTCTTCCCCCTGCCTTCACCAGCCCTGGGAGCCAGCCATCACGTCCTTCTGTGCCAACCTGAAGGGTGACAATTAATTCATTTAAGTGTTATTTTTACTTGAGTTGGCTTGCTTACAAATGACGTTGAACTGCTTTTCATGTTTATTGTTCTCCAGCCTTTTAACTTGTACATCATCTCTTTCTTCAGCACCCACATACCACTCCTCGCCTGTTTATAACATTGTTCCCCAGGGAAAGTCGATTTCTGGTCCAAGATGCAGTTTTGAGGAAAAAGCTGTATTCGCAGCCTGCTTGTGCTCACAACAGAACCAGGTGCAAGGGGTGGAAAAGAGGGGTCGAGACAGCAGTTTCTCCAGAGCCTTTGGGGTTCATTTCATCTTCCACCTGACTCTGAACTTGAAGAAGATAGAAGCCTGGATTATTCTCCATTTATATTCACCCTCCATCCATTCTCTGCTCTGCATTGTACCCAGAGGCTGATCTCCTGGGACCGCATCACAGTTCCCTTGCTTTCCAGCTTCCAGTTGGGTCCAGCCAGTGATAGGCATCATAATGAGAGAAGACGGGGGTACAGAGTTGAGAAAATTTTTTTATCCCACAGTGGTGTTAGTTTCCTAGAGCTGCCATAATAAATTACCACAGACTTGGATGGCTTAAAACAACAGAAATTATTCTATCACCGTTCTGGAAGACAGAGGTTTGAAATCAAAGTGTCGGCAGGGTTGGTTCCTGCTGGTGACTCTGAGGGAGCACCTGCTCCATGCCTCTCTCCTGGCTTCTGGCAGCTGCTGCCATCCCCGGTGTTCCTTGGCTTGTAGGTGCATCACTCCAACCTCTGCCTCCATCTCCAAGTGGTATTCTCCTCTCTGGGTCTGAATCTGTCTCTTCTCCTGTTATAAGGACACCAATCATATTAGATTAAAGACCACCCTAATCTAGTATGGCCTCATCTTAATTATTAGGACCTGATTTCATCACAAGGACTCTCTTAAAAAAAAAAAAAAAGAAAGCCACATTCACAGATACCAGAGGTTAGGACTTCAATATATCTTCGGAGCGACACAGTTCAACCCATAACACACCCCTGCCTGGCCAGTGCTCTGGCTCTGGATGTCTCCTCTGAGCCACTACACCTATCCAGTGGCCTGTCTTTCACATCCAATATACTATTTCCTCTCCCTGCCCTTTCAGGGCATGCTGCTGGTGTCCAGGAGCCTCAGCATCTTTTGTCCTTGCCCTGCCCACACCGCCTTTACTCACAGTCCCTTCACTGAACCCTCCTGAGCGGCCCTCTAAGCGCTCATCTCTTTCCTGGCCGATAAACTGGCCCATGGCCAATTGTGAAGTCAGGAAAATGCAAGAGTATTAGAAAAAACATTTGTGGAGCTTGACCTGTGTCTTTGGTGTGCGACAGGCACAGAGATGGCTGAACCACCTAGGTGTAAAGGAATGCATGAGAAGCTGGCTGAAACAACCTGGGAGCAAACTGCCTTCCACCCACAGCTGGACAGAGGTGCGTCCTGCGTTTTAGCCCCAGGGCTGCATTATGGAAGCCATACGGGTCATTTTGAAAAGACCAAAACTGCCTTCTCACTCAGGACAAGGCAACCTCAGCAGGTAAGAACTTTCCTACCCCTTTCTTCCATTCTACTCAGGAGGAGCAAGAGGCAGTGTTGGGAAGAGGGTGGAGAAGGCCAGAAGAGCAATTCAGAGAAAAACAGAAGCTGACTGTCGATGCTAGCTGCATCCTCAGTGCCCTCACTCAGCAAGGTTTGACATCCAGAAGTAGGCTCACAGCTGGGGAAGTTGAAACTTGAAAGCAATTCTGAATTTTTGTTACTGCTCAGAAGTGAACATTGAAACTATGAAGATGAGACTGTTCTTGTGATTGAAAGTGAACAAAGAATGTTTTTATCTAAGATTGACAAGAAAAGTTATGGTACTGTGTAGCAATTTCATTTTGGATGTGAGGAAGAATGGCCCACAGACCAGGTCTGATGGGATAGTGGTGCAAAAGAATAAATACACATAAATACTTGTCTCCTGCTAGCACCTTGTCAGGTTCCACTCATTCAATGTGCTTGATAAAAGGAGCTAGAGCTAGAGATATGAATATAAATATAGATCCTAAAAACATCAGAAACAAGTGTAAATAAAGTAGAAAGATGAATCAAGAGACAGCATACATAAATATGGGGTTCACAGGGTCAGACAAGGGTGAAAGGCTGGACTGCAAATATGGCTCTGATATTCCTGGGAGCCAAAGGAAGACAATCAATTATGAATTTGGATCTGTCCATGGAAAATCAAGCATAGTAGTCTCTTGGATGAAACAATGCCTTTCTTGTATTTCAAGCCTTCAATTTTTCATGTGGCTCTTCAAACAGGGTCCACTGATTTAGTGTCAATATCCTCACCAACAAGCTACGATAAATACTGTAGAGAGTTTCACCGATCAGCTCCCTACATCATCTATCAAAACAAGCTGAGAACAGGGCAGAAAACACACATTTATGGAAAGTTAACACAATCGGATATAAGTAGGTCTCTCCTCTTGGTCTGGCTTGATGGGTTTTTACTGTTTTCATTGGAGCAGCCATTAGACAGGTGCACACCTGATGAATTTCACAAATCAGGAGATGGGGCAGCACGGGCAGATGGAAGGGCCCTGTGGAAAGCAAAGAGGTCACTATTTTTCATCATCCACATTCCTCAGGAAAGAAAACTCATCCATCACTGGTAGCAAACACTGGCATAAAAAGTCTAACCTGCTCAGGTGATTGAGGCAACCTCAGGCTTTCCACGGTACCCAGAAGGCACCATATATATGAAATATATTTTCTTTTTGAGGAAGATTTAATTTTTTTCTAGGTTTTCATTCACAAAACACAATTAGGAGCTTATTCGTGTTAATTCCAACTACAACTGAACACTGAAGCTGAATGGTGTCAGAAAATGAAATGATCTTCCATCAAGATTAAATATGTGTGTCCTGAAAGACTGTTTTTCAAAAGTAGAGTTATTCTAACAAGAAATTGATTTGGATGTACAAGTATACTATTATTCAAATAACTTTCAAACATAACAGGGCTTAGAGAAAAAATGCCATTTTCTACCTCAACAGAGCATGTAATGGTTTGTCACTGCATGTAAAGTTTAATTTGTACAAAAACTCAATATGTCTTCCTGAAGCCCTCCCTCTCTGAGACCCAGGAGGGGCTATCTAGACCTCCTTTCTCACTTCTGTCTGCCTGTGAAGTTTTAGGAATGAATGAATACAAGAGAGTCTATCATCAGCTGCACTGCTCCCAACTCCAAACTACAAGGAAGATTAAAGATGGTCTTTAGAAGGAAATTCCCAAACCACATGGGCATCACCACAGTTAGGAACTAAGTCAGTGCTAGCCAGAGAGAGAGAGGAGCACCTGGGGCAGGTGGCCATGAGGACATCCAGACTGGGAGAGCAACATGTGCCAATGCCAGAGGCTGCAGAGCCGTGAGAGCAGATGCATGTTAGGGAGAGGATCCTGGAAGCACCCCAGGGCCAGGAAGTGGGGCTGGTGCCAGGGGCAGGGGTCAGATCTCAAAGGTCTCTCCTCACGTGTCCTGGAAAGTTTGGGGTTTCTTTCTCCTGAAGGTGATGGAAGACACACCAGTGAAGGATTTTGAGCAGGGCAGTGACACTGACCATCAGAAAGCCTGGAAGAGCATATCCCCAGACAGAAGCATGGATCTAAGATACCAGCCACATCCCGTACTCCATTTGACTTTTGTTCACATACATTTCAGGTGTGTGACTTCCTCTATTCATGGATTGTCAGCTTCCAGAGGGCAGGAGCATGTGTTCTTTCGAGTTCCCAGAGGTCCCTGACCTCACAGCTCATGTGTCCTTGGTATAGAGTCCACCTGCTTCTTTGCATACATGGCCTTGGGTGACAGCACAGCCTTGCTCCAGCATTAGACTGGTCAGTTTCCTTCTCTGATTTCACTAACCAGTAACTTTCTCAAAGAGCCAGTGCCTTTGCTGTGATTAGGAAAAGGCCTCCCTCCCTCTGGTGCCCCTTCTCCAAATGCACATGGCCAGGGTGGGTGGTTGGGCAACAGAACACGGGCTGGTTCTCAGGCCCACTAAATCCTTCAGGCAGGCACTCTTGGACAGAGTGTAGCCTGGAGAGTCATACCTGGCAGTCCTGTCTCTCCAGGTCAGGGACAGGAAGCACACAAATATTTGAAAACAACTGTTCAAAATCCTTCAAGCCAATACACATGGGGTGCTCTTGAAAAAAATCTGGGCCGCCCAGTCTGGGAAGTGAGGAGCGCCTCTGCCCGGCCGCCCCGTCTGGGAAGTGGGGAGCGCCTCTGCCCGGCCGCCCCGTCTGGGAAGTGGGGAGCGCCTCTGCCCGGCCACCCCGTCTGGGAGGTCTACCACGGACGCCAGACGCAATGTGGGGGCTGGACGTGGTGGCTCACGCCTGTAGTCCCAGCACTCTAGGAAGCCGAGGCGGGTTGATCACTTGAGGCTGGGAGTTCGAGACCAGCCTGGCCAACATGGTGAAACATATGAAAAATACAACAGACAAACCAACCAACCAACCCAGCAACAACAAAACAGGTCTACCCTGGAGTCATACTCTAATTTTTTCTATTTTCCTCCCTTTCTGATCCTTTATCCCACTTTCTTTTTCTTCCTCTTCCTTCTCCTTCTTCTTTGTCAAATAGAGGATTGAGTTACTATCATTGATCCATACAAAGTCCCTCTCTCATTTATTTTCTTTAATTCCCACCCCCCATTTCTATTCCCCATCTTCCCATGTGCAACCTTCCTAATATGTTTAATATGCATCTTTTTGTTTGTATGTATTTTTAGAAAATGTTTATTGTTTTGTGTGCAAAAAAATTAATAATAAAACTGGCATGTCTTCAGGAAAAAAGAAAGAAAATGAGTAGGATGCAATAAAAACTGGACATAAAAAAAAGAAAAAATCTGTGTGCTTTATTTGTGGTTTGGATATGTGCTTTTATATGTGCATTTTTTAAAAAAGCAGGAAGTATACAGAGCAAACTGTCATGAGAGGTTATCTTAGAGAAGAAAGACTAGAGGGAAGGAAGTTTGATTTTATTTGTGGCTGTTTTGTATAAGGAGCATGTTTAACTTTTATAATGCAATTTTTCAAGTTAAAAAAAAAAATCCCTCACGGCTCAGTTCAGGCCCTGATCCTGCAGTCTTAAGACTCCAAGCCTGTTGTCTTTCCTGTCTCATAACACCTAATGGGCAGAGCAGAGATGCCCAAGTCAAGTCCATTGCCATGTGTTTTCTGATGCTTTCCCTTCATCTGTGCGTAGACAGAAGGGTGAATGAGATGTTCCTGCTCGGCTCAGAATCACAGCCCTGCACCTGAGGGTTTTAGTGATAAATGCCCCTAATTATAAAGAGAGGACCAAATGCTTATTAAGAAACAACCAAGTGGTCCTATAAGCCTGCCCCACTACTCCCGTCTCCTTGTACACAGACTAGAAAGTCAAAGGAGGTCATTAATGAGAGAAAGAGTCCCTGAGGGAGATGGCTATGAAAGGAGTGGGGAGATGAGTGCTCCTGTCCAACCCAGGCCAGGTGAGAAGGGCTCTTAGGACAACACTCAGAGAGATGGAGGATGCTGCAGAAAGGGAGCTTGGCCATCCATCCAAGCCAGATGCTTGCTGAGCTGCAGAAATCCCTGTCCTGTCCCAGGGCTGCCCCAGTAAAGAATGTGGGGACACTCTTCTTGGGAGACTTGGACAAGAGTTGCCTGCACTTTAGGGGAGACAAGGCATAGTATCCTGGATCTCAGCTGGAGAATTCTGAGGGTAGGAGGCTGAGCAGAGCAGCCCATGAGGAAAGAGAGCCACAGAATTTGGAGGAGCAAGGGTGTACCTCCCATAAGCCACGGAGCCCCAGTAGGAAGAGACTGTGTTGTGGGCAGGAGCTGGGGACAGGAGCCACAAGAGGCCAGGCAGGGAGTGCCTCACCAGGAGGCCAGGGATCTGAGTGGTAAGGCCCCCTCCTGAGAGGCTTCTGAAAAACCCACACATGTAACTGCAAGACAGCAGGCACATTCCTCCCTGGCACTAAAAACCATCCATAGCCAGCCCTGTGAGCCAAGAAGGAACCACAACAGCAGAGCCCATTAAGTACAGGGGCTTTGACTCCTTTCCTCAAATTCTCCCTCCTCTTGCCCACCTCCCAAAAATCCTAATGACGAAGAGAGAATGAAAGAAGACCTGAGTCACACACAGGCCGGGCTGAGCTGGGGAGAGGGAGAAGCTTTAGAGGGGAGAGAGGGAGGCTGAAGTTGCAATTTGACCCCAAAGACCATTTGCTGCCTGAACATGATTCTCAGCTGTCAAAATGGCCATCATTATAGCTGACAGGACCACATTACAAGATCTGCCTGAACTGTTGTCAAGGGGTAGGAAAGGGAAAAACAACAGAGCATGTTTGAAGCCTGTGATTGGAGAAAAATTCTTGTTTTGTGCTCAGTTGTAGGTAAGTATGTGTATCATTAAGAAGATATAATCTCTTCATAGGAAAGGGTTACGTAGCCTATGTTCCTGGCATCAACCTGTCCAGCACCAGGAGCCCATGCAACGCCTAATAGATCTGTACTGCTCCGTGAATGGTGGTCTGATTCAGCAAAACTCACAATCCAGACAGCCCCCTCCATTTGGAAACTGTATTAGTCTGTTTTCACACTGCTGACAAAGACATACCCGAGACTGGGGCGGGGTCGGGGGAAAAGGAGGTTTAATTGGACTTGTAGTTCCACATGGCTGGGGAGGCCTCAGAATCATGGCAGGAGGTGAAAGGCACTTCTTACATGGCAACAGCAAGAGAAAATGAGGAAGAAGCAAAAGCGAAAACCCCTGATAAACTCATAAGATCTCATGAGACTTATTCATTATCAGGAGAATAGCACGGGAAAGACCAGTCCCCATGATTCAATAACCTCCCCATATGCCCCTCCCACAACACGTGGGAATTCTGGGAGATACAATTCAAGTTGAGATTTGGGTGGGGGCGCAGCCAAACTATATCAGAAACTGACCTCATTTAAAAAATATTTAACAGTTTTAACTAAAGACCCTGCAGAGCCTTTGCTATAGTAATCTGCACCTCAACCCTCCTAGATGGGAATTAAGTATGCAACTTTTTCAAAATATCTAACCACCAGCATGCCTTTTATTAGAACCTTTGATAAGTTCACATAAAACTGTAAGGATGCTTATTTAGAAACTACTGCCCTCACATCACTCACTCAGCATCTGTCAGGAACAGGGTCGAAGCCCCTAGCCCCCAGCTGAGGGATCCTCTTTTCTCTTGCTTATTCATCTAGTTGAGAAACACTCTTGCATGTTTACTCTGCACCAGACAATCCACTCGGTGCTGGAGTACAGCAGAAGACAGGGCGAACAGTGTTGTTTTCCCTCTGGAGCACTCTAGCCAGGGAGAACAATAGCACAAATGAATAATGAGTGTGAACCAAGACGTAAGCCATGCAGGAGAGCTGAGAGCTCCGAAAGCCCATGAAAGGATTACCTAATCCAGTCGGAGGTGTCAAGGAAGGTGGTCCTAAGGAAGGGTCATGCAAACTTACAACAGGAGTATGAATGTAAAATAGTGGAGAGGAGAGAGAACCAGAGAAAATTCTGGGCTGAAGAAGCTGCATGCACAAGAGGCAGAAAAAACTTGGCTACTTTCCAAACCCATGTTTCAACTCCATGCCTAGTGACACCAGACACTTTGAAGGAAAAAATACACGAAAGGAAAACTGCACATTAGAAGTTTCTTGAAAATTAAAATATACATCAGCAATCTCTTTGTTTTACAGGAACCACTAACATTTTCTCACATTTCTCTTCCATGCAGAGTCTGTCGACATTAAATTACTTCCCAGTACCATCCTTGCCAGCCTGAGCATCTAATATCTCCTCATATGAGGAATCAATGATGGATGTGCCATAGATTTCCTTTATTGCATGGCCCAATCTATCATCATGCATTCTATAAATTAGTATTCTTAAATTTCCATCATAAGTCAGTGTCTTTTGATTTATGTAATATGGACCCAATTAAAGGATCATTGCAATAATTTATACCTCAGATAACAAATTTGTTGACCCAGCACTAAAATGTATAAGTCACTGAGCACGTTTCTTAGTGACACAGATAGGTACTAAATGATTCTAGTAATTTATATCAGCAGGGAACAAATTTAGGGTATGAGACCATGGAAAGGCTAAGCTTTGGAAGACTCTGAGGATCATTATTCTCCTCAAAGACCCCAAAAGGATGGTCAAATGCCCTTTAACCCACACATTCCACTTCCAAGAATTCAGCCTAAAGGAAATAAATAGTATAAAAGAAAGAAACAGCTATAGCATGACTCTGTAATAGAATTTAGACAGATAAAATGTTGGAGACAATATAGACGTCCAGGAATAGGAAATAATTTGCCAACATATAAGTCATCAACTAAATGCATATAATGTTAGGCGACCAATAAAAATGATTCCTAGAATTTAGAACCATAGAATGGTTCTAAACAAAGGTCCATTTTACCTCTCAGACAATATTTGGCAATGGCTGAAAACATTTTTGACTGTCATACCTGGGAGACTGGGGCCCTCTGAATTCTAATGGGTAGAGGTCAGGGGTACTGTGAAGCATCCTACAATGCACTAGACAGCCCCGCACAATAGATACTTACCTAGTGCAAAATATAAATAGTACCAAGGTTGAAAAATCTTGCAGTAATTACATGCAATATAAACAAAATGTTTTACTGAAACAAAGTGACTTGTGGACAGCCAGAATACAAAACTGCATTCATGCTATAACTTCAGCCATAAAAACTACATATGAATATGGCTCAGGACTACAGAGAGACAAGATAAAAAGAAGGCAGATATATTGCTAGGAGCATGGAACTATAGATAATTCTTTAATATTGATTTTATTTTTGCAAAGCTTTTCAACAAATAAAAATTAAAAAGTACTTTACAGCAAATGAATTATATTAAAGAGGAAGTAAATGAAAGATGGAAGGACATGAGAAAAAAATAAAAGCCTCAAACACAAAGCAGGTGTTTTAGGCAAATGTTCACCAACCTGCCTGAAATTCAGAATCCTTTATAAAAATGCTTAGACCAAATTTTAGCCTCTCATTATGAAATGACCATTTTTATCTCTAATAATGCTCCTTGCATGATTTTTATATAGCCTATCAGTTATAAACTGGTATAACACCAATTTTCTTAGGCTTAGTATTTGCATGGTATATATTTTTCTTCCTATTCCTTCAATCTGTTGTGTCTCCGTGTATCTTTTAAACAGCATAGGGATGGGTCTTGCTTTTTTATACAATCTGACAATTGCTGCCTTTTAAACAAAATGTTTAGGCCGTTCATATTTAATGTAATTCTTATTTTCTACTTATTTTTTCTGTTCTTTCTTCCTGTATTACTAACTTTACTGGGGTTAATCAAACTTTTTTTAGTTTAACATTCTGTCTTCTCTATTGGCTTTTTAGCTATAACTGCTTTTATTATGTCTTCTGTTTGCCTACTAAATTAAAATATGCATTTTTGTCATAGTCTGCCTGGAATAGATATTATACCACTTCATTATAATGAAGAAACTTACGAAGTATAATTCTGTTTATACTGTCTACTTCCCTTTGTATTATTGTTGTATATTTTACTTCTACATATGTTTTAAATGCCACAATCCACTGTTAGCATTTTTGCTTTCAACAGTCCATTGAATTTAAGGAACACAGAAGATAAAGAAAAATATTATTCTCTATTTACTATTTCCATTGATCTTCTTTCTTCCCTGTAGAGCTAGATTTCAATCTGGTATCATTTCCCTTCCACCTAAAAAACTTTTTTAGCACATCTTGAGTTCAGATCTGCTAGCAACAAATTATCTCAGCTTTTATTTATCTGAAAATGTTTTATTGTACCTTTTTTTCTATTAATGTTTTCTCATTAAAGCTCTCAAACATGCAGGAAAGTTGAAATAATATTATGCTGCATATTTACTACCTAGAATTCAATGATTGGCATTTGATTATAATTGTTTTATTATATATCTATCATCTATCCATCTCTCTATCCATCAATTCACCTTATTTTTACATAAGTTTCAGATATAAGTACATTTTACCATAAATACTTTAGCATGTGTATAATAACTATAGTTAGTATTTACATTTTTTTAATTTTGAGGTGAAATTTACATACAACAAAATGCACAAATCTTAAATGTATCATTTGATCTGGCATATGTGTACACATGTACAACCCAAACCTCTTTCAAAATACAGAACATTACTTCACTCCAAAAAATTCCCTCATGTCACTTCCCAGAAAAATCTCTGCCTCGCTCCTCAAGGCAACAACTGTTCTTTTTATCCTCCATAGATTATTTTTAGTACTTTAGTAATTCATATAAATGAAATTACATAGTATGTGGTCTTTTTTGAGGTTTACAATGGATAAATCTGAGGATTCATTTATATCATTGTATCAGTGGTTCACTCATATTTCTGAATAGTGTTTAACTGTTTCTCTATGTGTTTTCTGTTTGTCTCCTCTGTTTATTGTTCCTCTGCTCCTCCCTTCCTGCTTTTGTTTTGGATTAATTAAATAATTTTTAGAATTCTTCTCTGGATTTTTGACTATGTCTGTTTGCATTGTAGTTTTTATGATTGCTGTGTAGATATTTAGAGATAACATTGTACCATTTTATGTTAAATACAGAAATCTTGCAATAATATAGATGCATTTCTCTACTGTGGTAGGCAGAATTTTAAAGATGGCCCTAAGACTCCTATCCCCTAGTTATTCAATCAAATACTAATCTAGGGACTGCTGGGAAGGGATTTTACAGATATAATTAAAGAGCAAAGCCAGTTCATATTAAGATACAGAGATTACCCAGGTGGGCTTGAACCATAAGACTTAAGGTAAGTCTTTTAAAAGCAGAGAATGTTCTCTGGCTGGTAGCGAAAGAGAAAGTCAGAGATTTGAAGTACAAGAGGAATTTGAAGTTCTAGTGCTGGTTTAAGATGGAGGGGGCCATATGCCAAGAAACTTGGGAAGCCTTTAGACATTGAGAGCAGCCCTTGGCTGACAGCCAACAAATAAACAGGATACAACAGTAAGGAACTGAATTTCACAAACAAACTGAATGAGCTTGGAAGTAGATTATTCTCTAAAGCCTCCAAATAAAAGCCCCACCTAGCCAACACCTTGATTTTGGCCTTCAGCTGAACCATGTTGAACTTCCAACCTACTAAACTGTGAGCAAATAGATTTATGATGTTTTAAGCCACCACATTTGTAGTAATTTGTTAAGTGGAACTAGAACACACACCCATCCCCCATTCTTTATCTTATGACTTTCATACATTATTTACACTGACATATGTTTAAAATCCCACAAGACAATGTTATAATTTTGACTTTAAACTGTCATAATTTTTTAATTAAGAGGAAAGTAGTCTTTTATATTTTATTTGCCCACATATTTACCATTCTGATGTTCTTCATTCCTTTCTGCACATCTGAGTTTCTATCTGGTATCATTTCCTTTCAGCCTAAATAAATACCTTTAGCATTCTGTGTAGTGCAAGCCTGCTATCAATTAATTTTCATGTGTATGTGTGTTTATAATCTGAAAGTGCCTTAATTTTGCCTTTATTCTTAAAGGATATTTTTGAACGACATAGTATTCTGTGTTGACAGTTTGTTTTCCCAATGCTTTAAAAGCTTGTTCTATTGTCTTCTGAGCCCCATTTTTTTCCTGAGGGTAAGTCAATGGTCACTTGGAACACATTATCCTGTATGTACTGAACCATCTTTCTCCTGATGTATCCAAGATGTTTTTATCTTTGGTTTTCAGCAGTTTGACAATGATGTGTCTGGGTGTGATTTTATTTGAATTTATCTTGCTTAGAGTTTACTTAGCTTCCTAGATTTTGGGGTTGTTGTTTCTTATCAACTTTTGACATTTCCAGCCAAAATTCATCAAAATGTTTCTGTCTCATTCTCTCTCCTTTCCTCCTAGAACTGTAATTACCTGTATTTTAGACCACTTGTTGCTATACCACAGGTCACTAAGTCTCTGTTTATTTCTTTCTACCCTTTTTCACTTTGTTCTTCTATTTAGATGGCTTTTACTGCATGTCTTCATCTTCACTGTTCCTTTTTTCAGTTGTATGTAAAATCTGCTGTTCCACACAGTGAAATGTTTTTAAGGTGTATATATGTTTTTTTAATTTTAGGATTTCCAATTGGTTCTCTTTTATAGTTTTTACACGTTCTTTAAAATTTCCACATCTCTTTACTCACTATATTCATCTTTTCATGTAGCTTTTTTAATGTATTTAGTATGGTTATTTCGAAGTTCCTGTCTGCTAATCTCAACCTCAGTGCTACTTACTGATTTTTCTCTTGTCTATGGTTCCCATTCTCCTGTTTCTTTACTTGTGTTATAATTTTTATATATGCCAGGTATTGTTTATAAAATAATAGTAGAGGCTAAAGAATATAAATTGTGTGCTTTAGTTAGGCAGCTGGGGTAAAGATGTTTGGTTGCAGCTTTGATTAGCTTCCATTAAATTAGCTTCCATTAGTTAGATTCCAGTAAATATGTCTTCAGATACTTAAATAAGTTGAGGCCTCTCCCTAAAGCACCACATGACTGCTAGACCTTAAGATTTTGAGACCACAGGCTGCTAGACCTCAAAACTGTAATCACAAAACTATTGAGAGCACATTGCGTGATATTATGGAACCTCAGAACTGCAGGGCCAGAAATCTGCGAGACCACAAGAATGAGAGACCATGAGACTTCAAGATCCCAAGATTTTGAAACTGTAAGACTGCAGGATCACAAACTTTCTTTCTGCTTCCGAGCTCTGCCTCAAACCTCTGTTTATTACACAGGATTTCTATGTGAGAGAATTACTGGGCAGAGTAGATTATCTTTGCATTTAAGTCTCCTCCACATTCAAATCCAAAGGCCAGCCACAGATTTGTAAAAAAAATAAAAATGAAAATAAATGGGCTGTTTCTTCTTATCCCAGCCAAGTCTCTGGCAGGCTTGCTCTTTTGCCCACAATGTCCCTAACCTTGGTACAACCAACCCCTGATATGAAAGTGTCCACCCCTAGTTTACCTAAAAAGGACTGATATCTCTGGAGTCTATTTCTTTTATATTTCTTTGCACCTACAGCACTTTGATGGCTGTAAAGACATGTTTGAGTCTATGGTTTGTTTATCCAGTGATTTCTTGTTAGCACTGAAGGTCATTTTTATCCTTATTTCAATCAGAAGCAAACATTTTGTGTACATCCTTGCTCATCTTTCTTTTCCACTGCCATTACCATGAAAAGCTTTCTGGAATTGGTCCTAGGACAGTGTTCTCAGATAGTGCTGATTAGGTGTGGACTATAACCCTGGAAACTGCAAGGATAAAGTCATGACAAGGAAGTTCATGCCCTGAGAAGTTTGGTTACTCTCAATGATGCCAACTCCACAACCCATCACTCACCCTCAGAGATTCTCAGGGATCTGCTATACAGGAATTTTACTTCTTTTAAGATTAGTTATATTATTAGCCTAAAAAACTGGTTCCTTAAATTTCTTCTATTCCATGAAGAGCTTCTCTTTAAGTTCTAAATTTATCTCCTTCAGACTTTGAGGAGAACCCTCTAATCCTAATATATTGCCTAATACATTAGGATTCAATTTCAGATTCTCAATGCATTATAGGGAAAGGGTCAATGTATGTGCAAGGCATGTATTTCAAAGCCCCATTTCATTCCCTCCCAACATTGATTGTCCCCAAGCCTGTCAAGAGCCACTTCAAAAGAAACTGCTTGGATTTCAAACCTAGCTCTGCCACTCACTAGCTGTGTGACCTCAGCTAGCTTGTTAGCCTGTCTGTATATCAGTTTTCCCATCTTCAAAATGAGGATCAATTTTGGTAATGATACTACCCCTTAGTGTCATTCTGAAAATTGAGCTGTCATTTGTAGAATGTGTTATGTGTCAGAGCTGTGCAAGTCACTTTTCATCCATTTTCTCATTTAAACTTATAGCAACCATTTGAGGACATATTATTATAATCCATGTTTAGCTGATGAGAAGAGTGAGGTGCAGACAGGAAGTAACTTGACCAGTGTAGCACAGCTAATAAGTGAAAGAATCGGGATTCAAACCCAAGTCTGACTAGAGCCTGAGCTCTTAAGCACTCTGCAAGTATTTCCCAGACTTGCCAGAGCATGAGAATTACCTGAGCTACAGAGTGAAAATTCAGATTCCCAGGCCCAACCTCAGACCTACTGAATTGCCGCCTCTGTGATGGGGTCTAGGAATCTGTATCTTAGCAAGAGACCTCACGTTACTTTTTTTTTTTTTTTTCTTGAGATGGAGTTTCACTCTTATTGCCCAGGCTGGAGTGCAATAACACTATCTCAGCTCACCGCAACCTCCATCTCCCAGGTTCAAGCGATTCTCCTGCCTCAGCCTCCCAAGTAGCTGGGATTACAGGCATGCGCCATCACGCATGGCTAATTTTGTGTTTTTTGGTAGAGACAGGGTTTCTCCATGTTGGTCAGGCTAGTCTCGAACTCCCAACCTCAGGTGATCTGCCTGCCTCGACCTCTCAAAGTGCTGAGATTATAGGCATGAGCCACCACACCTGGCCCCCACATTACTTTTATTAGTAAAGTCTGGAAGGTGTCACTTAAATTCTATCCATGTGCAACCTATACAACTCATGCTGAGGACAGCCCTCCTGTCTTTGTTCAAATAATGAGTACTACCTGGCAGCTCATGGAAAACCAGTCCAGTACATGCGTAACTAACTCTATAAAATGTTTTAATTCCACGCATAGGGCTAAGCATGTGGCATTCTGGGAGCACAGAGGAGGGACACTGTGCTATCCTCATGGCATGGGTTTTCCTCTCAACTTGGAAACTGATGGGACTGACAGGCTGTGGCTACTTTTTATTGCTCTTAAGAAGAACTCATGAAGAATCTGTGTGTTCATTCCTAGGAATCAAACAATGCAAATGCAACACAGGAAAAGAATTTTTAATGTTGGCAAAGCTCATGCAAGCAGTCCCATCTTTATCTAGAAAGTATGTTTGCTTGTGTTTTAGTATTTTTATCACATAATAAGAGGAGGAAAAAGATTTTCCCTGCCCAGTGTTTCAAATGAGGTAAGACAGCTGTTATTATATTCCATAACTAGAGCTCCTCAAATAAGGTAGGAGCATTTCAGTTAAATATCACCAGCAACCCAAAATTTCTGCCCCAGGAAAGCAAAACAGAGAGGGCCGACCACTCCCTGCATTGAGATGGTTACCCAGGTGTGCTAACAGAGATTTAAAGCAGAGAGCAGGCATCCACCCTGCTGCCCACCCCAAAAACCAATAACAATAACAGAAATAACACCCTGCTGCCCACCCCAAAAACCAATAACGATAACAAATCCACCCTGCTGCCCACCCCCAAAACCAATAACAATAACAGAAAACCCTTACATAGCACTTACTACATGCCAGCTACTGTACTAAGTACTCCACATATGTTAACTCATTGTTCCTTTCAACAACACTATGAGGTAGGTGCTATGGTCTGAATGTTTGTGTCCTCTGAAGTTTATGTGTTGGAATCCTAACTCCCATAATAATTAGGGGATAGAGACCTTGGGAGGTGATTAGATCATGAGAGCAGAGCCCTCATGAATAGGATCTGTGCCATTATAAAGGAGGCTTTAGAGAGCTGCCTTGCTCCTTCCACCATGTGAGGTACAGGGAGAAGGTGGGCCTTCACCAGACACAACATCTGTCCTAATCTTGGACTTCTCAGCCTCCAGAACTGTGCGAATTAAATTTCTGTTGTTTAAGCTATCCAGTCAATGCTATTTTGTTATAGCAGCCCAAAAGGACTAAGACAGTAGGTATAGCTGTAAGAACCTCTGTTTTTCAGATAAAGAAATGCAGACACAGAGAGTGACTTCCTGGTGTTACACACTACTAAGTGACAAAGCTAGAAGTTGAGCCCTGGCTGTCTGGGTTTGAGTGTCTACTCGAGCCCTGGACCAATTGAGCAAGTGACCATCTGGCAATATTAATGAAAGCCAGCTCTGATTTGACACTGCAGGTTTTAGGTGTCTGTCCCTCAGGTTCCTAAGACCTGTGTCTCATAGCAATTAAAACGGTCAGAATAGGTGGTGTGGCCAGAGAGAGAAGGTCCAAAGACCCCACTGAGAGGTGAATGATGCAAATATGAGGGAACATTTGCTGTTTAATAAGAGTGAGATCAGGAAGCCAAAGGGATGAAAGGAATGGAGGGATTTAAAGTATGATCCAGAAAGTCTGAAAAGATTTGGAGTTGGGTGGGAGGGGGAATGAGGTCTTACCAGGCCTAATGAAATCACTGCACATGGGCAGCCATCTTCTTGGCCCACAGGCAGCTGACAGCTGTGTTCATCACGGCTGCTTATATGGGATTCTTTGAGTTCCATTTAAGTGAATTCCATTCACATTTACTGAACATATGCTATCTATTAGAGACTGCATTATGTGTTATAAACACGAAAATGAGTAAGGTCTGGGACATAGCCCTCATAGAGCTCAGAATCCAGTGGGGAAAGCAGAAATGCCAATACTTGTTTGTAGTAGCAAAATATTGGAAATAAATGAAATCTCCAAGAACAGGGGATTGGTAAGGTATGGTATTTCCATTGAGCACTAGGCAGCTGTAGAAAAGAATAAGGATGTTTATTTGTATTAGTATAGAAGGGGATCAATATATTAAGTAAAAAAAGCAAGGTATGTTGCCTTCCACATAAAAATGGGGGGAAATTCCAGTATGTATTAGCACAAAAACAATCTGAAAAGACACTAAAAACACTAACAACAGTGGTTCCTGGGATTGGAAAACTGGAAAGGGGCTAAGGTGGGAAAGGAGAATTTTGACTTGTTTATTTATTTTATTTATTTTATTTTATTTTGGAATGGAAACTTAGAACAATTCAAAACATTAAATTAAAAAATAGATGTAACTGCAGCCAATAAAAACAGTCTTAGCATTGCCTCCCCATATAAATAATACCCTGTTCTTTCTCCTTTTTCCTATCACACCCCAGTGCTGAGTTCCTGCACCATCCCTGCACTCCTCTTCATTAACCTCCTGCCCCCACCAACAGCATAAGTGGATTATTTCAAAGCAAACCCTAAGCCTAGTGAACTCTCAAAGGCAATGGAAGACTCTGAAGGCCAAGCTCAGCTAAATGTTTTTGCTTCTTGCCTCTTTCCTCTTTAATTACAGTGTAATTTGCATTTATATGATTTCATTCTGCCATTGGGTTGTGGACAGCATTGATGATGATCGACATTCCATAACTTCCCATCATAGCTGGAGAGCAGGAGGATAGCCATCGTCCCAGACAAAATTCTATCCAATTAAACAGTTCACTGGACACGTCATGGTTTGAGGTTCTCGTTATCCTCTGTGTGCATGTCTCATGGATATTTCTTTACACCCATCATCATAATAAGGTCTTAGTGCAGAAGATGCTCCATGAATTATGCTCCCCCACTGAGTGATTATAATGACACTGACTTGAAAATGGGTCTCCTTAGAATTGCATGAGAAGCTGAGCTTTTTCATTTAATTGAATTGTTCTGGACTTTATTTTTCCAGGTCTTTTGTCTAAATGATATCAGATGCTCTACATGATGAAACATGTCACAGACATCGACAAAATAATGTTGGCTCACTAACAGGGTACATCTACTGAGGGCAAATGTGTATAAAGTTTTCTCCAATCAATACCCCAGCACATGCTCCCTGCTCTGGGTGGCGTGGCTCACCTGGCAGCTTTGGTTCACCTGGCCAGCTCCCCTGGTTGAAAATACAAAGTCAACAATTAAAAGTGCATGTAGTCTGTGTAAGTGTTCACCCATCTGAGGTGATTTTAGAGACCATGGCTGCCCCAAACCCATGCCCTACTCTGCTGCCAGGTACCTACCCAAAACATTGATCTGAATGTGTCACTTGCTAATTCAAACATCTCCATTTAAACCTCTGAGGAATGCAGCCTGGTTACTTGAAAATATCAAAGGTTTTGAGCAAGATGGGTCTGGGTTGGAACTCTAGCTATACCACTTATAGGGTGTAAGAAAAGTTACTTCATCAGAGTTTCACTGTCCACATTTGTAAAATGGAAGCAATAATGTTGACCTGGGTTACTTTGTCATGAAAATTAACTGGAGTAATTTCATCAATTATTGATTAATCTCAACAAATGACCATTCCAATCCTTCCCTTTTCCTTAGCAGAGCATTCAAGGCCCCTCTGGACTTTTCCAGCCTCATCCCCCAGCATCTCTCCAACCATACCCAAAATTACTTGGCATTCCACTAAAAACATTTACTTTCAGTTCTCTTGATTTTGTTCAAATAGTTCCTTCTTGAAATGTTCTTCCTCTCTTTTTCCATCTGAGAAATATCGTATCATCCATAAACCACAGCTCAGAAAAAAACCCTCACACAGCACAGTCCTTCTCCCCACACACTCCACACCTGGCTCTGTGGCCTATCTGCAGCATTGACACAGCTGATCACTCTGCTGTCCCTCCTACTTCAACATGTCTTCACTTGGCTTCCTGGACACCAGGTGGCCTTGGTGTCCTCCTATCTCACAAACTGTTTGGCTGATTCCTCATCTCCCTGACCTCTTAGCTCTGGCCCACCCCATGGTTCAGTTCTTGGACCATTTCACTTCTCTAACTGGACTGAATCCCTTAATGATCTCATCTGCTATCATGGCTTTTCATGACATCTACATGCAGATGATGACTCACAAAATTATGTCAACCTTGACCTCATGCCTAAGCTCCAGACTCACACGTCTAACTGCCTGCTCAGTATCTCTACTTGGAAACCTACTAGGAATCTCAAAATTTAACAGGTTCAAAATCAGCTCCTAATCTTGCCCCCAAAACCCTGCTTCTACCAAAGTCTTTCCCAGCACAATTAGTGGTAACTCCATCTCTCCAATTGCTCAGGCCAAACATCTCGAGTCACTCTGAATTCCTCTTTCACATCCCGTATCTAGTTCATCATCAAGCCCTCCACTTCTACCTTCAAATCCAACCCTCACCACCTCCAGTGCTATCACCTACATGGAGCTACCATCATCCCCTCTCCCCCTGGATTATCACAAGAGCCTCCTCTCTGGTCTAGCCACTTCTTCCGCTGCCGCTCACACACCCTGTCAGCCAGAGAAATTCTAGTAAACATAAGTCAAATCATATCCTTCCTCTGTTGAAAACACTCCATGGTCTTCTCATCATCCCCAGGGTTAAAGCCAAAGTCATTTCAGCAGGTTACTTCTGCCTTGACCTAATCTCCTGCCAGTCTCCTGCACCCTCTCACACCAGGCACACTGGCCTGCTCAACACTTCTCTCACAGCTCAGGCACACTGCCATCTCAGGGCCTTTGCACCTGCTATTCCCTATTCTTTGAGATGTGCACATGGCTTTTCACTACCTTAGGTATCCACTCAAATGTCCCCGTCTTAGTAAGATCTTCTCTAATGACCCTTTTTAAAAATGCAATTGTTTCAGACACCAAGAGCCTCTGCCTCTCCTGTACCTTATTTTCTCTCTAACACTCACATATAAAATATTATATATTTAACTTGTTTTGCTCACATTTGTCTCCCCCCATTCTCAAGAGCATGTCAGCAAGAGAAGACAAAGATTTTGTCAGCTTCATTCCTACCATATGTAACAGTGCTTAGGACAGTGTCAGGCACAGGGTAGGGCCTCATTACATATTTTTAGATAAATGAATCTAAACAATATTGAGGGGGCTGCTTTTTAGTTTAGAAAAGGAAGACTTATAAAGAAATTCACCAAAATACCAGGTACGAAATTCACCTAAATACCAGTAGTAGTTACCTCTGTGTGTTCTGATTACTGGTGCATTTTTAGTTTTTTCTCAAACCTTTTTTGTGGTTTCAAAGTTTGTGTTTGATTTTTGTTGTTGCTGTTGTTTACCATTTAGCACATTTAATGTTATAATAAAATATTTTAAAATAATACTTATACCCATAAAAAGGGAAAATTAACAAATTAAAAAATGTTCATTTACAGCTGAGTCTATAGCCACTATTCTGACAAAGAGAGAGGAAAACAAGTACCAAAGATACCTTTTCCACAGTGGTCTGTCTGTGTCTCTTCCTGTGCCTTCAGAGCCCTCTAATAGGCCTGTCTACATCAGCCCCTCACCCCTACCCCATTCCGCTCCACCCTAACCAATAAATGTAAACTTCAAGTGCACCAGTGCCAGAAACCACACAGAACAACCCCGACTTTATTCCTGAACCATTTTTGTTTTCTCCACTTACGGCCTGACTCCTGATTTTCTTTTCAGGGTCCCTTTCGCACCCCTCCCCTGTGCCATGGTCTTGGTGTTGATTTTGACTTTGCCTCAGACACAGGTCTCTGGTTCTTTCTATGCCAGACCACGGTAAGAAGTCCACTCCAAGTATAGGGCCCCCCAGGTTAGCCCTCTGGGCCTTGGGGGTGAGAGGGAAATATAATCTATAGGTGAGATTGTGCAAAGTAGTTTAAGCCATACTCTCTCAGGATCCTAATTAGTGAGCTGCTTAGGGAAGAAAACAAACAAACAAACAAAAAAACATGAATGCAGTTTTCTTAAACTTCCTCCTCCAAACACTCATTATGTCTCATCTTTAAACTTGAGATCTCAAGCAAAAGGATTACCACAAGAAAGTATTGCTTTGGGAGGTACCCAGGGGAGGAAATGAAATGTTTGTGAGGGTTAGACCTGTCTTATGCATTAGAGCCCACCAATTCTGAGGCTGCCCGTCTCCCTGGACTAAATGGTACTTCAATTATTTTTTTGTTTTTTTTTTGAAACAGAGTCTCGCTCTGTCACCCAGGCTGGAGTGCAATGGCACAATCTCGGCTCACTGTAACCTCCGCCTGCCGGGTTCAAGCGATTCTGGTGCCTCAGCCTCTTGAGTAGGTGAGACTACAGGCATGCACCATCATGCCTGGCTAATGTTTTGCATTTTTAGTAGAGATGGGGTTTCACCATGCTGACCAGGCTAGTCTCAAACTCCTGACCTCGTGATCCACCCACCTTGGCCTCCCAAAGTGCTGGGATTACAGGCGTGAGCCACTGCGCGCAGCTTCAATTATTTTTAGTTAGGATAAAATGAAAGTTTTCGAAACCTGTCAACCTAGTCTCAAGGTGACAGAGCCTGGCCAAAGGGTTTCACATGCCTTTTAACTCTATCAAATGCAAAATCCAAGCAATATCTTGTTATAACTTACATTCTACTCAACCATTTCCCTAAGTAGCAGAATATTTCCTGATCTAAAAGCTTTTAACCAGATCTGACATTTCTCTGTCAGTGTCTAAAGCCGATGGCAAAGGCAAGCAAACTGTCCCTGGAAAAGGTGGGACTTGAATGTCATGAACCATTGTATTACTTTGCCGGCAAAAATTTTGGGTCCAATTTTTGAAGCAAACTCCATTTGCAACTTCTTTTTCACTTATTTGGGAGTCAAAGGAACAAATTTCTCCTTAATTTCATTAGTTTCTGTAGAGCAAAAATTGTGAGTCTTCAGTAAAAGCCAAATAAAAATTCCTTTTCATATGAACTACATATGTGTCAAAAGATTAAATAAATGAAATTGCTAAACAAAAGTGGCTTTAAACAAGAATATGAGAATAATGTTCACTCTCCCCCAGTGAAAACCATCCAAGGTAGGGTATGTGGTTTTGACCTACCTACTTAAGAATAGGTGTCTTGAATTATTAATGCTATTTGTTCTTATAAGAAAGAAAAACTATTATTTGACCATACAAGGGATTTTAGACCTCATTCAAGGACTCAACTGCAGACCCCATATGATATTAATGATAGCCATTGGTCACTGCAGTCACCAATCACTATTTCCACTTCAGCATACATCATATTTTAGGCAAAAATTTCCTTTTTCCAAAGTATCTGTCAGCAAATAGCACGCAATGGTTTGTTCCCCCAAAGTTAGAAATTTGCTCATAGATGATAAAGGAGGTCATTTCTAGTCTTTTTTTTGTAGAAACCAAGATCCTTTTTTGTAGATATTAGGATCCCTCTCTGTGGTACTGTATTAGTCCATTTTCACACTGCTGATAAAGATATGCCTGAGACTGGGCAATTTACAAAAGAAAGAGGCTTATTGGACTTACAGTTCCATGTGGCTGGAAAGGCCTCACAATCATGGCAGAAGGTGAAAGGCAAGGAGGAGCAAGTCATGTCTTACATAGAGGGTGGCAGGTGAAAAGAGAGAGCTTGTGCAGAGAAACTCCCATTTTTAAAACCACCAGATCTCATGAGACCCATTCACTATAACAAGAACCGCACAGGAAAGACCCGCCCCCATGATTCAATCATCTCCCACCTGGTCCCTCCCACAACATATGGGAATTATGGGAGCTACAAGATGAGATTTGGGTGAAGACACAGTGCTAAACCATATCATTCTACCCTTGGCCCCTTCCAAATCTCATATCTTCACATTTCAAAACCAATCATGCCTTCCCAACAGTCCCCAAAAGTCTCAACTTATTTTGGTATTAACTCAAAAGTCTATGGTCCAAAGTCCCATTCAAGAAAAGGTAAGTCCCTTCTGCCTATGAGCCTGTAAAATCAAAAGCAAGTTAGTTGCTTCCTAGATACAATGGGGGTACAGGTATTGGGTAAATACAGCCATTCCAAATGGAAGAAGTTAGCCAAAACAAAGGGGCTACAGGTCCCATGCAAGTCCTAAATCCAGCAGGGCAGTCAAATCTTAAAGCTCCAAAATGATTTCCTTTGACTCCGTGTCTCACATCCAGGTCATGCTGATGTAAGAGGTAGATTCCCAAAGTTTAGGCAGCTCCAGCCCTATGGCTTGGCAGGGTATAGCCTCCCTCCCAGCTGCCTTCATGAGCAGCTGGCTCATGAGTGTCTGTGACTTCTCCAGGTGCACAGTGCAACCTGTCAGTAAATTTACCATTCTGGGGTCTGGAGGATGGTGGCCCTCTTCTCAGTAGGTGGTGCTCCACTAGGTGGTGCCCCAGTAGGAACTCTGTGGGAAGCTCCAACCACACATTTCCTTTCTGCACTGCCCTAGCAGAGGTTCTCCATGAGGGCCCTGCCCCTGCAGCAAGCTTCTGCCTGGGCATCCAGACATTACCATTCATCCTCTAAAATCTAGGCGGAGGTTCCCAAACCTCAATTCTTGACGTCTGTGTGCCCCCATGCTCAACACCACATGAAAGATGCCAAGGATTAGGGCTCGCACCCTCTGAAGCCACAGCTGGAATTGTATCTTGGCCCCTTTTAGTCACAGCTGGAACAGCTGGGATGCAGGGCACCAAGTCCCTAGACTGCACACTGCACAAGGACCCTGGGCCCAGCCCATGAAACCATGTTTTTCTCCTAGGCCTCCAGGCCTGTGATGGAAGGGGCTGCCATGAAGACCTGTGACATGCCCTGGAGACATTTTCCCCATTGTCTTGGGGATTAACATTTGGCTCCTCATTACTTATGCAAATTTCTGCAGCCAGCTTGAATTTCTCCTCAGAAAATGGGATTTGGTTTTCTATCGCATTGTCAGGCTGCAAATTTTCCAAAAAATGCTCCGCTTCCCTTATAAAACTAAATGCCTTTAACAGCACCCAAACCACCTCTTGAATGTTTTGCTTCTTAAAAATTTATTCTGCCATCTAGATACCCTAAATCATCTCTCTCAAGTTCAAAATTCCACAAAACTCTAGGGCAGGGGCAAAATGCCACTAGTCTCTTTAAAACATAACAAGAGTCACCTTTGCTCCAGTTCCCAAGAAGTTCCTCATCTCCATCTGAGACCACCTCAGCCTAGACCTTATTGTTCATATCACCATCAGCATTTTTGTCAAAGTCATTCAACAAGTCCCTAGGAAGATCCAAACTTTCCCACATTTTCCTGTCTTCCTCTGAGCCCTCCAAACTGTTTCAGCCTCTGCCTGTTACCCAGTTCCAAAGTCACTTTCACATTTTTGGGTATCTTTTTAGCAGCACTCCACTCTACTGGTACCAATTTACTGTATTAGTCTGTTTTCATGCTGCTAATAAAGACATACCTGAGACTGGGCAATTTACAAAAGAAAGAGGCTTATTAGACTTACATTTTCATGTGGCTGATGAGGCCTCACAATCATGGCAGAAGGTGAAAGGCAAGGAGGAGCAAGTCACATCTTAAATGGATGGTGGCAGGCAAATAGAGAGAGCTTGTGCAGTGAAACTCCTGTTTTAAAACCATCAGATCTCGTGAGACCCATTCACTATCACGAGAACTGCACAGGAAAGACCCACCCCATGATTCAATCATCTCCCACCTGGTCCCTCCCACAACATACGGGAATATGGGAGCTACAAGATGAGATTTGGGTGGGGACACAGAGCCAAACCATAAACAAGTACACTCTACTCAAGATCCCACCCACCAGCATGTTCTGTTCACTAGTACAAAAACATGAATAAAAGTACTCAATTCTTAGGCAGCATACTCCAAAGTCATAGCAACATCTCTAAGAATATCGTTGTTTGAAAATTCTGGTGCTGGTCAAAATGAAGTAAGCCCATTTCAACTTTTTCTCCCACTGGTTACAACTAAAAACTCAGACAAAATACAAAAAGCAAATACTTGCTGACTCTAAAAAATAACAATAGTAGGTAGATTAGGGAAGGAGGCAATATAAAGAGTGATTCATTTCAAGGGATGTTTCCTAGTTTTTTTTTATTCTTTTATCTTCTGAATTTGACTCAGTGGTGGACCACTGCAGAACTATGCATCACACAGGGATTTTTAAATACTGAGAAAATCAGCAAGTCACAGTGGCTCACACCTGTAATCCCAGCACTTTGGGATTCTGAGGCAGGCAGATTGCTTGAGCCCAGGAGTTCAAGATCAGCCTGGGCAACATGGTGAAACCCCGTCTCTACAAAAAATATAAAAAATTAGCCAGGTATGATGGCATGCACCTGTAGTCCCAGCTACCCAGGAGGCTGAGTTGGGAGGATCACCTAAGCCCAGGAGGTCAAGGCTTCAATGAGCCCTGATTGCTCCACTGCACTCCAGCCTGGGAAACAGGGCAGAGGATTTGGAAAAAGGAACCCTGTGAGCTGAAGAATGTCGATAAAATCTTAGAGATAAGATAGCTGGAGAAAGGGACCCCCTAATTCTGCCACAAGTTCCAAGATAATTTCTAAGCTGTGCTTACACAAGATAAATCCAATGCATCATAGCAAAGCCTTTGAAATCTGAACTACAATATCATCCACCACGCATGTCTCAGAATGTCATGTGCATGGACTACACCCAAAACAGTATAATAAAACTACGCTAGCATTGGAACTACTGCCCACAGATGGCAAGAGAGAACTTGCACCTTGAACTTAATCGATTGATTACCTGCTAAAACAATAAAATTAACATTCTCCAGAGAATTTAATGGGACAGAGATTTATTACATAATGTTCAAAATGTTCAGAATAAAATAAAAAAGTACTCAATGGTTGTTTGTTTTTTTTTTTCTTTTGAGATGGAGTCTAGCTCTGTTGCCTAGGCTGGAGTGCAGTGGTGCAATCTTGGCTCACTACAACTTTCACCTCCTGGGTTCAAGCAATTTGCCTGCCTCAGTCTCCCAAGTAGCTGGGATTAAAGGCATGCACCACCATGCCTTGCTAATTTTTGTATATTTAGTAGAGATGGGGTTTTGCCATGTTGGCCAGGCTGGTCTCAAAATCCTGACCTCAAGTAATTTGCCTGCCTTGGCCACCCAAAGTGCTGAAATTACAGGCCTGAGCCACCACGCCCAGCCCAAAAGTACTCGATATTTAAAGAACTAGTACAATGTGATCGACTTTCAACAAAAAATATATTCAATGAATGCCAATTCTAAGATGAAACAGATTTTGGAATCATCAGACAAATACTTTAAAGAGCTGTTATAAACAGGCTTCATCAAGCAAAGATAAACACTGTTTAAATGGATAGAAAGGTAGAACATTTTCATCCAGAGAAATAAAAAAAAAAAAAATTAAGTGGACATTTCAGAACTGAAAAAGAGAATATGAACATGTGAAATAAATAATTCACTGAATGGGCTCAATAGCCCATTGGGCTCACCCAATGGGCTCAATAGCTCAATAGAATGGAGATGACAGAGGAAAGAGACAGCAAGCTTGAAAACATATCAGTAGAAATTATCTATTTTAAACAACAACAACAGAAGATTTTAGGAAGTGAATATAGCCTCAGGAACCTATGGAATCACATCAAAAGTTCTGACATTTGTGACTGACATTGGAGTGCCAAAATTAGAAGAGAAGTTTGGTTCAGATAATGTTTTGAAGAAATAATGACCAAAAACTTACTAAATTTTCTGAAAAATGTGGAAATGAACCTCTACGAATGGACACAGAATGGAAAGGTATTTATGTTCCATATAAATGCTCACCAAAGGAAATCCATTACAGAGGATGTTCTTCATAACATAGACAAGGTAAAATGTTCTGTGGATACAAATCACCCCAATGTGTGTTCAACAGATCATGTAAAAAGTGGGCATAGTGGCAGGGCATCAGTTATACATGGGCTCAACAACATAGATTTCCCATCACCAAGGCAGACTTTACTACTGCTATTGCCAAGTATCTAACTTGCCAGCAGCTGAGCCCAACCCTGCATCCTAAAATGCCCTAGGGGGACTAGCCAGACACCTACACATAAGTTGACTATAATACATCCATTTCATCACAGAAGGGAAAACAATATGCCTTCACTTGACTAGGCATTAATTTTGGATGTGAATTTGTCTTATCTAACTATGCTTCTGCCAGCATGGCATTCCATGGAATTGCAAAATGCCATGTCAACATCATGGTTTTCTACACATATTGTTTCTGATCAAGGAACTCTCTTCACAGCAAAAGAAGTGGAGCAATGGGCTCATGCCCATGGTATTGCATGCTTCATCACTCTAAAACAGCAGAACTGATAGAATGATGAGGTGATATACTAAAGAGTTAGTGACAGAACCAGCTGGTGGACAATAGCATGAATGGATAGGGTTCTATTATGCAGGATGCAGTACACAGTTTGCATTGGTAACAAATCTATGGTGCCACTTCACTAACTACAAGAATACATCAATCCAGGAATCAAAGGGCAGAAGTGAAAATGGTTCTTCTCACTACAATACCTAAATCACACTAGCATAACTTTTAATTCCTGTTTCCTCCACCTTGAGTTCTGGTGGTTTGGAGATATTTGTTCCCCAGAACAAAGGAATGCTTTCACCAGGACACACAATAATGGTTCCATTGGATTGGAGGTTGAGACAAGTCACATGGTCATTTGGGCTCCTCAAGCTGCTGGAATGATTGATCTTGATTAGTGAGGGTTAGGTTACTGCCACTAAATGACAGCACAGAGGACTATGTCTAAAACAAAGAGGATTCTCTGGGCTGGCTCTTAGTAGTTCCCTGTTCAATAGTGAAAAATCAACGGAAAACTACAGAAGACCAAAAATGGCAGGACCACTAAAGACTTAGGCCCTTCAGAAATGAAGGTTCCAGTCACCCCACGTCATAAAGAACACATACTAGCTGAGGTATTCTAAAAGCAAAGGAAACATGGATATTGGAAGAAATAAATTATAAATGCCAGCTATAGACTTGTTATTAGTTGTAAAAACATGGACTGTAGAGCTGTGAATACTTTTTTCCTTGCTTATTGTATATGTGTGTATATGTTTGTGTGTTCTGCCTCTCTCCTAGTTCCCTTATTTTTACAAGTATTAGTGGAGATGGTTAATTATACAATATGAAGATAACAGTGTTCACATAAGATCATGATTGAATTTGATGAGATGGATACAAGAACTATCTTCCAATGTTTGTTGGAACTGTATATCTCCTCATGTTGAAAAAAGAGTGAATCTTTGTTTGTACAAAGTATAGCTGAATCCTTTTAGGTGAATATTTATAGCAATATTACTAACAATAGTCAAAAATGAGGAACAGTCCAGGCACGGTGACTCACGCCTGTAATCCCAGCACTTTGGGAGGCCGAGGAGGGTGGATCACCTGAGGTCAGAAGTTCAAGACCAGCCTGATCAACATGGTGAAACCCCATCTTTACTAAAAACACAAAAAATTAGCCAAGCGTGGTGGCACACACCTGTAGTCCCAACTACTCAGGAGGCTGAGGCAAGAGAATTGCTGGAACCCAGGAGGCAGAGGCTGCAGTGAGCCAAAATCGTGCCTCTGGACTCTAGCCTGGGCAACAGAGCAAGATTCCATCTCAAAAAAAAAAAAAAGAGCAACAACCCAAATATTCACCAGTAAAGATAATGTGGTATGTTCATACAATAAAATCCTACTTGATATGGTTTGGATCTGTGTCCCCATCAAACCTCATGTCAAATTGTAATCCTCAGTGTTGGAGGTGGGGCCTGGTGGAAGGTCATTGGATCTTGGGAGTGGAGTTCTCACGAATGGTTTAGGGCCATCCCTTTGGTGCTGTTCTAGTGATAGTGAGTGAGTGAGTTATCAGGAGATCTAGTTGTTTAAAAGTGTGTAGCAGGTCCTGCCTCTCTCCTCCTCTTGTTCCTGCCATGTAAGATGCCTCACGAACCCTTTGCCATCTGCCATGATTAAAAGCTCCCTGAGGCCTCCCCAGAAGCAGACGTCACTATGCTTCCTGTGTAGCCTGCAGAACGATGAGCCAATTAAATCTCTTTTCTTTATAAATTACCCAGTCTCAGGTATTTATTTATAGCAGTGTGAGAACAACCTAATACTCTACCCAATAATATAAAGGAATGTCCTGGGACTTGCACTTCCAGGAGATGGAGTAGATGTACTTTTCCCTATTGCCTCCTCTAAATACAACTAAAAACACTCTACATTTTACATAGAAGATAAAGATAAGAAGACTGAAAGTGTAAATAAGAAAGCAGACAAGCTAGGAAGCTCAGCACCCAAGGTGTCAGAGGTGATGTCAGAGAAGACTCAAGGAAGTGTCATCTGTGTTACATAAATGAGCCAAATATGACCTCTGTGTATTGGCCCCTGGCTTTTTTACTTCTTCACAGAAGGCTGAGATTAATTCACTCAAAAGCCAACTAGTATCAAACTCAAGTTTTACAAATCCAGTTATTTCAAACACAGCTCAAAGAAGCAGACTGTTAGCCATTTAGAGCCTGTCTGCTTTGCATAGCCTATGAAACTACACCAAACATCTACTAATCATAGATAAGATAAACCCAGCAGTGATAACAATCCCATTCACAGCGCTCTGACCCAAAGACTCCTGATTACTTATATGTGTTAAGTTCCCTCTCTTATCCACCTGTCTCCTTCTCTGGCAAGACCCAGAGAAGATAAATCTAAAGAAATCCACACCTAGGTACTTTATACTCAAACTGTGGAAAACTAAAGACAAACAAAATGTCTTAAAAGCAGCAAGAGCGAAATAACAACTTATCTAACTTATCTATAGGTAGAAAACAATTCAAATGACAATGAATTTCTCATCAGAAACCATGAAGACCAGAAAATAATGACGTATTTTTCAAGTGCTGAAAGACCTGTTAACCCAGAAGCCTATATGCAATGAAAATATTCTTTATGAATGAAGGGAAATTAACACATTTTCAGATGAAGGAAAACAAAAGAATCTGTCTCCAGCAGACTTATCCAAAAACAAAGCTTAAAGGAAGATCTTTAAACAGTAAGGAAATGATAAAAGAAGGCACTTTGAAACATCTAGCAGGAAGAAGTAACACAGTAACTGAACATAGGAGAAAATATAATACTTTTCTCTTGAGTTTTCTAAATCATATTTGAAATTTAAAGAAAAAATTATAACATTCTGTGATATAGTTCTAAATGCATGTCAAGAAAATATTTAAGATAATTATATTATAAATGAAAGTGGATAAAGTGACACAGAGGGAGGTAAGGTTTGCATACTTCACTTGAACTGGTAAAATGACACACCAGGAGACTGTGTTATATGCATATAATGTAATACCTACAGCAGCCACCTAAAAAGCTATTTAAAAAGACATACTTAAGAATAGATATGAATAGATAATCAAAATGGAATTCTATAGAATGTTTAAGTAACCCACAAGAAGGCAGAAAAATGTAAACAGAAACAAAAAAGAGAACAAAGGAAAACAAAAAATTAAATGGCAAACTTAAGATCTAACATAATAATTACATTAAATGTAAATAGTCTAAACATGTTAAAGGCAGATATTGACAACATAGATTTAAAAACAAGACCCCAATATATGCTATCTACATGTAACTCATGTCAAATATTACAAGGTAATATTTGAATATAGGCAGGTTGAAAGTAAAAGAAAATGGTAGATAGTAGAAAGTAAAAGAAAGTGGTAGATAGTAGATGATAGATAATCATGTAAACATTAATAAAAAGAAAGCAGAGTGGCTATTATTAGACAGAGAAGACATCAAAGTAAAGAAAATTACCAAAGATAGAAACATTATATAATGACAAAAGGGTCAATTTACCAAAAGACATAGTAATCCTATATGTATATGTGCCAAACAACAGGGACATAAAATAATTGAAGCAAAATATGTTAGAAATGAAAAGATAAATAGACAAATCCACAATTTTGCTGGAAAACTTTAACACCTCTCTCTCAACAACTGATAGAATAACTAGACAGAATATCAGCAAGGATATAAAACTCAGCAGCACCACTGACCAACCATATCTAATAAAGATTTTTAGGATGCTTCCCACAACAACAGCAAAATACATATTCTTCACAAGTGCCAATGGCACAAATATAAAGAAAGATCATCTCCTGGGCAAAAAAATTATACAAATCACAACAAATTTAAAATGACTGAAGGCATACCAAGTATATTATCTGAGGACAATGGAATAAAACTACAAATCAGTAGCAGAAAGATAATAGTCTCCAAACACCCACAGCCTAAACAACATGCATTTAAATAATTTATGGGATAAAGCAGGAGCTACAAGATAAATTTTAAAAATACACAGAGCTGAATAAAAATAAAAATAAACAACTCAGACTTTGTGGAACACAGTGAAAGCATGCTGAAATGAAAATTTTTAGCACTAAAAAAGAAAAAAATCTCAAATCGATCTAATCTCGCACCTCAAGAATCTAGAAAAATAAGAGTAAAATAAACCCCAAACAAGCAGAAGAAAGATAGTAAGAAAGATGAAGACGGAAATTTATAAAATTGAAAACAGAAAAATAGTAGAGAAAATCAGTGAAACAAAGAGAAGTTTCTTAAAAAAAAAAAAAACAATAAATATCTAAAAGCCTCTAGCAAGAGTGACAAAGAAATAAAAAGAAGATACAAATTACCAGTATCAGGAATGAAACAAGATATTACTACAGACATCAAAAGGATAATAAGGGAATATTCTGAATAACTCCACAGGCAGAAATTTGACAATTTAGATATAATAGATTAATTCCTCAGAAAATGCAAACTACCACAACTCACCCAATATGAAATAGATCATTTAAAGAGCCCCACAACTATTAAGGAAATTGAATTAATAATTTTTTGAACCCACCAAAAGGAACATCCCAGGCCAAGAAAGCTTCAATGGGTAATTCTATCCAACATTTAAAGAAGAAATAATGTCCATTCTACATAATCTTTTTCCAGAAAATAGGAGTGAATACTTTTTTGTTCATTTTATGAAGCTACTATTACCCTGATTCTAAAACATGCAAAAAAAGAAAAACACAAAAAAGAAAAGCACAGATCAAAATTCCTGATGAACACAGAAACAAAAATTCTCAACAAAATATTAGCAAATAGAATCTAGCAATACATGAGAAGAATTATATGCCATGACCAAGTAGAGATTATTCTAAGGATGGAAATCTGCTTTAGTATTCAAAAATCAATCAATGTAATCCACCATTTGAACAAACTAAAGAAAAAAAATCACATGCTTATATAAATTGATGGAGAGAGATTGGTTTATATAACTCAACACCTATTAATGATATTTTTTAAATCTCCCAGCAAAGAATAGAGAAGAACATTCTTAACTTCATAAAGAGCATCTACCAAAAAACCTTACAGTTAACATTATGCTTAATGATGAAAAACTGAATGTTTTCCCTTAATGTTTGGAGCAAAATAAGGATGTCCACTATCATCACTTTTATTCAACATAAAAGTTCTAGCCAGTGCAACAAGATAAGTAAAAGAAATAAAAGATGCACAGAGTAGAAAGGAAGAAATAAAAAATGTTCCTATTTTCATATTGTCAGTGTTGAAAATCCAAAATAATCTTTAAAAAGAAAAAAAAAAAGAAATGAAACTAAAATGGGCAAAGTGGCTCCCACCTGTAATCCCAGAACTTTGGGAGGCCCAGGTGGCCGGATCACTTGAGGTCAGGAGTTCGAGACCAGCCTGACCAACATGGTGAAACCCCCATCTCGACTAAAAATACAAAAATTAGCTGGGTGTGGTGGCAGGCGCCTATAATCCCAGTTACTCAGGAGGCTGAGGCAGGAGAATCGCTTGAATATGGGAGGCAGAGATTACAGTGAGCCAACATCATGCCACTGCACTCCACCCTGGACAACAGAGCAAGACTTTGTCTCAAAAAAAAAAGAAAAGAAAAAATGAAACTAATAATGAGTTCAGTAAGGTGGCAGAATATAAGATAAATACATTTAAAATAAAATATATTTATATACTCACAATGAATACATTAATATCAAAATTACAAACACAGGCTGGGCATGGTGGCTCACACTTGTAATCCCAGCACTCTGGGAGGCCGAGACGAGCAGATCATTTGAGGTCAGGAGTTCAAGACCAGCCTGGCCAACATGATGAAACCCCATCTGTACTAAAAATACAAACATTAGCCAGGTGTTGTGGCGGGCGCCTGTAATCCCAGCTACTCAGGAGGCTGAGGCAGGAAAATCGCTTGAATATGGGAGGCAGAGGTTGCAGTGAGCCGAGATAGTACCACTGCACTCCAGCCTGGGCATCAGAATGAGACTCGATCTCAAAAAAAGAAAAAAAAATTATAAATGCAACGGTATTTAAAATCACTAAAAAATTTAAGTGCTTAGGTATAAATTTAATAAAACATGTATATTCCATCATGTGTATACATATATATATATACTAGAGTTTCTTTATCCACTTGTTGATTGATGGGCATTTGGGTTGGTTCCATTATTTTGCTATTGTGAATTGTGCTGCTATAAATATGCATGTGCAAGTATCTTTTTTGAATAATGACTTCTTTTATTCTGGGTAGATACCCAGTAGTGGGATTGCTAGATCAAATGGTAGTTCTACTTTTAGTTCTTTAAAGAATCTCCACACTATTTTCCATAGCAGATATACTAGATTACATTCCCACCAGCAGTGTAGAAGTGTTCCCTGATCACCGCATCTATGCCAACATCTACTGCTTTTTGATTCTTTGATTATGGCCATTCTTACAGGAGTAAGGTGGTATCGCATTGAATACTACTCAGCATAAAAAGGAATGAATTAACAGCATTTGCAGTGACCTGGATGAGATTAGAGACTATTATTCTTAAGTGAAATAACTCAGGAATGGAAAACCAAACATCAGATCTCCTCACTGATACCAGGGAGCTAAGCTGTGAGGACACAAATGCATAAGAATGATACAATAGACTTTGGGAACTTGGGGTAAAGAGTGGGAGGGGGTCGAGAGCTAAAAGACAACAAATATGGTGCAGTGTATACTGCTCGGGTGATGGGTGCACCAAAATCTCACAAATCTCCACTAAACAACTTATGTAACCAAATACAACCTGTACCCCAATAACTTACGGAAAAATAAAATTTTTTTAAAAATAATTATTTCAGCTTGCAGCTCAACCACACAAATGTTTTTTCTCAAAATAACCACACTTTATGGGAATAAATTTCCTGTTTCCTCACATAGGCTATTAAAAAGTCATGTACTCAAGGGTTGAGATATAATAAAATTAATAGTTATATGGCTGCATAAAGAATATTCTCAATAAAATTGGATTTCTTTTCTGTTAGGGTATAGCAGTGAAGAATATAGTACACTATTTACACAATACAAGTACAATTGTGTCCCGTAGCCTTGACTTCCACTGAGACACCAGCAATTTTATCCACCATTCAGATGTCAAAACAACAAAGAAGATGAATGATATCTCAGTATTATCTTGAAAGTAGTTTTGACCTTGCAAATCCCTAAAGGGTCTGGGAGACCATCAGGTGTGCAGGGACTACTCCTTGAGAATTGTGGCACTTTGGCATTGTGATTTAAAATGTGCTACAGATGGGATAATAATATGTTTACAAGGGATATAAGGAGAGTAGACAGGATGGTATTCTTACAGCCATGTTCCCACCAGGGTCAAGAGAAAAGAACAAAGCCTAGTACATGCCAGGACCATCCCTTCCAAATGGGCCCCAACTGCCCCTCTGGAGGCTGCTGACCTGGAGACCTGCAATGGACACATCTTGCCAGCTCTCCTTCCTCTTTCTCCAGAGGCCTGCCCAGCCTTGCTAGCTATATTTTACACCCAATAGAGCAGAGCGATACTGGAAAATAATCAAATGTTTCCCCTTCTAAACGTTTCCCCTTTTAAAGTGTGGTTGACAGGGACCTTCTAGGATTTCTAAATGGTCATGTAAAATGTATTCATTTTAAGACAAATGGTATTTGATTCCTATGAAGCAGCTAAGGATTTTTTCCTATCTCAGATTATTATAAAAAGTATCTGCCTAGGAAAAAAGTAAACTTCTAGAGATCTTAAATGTGAAATTATTTCTAAATGGAGAAAAAAATGATTTTTTCCAGGGGGAGTAAAATATCTATGTATTTCCAAATGATACTGCTTTTCTTTACCTAAAGTTAGTCAGACTATGGCTCCTTGTAAGTGAAAATGATTTAAAAAAAATGGGGCTTAGTTCAAAACTGACATTGTCTTTTTTATTGTTTTTTTAAACAATTTATTGAGACAAAGGTTTGATAAGAATTTCTTGAAGGAAAAATTCAATTGATTCTGATATACATTTTAATTTCAGTTTTAGAAAGTCAGGTCCTCATCATACTGACCATTTTTGGGCCTTTCAAAACACAAAGTTTTAAGGCTTAATTTTAACGAAATGTCAAAACCCAGAGTAAGGCAACAGCTATCAATAAATTACCTCTTTTTATCAAAAAATATATAGGACATTCATACTGAAAATGAAAAAATAGAAGAAAGGAATCAATGATCTAAATAAGTAGAGAGATATACTGTTCTTATGAATTGAAAGATTTAACACAGTCATAAGATTAAGTTCCTCAAACTGATATACAGGATTAATTCAATCCCTATCAAAATCTTGACAAGATCTTTTGTAGATATTGATGAGATAATTGGAAAATGTATATTGAAAGCCGTAGAAGGTAGAATAGCTAAAACAAACTTTTTTTGAAAAAAAAAAGTGAGAGAAATCAGTCTACCTGATTTTATGCCTGATTATATAGCTGTAGTAATTAAACTGTGTGGTATTGGCAGAGGAATAAACACATAGATCAATGGAACAGAACTGAGAACCCAGAAATAGAGCTACACAAAATTACCCAACTAATTTTTGACAAAATTGCAATTGCAGTTGGTTGGAGGAAGGATAGTCATTTTAGCAAATGACATTGGAGCCTGTGTTTGTTTCACCATTGGTTGGATAGTCACATAACCAGCACGCAAACAGCAGTAACACAACATCTTAAAATCTTAAAAATGATTTCTAAATTTTGATACAGATTTAAATTTTGAAAATATTATACTAAACTTTTATGGATTAAAACATAGGGGGCCGAGCGTAGCGGCTCACATCTGTAATCCCAGCACTTTGGGAGGCAGAGGCGGGAGGATCGCTCAAGCTCAGGAGTTCAAGATCAGCCTGGGCAACATGGCGAAACCCTATCTCTACTAAAATTACAAAAAATTAGCCAGGCATGGTGGCATGTGTCTGTGGTCCCAGCCACTCAGGAGAGTGAGGTGGGAGGATTGTTTGAGCCAGGGGTTTGAGGCCACAGTGAGCCAAGATTGCACCACTGTACTCCAGCCTTGGCAACAGGGGTAGACCCCGTCTCAAAAAAAAAAAAGAAGTCTCATTGGCTGGACACAGTGGCTTACCTCTATAATCCCACCACTCTGGGAGGACGAGGCTGGCAGATGACTTGAGGTCAGGAGTTCGAGACCAGCCTGGCCAACATGGTGAAACCCCATCTCTACTAAAAATACAACAATTAGCAAGGTGTTGTGGTGCGCACCTGTAATCCCAGCTATTCGGGAGGCTGAGGTAGGAGAATCACTCGAATCTGGGAGGTGGAGGTTGCAGTGAGCTAAGATGGTGCCACTTCACTCCAGCCTGAGAGACAGCGAGACTCCATCTCAAAAATAAATAAATATTAAATAAAATAAAAATGTAGGATAGTTGCACCATAAATTTTGAATAACCCTTTTAAAATATACTCATAAATATTTGGGAGAAAAATGTTTAAATAATAATTACGTTCTGAAAACTAAGTTATTATTCTCAAGTTAATTATAAGTACAAGGAAATGTTACTAATCATGCTTTTAGAATTTTTTTAAAAATGGTATTGGAATAATTGAACATCCATAGGCAAAAAGAAAAAACAAAAAACAAACAAACAAAAAACCTTTACCTGGACCTCATACCTTATACAAAAGTTCATTCAAAATTTATTACAGACTTAAATATAAAACACAAAACTATAAAACTTAGAAAAAATAAACAAACAGTTGTTAGATATAACACCAGAAAGCATAATCTACTGAAGAAAAAAAAAACTTTTCTTTAAATTGGATTTCTTTAAAATTTAAAACTTTTGCTCTATGAAAGACCCTGTAAAGAGAATGAAAAGATAACCTATAGTCTGGGAGAAAATATTCGCAAACCAGATATCCAACAAAAGACTACCATCTAGAGTATATAAAGAACATTCAAAATTCAACAGTAAAAAATAAATCCAAATAGAAAATGGGCAAAAGACATAAAAGGACATTTCACTTAACAGGCTATAAAGATGGCAAATAAGCACATGAAAAGATGTTCGACATTGTTAGTCAATAGAAAAACACAAATTAAAAACAAGTGAGATATCACTACATACCTATCACAATGGCTAAAATTTTTTAAATAATAACAACACCATAGACAGTCAAGGATGTGGAGAAACTGGATTACTGATACATTGCTAGTGAAAATGTAAAATGGCATACCCACTCTGGAAAATAGTTTGGCAGTTTCTTTAAAAACCAAATATACAACTGCCATATGATCCAGCAATTGCATCCCTGGGTACTCATTCCAAAAATAAAATAAAATAAAATAAAATCTTATATTCACACAAACCTGTACATGAATGTGTATGCTTCTTTTTTTGTAATATCCAAATACTGAAAACAACCAGATGTCCATTAATGGGTTTACAGTTAAGCAAACTATGATACAAGACTAACATTCACAAAATGGTCAAATAGGAAGTCTCCGGCTCCATTCTCCCCCATAGAAAGTTCAACTAGCAAACATGCACAGACTAAAACATTCTTCCAACACCTAGAAACAATGCTGAGACACTTGTGTGTTATGCAGAATTGAACAAAATCCAAATTTTGAATTTTGATTTAAGATTTTGGATTTAACAAAATTCCACAAGATACCAGAGAATACGGGTAGACAGTTCAACAAAATCAGGGAAACAATTTATGATGTAAATGAGAAAAAAAACAAAGATATAAATAACATAAGATATAAATCCTGAGTTGAAGACTTCAGTGAATAACATAAAAGATACAACTGAGAACTTCAACAGCATATTAGATCAAGCAAAAGAAATTTATTAACTTGAAGACAGATCTTTTGCAATAACTTAGACGGAAAAAAATACTAAAATGAGTGAAGAAAGATGAGACTTATGGGACACTATTAAGAAAACAAATTTTCACATTATGGGAATTATAGAGAAGGAAGCTCAGAGAAAGGCACATAAAGCTTATTTAATAAGCTGACAAATTGTAGGATAGATATGGATGTCCATTTCCATGAAGCTCAAAATCCACAATTAAATTCAATCCAAAGTAGTCCTTGCTGAGGCATGTTAAAATTCAACTATTGAAAGTCAAAGACAGAGATAATTCTAAAAGCAGCAAGAGAAAAGCATCCAGTCATGTATAAAACAATCTCCATTAGACTATCAGTAGATTTCTCAGCAGGCCAGGAGAGAATGGAATGATATATTTAAAGTGCTGGAAAAAAAAATATTCAACCAAGAATACTATACCCAGAAAAACTATCCTTTAGAAATGAAGGAAAAATAAAGTATTTTCCAGGCAAGCAAGAGCTGATGTAATTCATTACGATTAGACCAGTCTTACAATAAATGCTGAAGAAAGTGGTCCAACTGGAAGCAAAAGGAAATTAATTACTGCCATGAAAACATATGAAAGTATAAAACTCACTGGTAGAGGTAAGCCCATAAGCAAATTCAGGATAATCATTTGCTGGAATAGTAGTATATAATCTTTCGGATCTCTAATGTAAAGGTTAAAAGTCAAAATGATCGATGATAACCATAGCTACAATAAGTTGTTCAGGAATATACAATAAAGAAATATATAAATTAAGGCATCAAATTGTAAATTGTGGGGGAGAAAGTAGAAGTCTAAAATATTTCTGTGTGAGCAAAGGTAAGTTGTTATCAGCTTAAAATAGTCTATAATTACAAGATTTTGTAAATGCAAGCCCCAGAGTAACAAAGAAAAAATAAAGAATATGCAAATTAGAAAGAGATGGGAATAAAAGCTAATGACTACAGAAAACCACCAAATCACAAAGGTAAACAACAAGAGAGAGAAAGGAACAAAATATTTACACAATATCAACACCTGTGAAAAAAAATTTTAATCTACAAAGTAACCAGAAAACAATTAACACAATGGCAAAAGTAAGTTCCGCCTCATCAATAATAATTTTGAGTGTAAATTGATTAAATTATCCAATAAAACATATAGAGTAGTTGAATGAATACAAGAACAAGACCCAACTATATCCTGCCTGCAGAAGACTCACTCACATATTGGGGAAAGAACAGTCTCTTTAATAAATAGTGCTGGATAAACTGGATATCTACATGCAGAAGAATGAAGCTTCCCGTCTCTTCCCATAGACAAAATCAACTAAAATGGATTAAAGACTTAAATGTAAGACCCAAAACTATAAAACTACTAGAAGAAAACCTAGGGAAAATGCTTAATGACATTGATCTGGGAACAAATTATTTTTTTATAAGAACTCAAAAATACAGGCAACACAAGCAAAATGAGACAAGTGGGATGACATTAAACTAAAAACCTTCTATATGATAAAAAAAATCAACAGAGTAAGTGACAACTCACAAAATGGAAGAAAATATTTGCAAACTATGGATCTCACAAGGGGTTAATATACAGAATATATGAGGAACTCAACACAATAGCAAAAAGACAATCTGATTTTCAAATGGTCAGGAGACCAGAATAGACATTTCTCAACAGAAGACAAAGAGCCAACAAATATATGAAAAAAATCCTCAACATCACTAATCACCAAAGAAATGCAAATCAAAACCACAGTGAGATATTAACTCACTCCAATTAGAATGGCTGTTATCAAAAAAACACAAAACAACAAATGGTGGTATGATTCTGGGAAAACAGGAACCCTTTTCTTATTTAATAGAAATGTAAATTAGTAGGGTCATTATGAAAAAAAACAGCATGAAGATTCCTCAAAAATTTTTTTAAAAAAAGAACTACCATATGATCCAGCAATTTTACCACCAGGTATTTACCCAAAGGAAATTAAATCAGTATATTGAAGAGATATCTGCACGCCCATGCTTATTGCAGCACTGTTCATAATAGCCAAAATATGGAATGACACAAGTGTCATCAGATAAATGGATAAAGAAAAATGTAATATATATACACAATGAGATACTATTCCACCATAAAAAAAGAATTAGATTCTGTCATTTGTGGAAACATGGGTGAACCTGGAGAACGTATGTGAAGTGAAATAAGCCGGGCCCAGAAAGAAAAATAACACATGCTCTCACTCATTTGTGGAATATAAAAAAGCTGACCTCACAGAAGTAGAGAGTAGAATAGTGATTACAAGAGAATAGAGAAGGTAAGGGAAAATGGGGCATGGGGAAACTTTTATCAATAAGTAAGAAAATTACAGTTAGATAGGAGGAATAAGTTCTGGTGTTCTATCTCACAGTAGGGTGACGATAGCTAACAATATTGTATTGTGTTTCTCAAAATAAGTAGAAGAGAGAATTTTGAATACTCTCACAAGAAAATGGTAAATGTTTTAGGTGATGGGTATGTTTAACACCCTGATTTGATCATTACACAATGTATACATGAATCAAAACATCACAGTGTACCTCACAAATCTGTAAAATTATTATGTGTCAAATGGAAATAGAATAATAATTTTAAGAAAGTAAAAAGAGAATAGAGCTTCTTCCACCTAGCAGTTTAAAATATAATATATAAATATGTATGAATAATCAAAGACCAAAGATAAAGTGTTAAAAAAATTGTGATACATTTATACTATGGAATATTATTCAGCAATAAAAGGGTATGAAGTATTGTTATAAGCAACAAGCTGGATAGATTGTCAGAGAAATACTGGGTTTAAAAAGGGCATTCCCAAAATGTTACATTCTGTTACATAAATTACTTCATTAATATGAAATAACCAAATTATAAAGATGGAGAACAGACTAGTGATTGCTAGGGGCTAAAGAGCAGGCATGAGGTTTCTGGTTTCCAGTCCAGCATATAAGAAATTGGCAAGTTGCCACTCCATCTTAACAACAAGTAAAAACCTGTACAGACTGGAAAATCAAAAACTCTTCTTAGATTCGTTGAAGTGGTGTCACAGGGCAAACTGCTGACCCCAAAATTAGAGAGACTGACAGAGGAATAGAAAGAAACGCAACTTGAAGGAGCAGAAACTGCTATGGGAGCTGGTGCTGAGGTAAGAAAGCATGAGCTGCAATTGATGAATTGCTGGAGGCTTAGTGTGAACAATCCTGAGAGATTAAAAACTCCAGAGGGAACCAGTCATGACCAGTGAGGGGTCCCCAAACTTCTGTGAATTTTACTTTCTAAACCTCTACAAGGTTCTCATGGCAATATCAGAGAAAAATCCCCTCATGACCAGGAGGGAGACAAGAAAATGAACCATTTAAAAATATGCCAAAGCATTCTGTTCTTCTTAACAAGGTCTGCCCTCAGGAGAAACTATTTTACTACAGCCTAACCTGCTGGGGTTTTGTCAGAGCCTAAGTGACCTGGGAAAAGGGAAATACCAAATTACAGCCCACTCTAGCTATCCTCTGTCATCTGAGGCAGGGCGAAGGGGAGGGGTTAAGAATCACAGGTGAAGTTCACAGTCCCCAAGAACAAGCTCACTAAAAGACTGGAGCCTAATCAGAGGACTATACAACAATTCTCTTCCGTATGCACATTTTCACATTACTAACAGCCTATTCAGAGCAGTTCCTTTTACCCAGTAAATTGGGTCTGGCTATTAAAAAAAAGTACAAGACATACTAAAGAGTAAAAACAGTTTGAAGATACAGAGAAAATATCAAAAGCAGACTCAGATATGACTACAGCAGAGATGTTGGAATTAACATATGGAAAATTTACAACTTTGATTAAGATGGTAAGGGCTATCATGGATAAACTAGACTGCAGGCAAGAACAGAGAGATGGAAATTCTAAGGTAAGCAGAGATATGAAAATTCTAAGAAATAATAAAAAAGAAATGTTAGAGATCAAAAACACTGTAAGAGAAATGCAGAATACCTTTTATGGGCTTAATGGTAGACTGAATATGGCTGAGAAAAGGATCTCCAAGTTTTAGGATATCTCAATAGAAGTCTCCCAAAGTGAAAAGCAAAGAGAAAAACAATTAAATTAAAAGAACAGAATATCCAGGAAGTACAAAAGGTGCAACATACATGTAATGGATATGTGAGAAGGATTAAAAAAGAGAGGAAAAAAAATGAACAGAAGAAATACTTGGAAAAATGACCGAGAATTTCCCCCTGAATTAATGTAAAACACCAAACCACAGATTCAGGAAGCTCAGAGAATACCAAATAAAATGAATGCCAGAAAAACAACACTTCAGCATATCATTTCAAACTACAGAAGATCAAAAATAAAAAAATTCTGAAAGTAACTATGGCAGGCAAAAACAAATTACCTACAGAGAAGCAAAGATTAGAACTATATCTGACTTGTTAAAAAAAACATGTAAGCAAGAAGACAGTAGAGTGAAAAATTTTAAGTGATCAGAGAAAAAACAATAACCTAGAATTCTATACCCTGGAAAATTATCCTTCAAAAGTAAAGAAATAAGAACTTTTTCAGAAAAACACAATTTGAGTGAATTTGTTGCCAGTATACCTGCCTTGAGAGAAATGTTAAAAGAAATTCTTTAGGGAAAAGGAAAATTGTCTAAGTCAGAAACTAGGATTTACAAAAAGAAAGGAAAAATATCACAGAAGGTAAAATAAAAACTTTTCTTTTTCTTATTTTTAATTGATCTAACAAATAACAGTTTCTTCAAAATAATAGCAACAATAGATTATATATGCACATGTAAATATATATATGTGTTTATATATAAGTGAAATGAATGATTGCAATAACACAAGGAATGGAAGGAAAAATTGAGATTGTTCTGTTATTATAAGATACTCACATTACCGGTGCAGCTGTATAGTGTCATTTATTTACTTATTTTCTTTCAATAAGTTTTTGGTGAATAGGTGGTGTTTGGTTATTTAGTGGTAATTTCTGAGATTTTGGTGCACTCATTGCTCGAGCAGTGTACACTGTACCCAATGTGTAGTCTTTTATCCCTTACCCCCTCCCACACTTTCCCCTAACTTTCCAAAGTCCATTGTATAATTCTTATGCCTTTGCATCCTCGTAGCTTAGCTCCCACTTATGAGTGAAAACATATGATGTTTGGTTTTCTATTCCTGAGTTACTTCACTTAGAATAATGATCCCCAATTTCATCCAGGTTGCTGCAAGTGCCATTATTTTGTTGCTTTTTATGGCTGAGTAGTATTCCATGGTGTGTGTGTGTGTGTGTGTGTGTATATATATATATATATATATATATGATATATAGATATCTCACAGTTTTTCATCCAATCATTGATTGATGGGCATTTAGGCTGGTTCCATATTTTTGCAATCACAAATTGTGCTGCTATAAACATGTGTGTGCAAGTGTGTTTTTCATTTAATGATTTTTTTTCTTATGGATAGATACCCAGTAGTGGGATTGCTGGATTAAATGGTAGTTCTACTTTTAGTTTTTTAAGCAATCTCCACATTGTTTTCCATAATGGTTGTACTAGTTTACATTCCCATCAGCATTGTAAAAGTGTTCCATTTTCACCACATCTGTGCCAACATATAAAGTTTCGCTCTTGTTGCCCAGGCTGAAGTGCAATGGTGCGATCTCAGCTCACTGCAACCTCCGCATCCCGGGTTCACATGATTCCCCTGCCTCAGCCTCCCAAGTAGCTGGGATCACAGGCATGTGCCACCATGCCCAGATAATCCTGTATTTTTTTTATTATACTTTAAGTTCTGGGATACAAGTGCAGAATGTGCAGGTTTGTTACATAGGTAAACACATGCCATGGTGGTTTGCTGCACCCATCAACCCATCATATTAGGCATTTCTCCTAATGCTATCCTTCCCTAGTCCCCCACCCCCCGACAGGCCCTGGTGTGTGATGTTCTCCTACCTGTGTCCATGTGTTCTCATTGCTCAACTCTTACTTACAAGTGAGAACATTCGATGTTTGGTTTTCAGTTCCTGTGTTAGTTTGCTGAGAATGATGGTTTCCAGCTTCATCCATGTCTCTGCAAAAGACATGAACTCATCCTTTTCTATGGCCACATAGTATTCCACAATGTATATGTGCCATATTTTTTTATCCAGTCTATCATTGATGGGCATTTGGATTGGTTCCAAGTCTTTGCTATTGTAAACAGTGCTACAATAAACATATGTGTGCACGTGCCTTTATAGTAGAATAATTTATAATCCTTTGGGTATATACCCAGTAATAGGATTGCTGGGTCAAATGGTATTTCTGGTTCTAGATCCTTGAGGAATCGCCACACTGTCTTCCACAACAGTTGAACTAATTTACACTCTCACCAACAGTGTAACAGCATTCCTATCTCTCCACATCCTCTTCAGCATCTGTTGTTTCCTGACTTTTTGATGATCGCCATTCTAATTGGCATGAGATGGTATCTCATTGTGGTTTTGATTTGCATACCTCTAATGATCAGTGATGATGAGCTTTTCTTCATGTGTTTGTTGGCTGCATAAATGTCGTCTTTTGAGAAGTGTCTGTTCATATACTTTGCCCACTTTTCAATGGGGTTGTTTTTTTCTTGTAAATTTAAGTTCCTTGTAGATTCTGGATATTAGTTTAAGTTCCTTGTGGATTCTGGATATTAGCCCTTTGTCAGATGGATAGATTGCAAAAATTTTCTCCCATTCTGTAGGTTTTCTTTTCACTCTGATGATAGTTTCTTTTGCTGTACAGAAGCTCTTTAGTTTAATTAGATCCCATTTGTCAATTTTGGCTTTCGTTGCCATTTCTTTTGGTGTTTTAGTCATGAAGTCTTTGCCCATGCCTATGTCCTGAATGGTATTGCCTAGGTTTCCTACTAGAGTTTTTATGGTTTTAGATCTCATGTTTAAATCTTTAATCCATCTTGCGTTAATTTTTGTATAAGGTATAAAGAAGGGGTCCAGTTTCAGTTTTCTGCATATGGCTAGCCAGTATTCCCCACACCATTTATTAAATAGGGAACCCTTTCCCCATTGCTTGTTTTTGTTAGGTTTGTCAAAGATCAGATGGTTGTAGATATGTAGTGTTGTACCATTGGTCTATATATCTGTCTGGTACCAGTGCCATGCTGTTTTGGTTACTGTAGCCTTGTAGTATAGTTTAAAGTCAGGTAGCATTAAGCCTCCAGCTTTGTTCTTTTTGCTTTCTTTTTTCTTAGGATTGTCTTAGCTATACAGGCTCTTTTTTGGTTCCATATGAAATTTAAAATAGCTTTTTCTAATTCTGTGAAGAATGTCAATGGTAGCTTGATGGGGATAGCATTGAATCTATAAATTACTTTGGGTGGTATGGCCATTTTCACAATATTGATTCCTCCTATCCATGAGCATGGAATGTTTATCCACTTGTTTTTCTCCTCTCTTATTTCCTTGATCAGTGGTTTGTAGTTCTGCTTGAAGAGGTCCTTCACATCCCTTGTAAGTTGTATTCCTAGGTATTTCATTCTCTTGTAAGTAAGGAAAATGGCAGTTCACTCATGATTTGGCTCTCTGTTTGTCTATTATTGGTGTATAGGAATGCTTGTGGTTTTTGCACTTGATTTTGTATCCTGAGATTTTGCTGAAGTTGCATATCAGCTTAAGGAGATTTGGGGCTGAGATGATGGGGTTTTCTAAATATACAATCATGTTGTCAGCAAACAGAGACGATTTGACTTCCTCTCTTCCTATTTGAATACACTTTATTCCTTTCTCTTGCTTGATTGCCCTGGCCAGAACTTCCAATATTATGTTCAACAGGAGTGGTGAGAGAAGGAATCCTTGTCTTATGCCAGTTTTCAAAGAGAATGCTTCCAGCTTTTGCCTATTCAGTATGATATTGGCTGTGGGTTTGTCATATATAGCTCTTATTATTTTGAGATGTGTTCCATCAATACCTAGTTTATTGAGGGTTTTTAGCATGAAGCATTCTTGAATTTTATTGAAGGCCTCTTCTGCATATATTGAGATAATCATGTGGTTTTTGTCATTGGTTCTGTTTATGTGATGGATTACATTTATTGATTTCCATATGTTGAACCAGCCTTGCATCCCAGGGATGGAACTGATTTGATCATGGTGGATAAGCTTTTTGATGTGCTGCTGGATTTGGTTTGCCAATATTTTATTGAGGATTTTCACATCCATGCATGTTCATTAGGGATATTGGCCTAAAATTTTTTGTTGTTGTTGTGTCTCTGCCAGGTTTTGGTATCAGGATGATGCTGGACTCATAAAATGAGTTAGGGAGGAGTCCCTTTTTTCTATTGTTTGGAATAGTTTCAGAAGGAATGGTACCAGCTCCTCCTTGTACCTCTGGTAGAATTCGGCTGTGAATCCATCTGGTCCTGAGCTTTTTTTGATGAGTGGGCTATTAATTACCACCTAATTTTCAGACCTTGTTATTGGTCTACTCAGGGATTTGACTTCTTCTTGGTTTAGTCTTGGGAGGGTGTATGTGTCCAGGAATTCATCCATTTCTTCAAGGTTTTCTAGTTTATTTGTGTAGAGATTTTTATAGGATTCTCTGATGGTAGTTTGTATTTCTGTGGGATCAGTGGTGATATCCCCTTTATCATGTTTAATTGTGTCTATTTGATTCTTCTCTCTTTTCTTCTTTAATAGTGTGGCTAGCAGTCTATCTATTTTGGTAATCTTTTCAAAAAACCACCTCCTGGATTCATTGATTTTTTTGAAGGGTTATTCATGTCTCTATGTCCTTCAGTTCTGCTCTGATCTTAGTTATTTCATGTCTTCTGCTAGCTTTTGAATTTGTTTGCTCTTGCTTTTCTAGTCTTTTAATTATGATGCTAGGGTGTTGATTTTAGATCTTTCCCACTTTCCCCTATGGGCATTTAGTGCTATAAATTTTTCTCTAAACACTGCTTTAGCTGTGTCCCAGAGATTCTGGTACATTGTGTCTTTGTTCTCATTGGTTTTAAAGAACTTACTTATTTCTGCCTCGATTTCATTATTTACCCAGTAGTCATTCAGGAACAGGTTGTTCAGTTTCCATGCACTTGTGCGGTTTTGAGTGAGTTTCTTAACCCTGAGTTCTAATTTGATTGTGCTGTGGTCTAACAGACCGTTTGTTATGATTTCCATTCTTTTGCATTTGCTGAGGAGTGTTTTACTTCCAATTATGTTGTCGATTTTAGAGTAAGTGCTATCTGGTGCTAAGAAGAATGTGTATTCTGTTGATTTGGGGTGGAGTAGATGTCTACTAGGTCCACTTGGTCCAGAGCTGAGTTCAAGTCCTGAATATCCTTGTTAATTTTCTATCTCGTTGATCTGTCTAATATTGACAGTGGGGTGTTAAGTCTCCTACTAGTATTGTGTGGGAGTCTAAGCCTCTTTGTAGGTCTCTAAGAGCTTGCTTTATGAATCTGGGTGCTCCTGTATTGGGTGCATATATATTTAGGATAGTTAGCTCTTCTTGTTGCATTGATCCCTTTACCATTATGTAATGGCCTTCTTTGTCTTTTTTGATCTTTGTTGGTTTAAAGTCTGTTTTATCAGCAACCAGGATTGCAACCCTTGCTTTTTTTTTTTTTGCTTTCCCTTTGCTTGGTAAATCTTCCTCCATCCCTTTATTTTGAGCCTATGTGTGTCTTTGCAAATGAGATGGGTCTCCTGAATACACACCGATGGGTCTTAACTCATTATCCAATTTGCCAGCCTGTGTCTTTTCATTGGGGCATTTAGCCCATTTACATTTAAGGTTAATATTGTTAGGTGTGAATCTGATCCTGTCATTATGATGCCAGCTGGTTATTTTGCCCATTAGTTGATGCAGTTTCTTCATAGTGTTGATGGTCTTTACATTTTGGTATGTTTTTGCAGTGGCTGATATTGGTTTTTCCTTTCCATATTTAGTGCTTCCTTCAGAAGCTCTTGTAAGGCAGTCCTGATGGGGAAAAAATCTCTCAGCATTTGGTGGTCTGTATTTCTCCTTCACTTATGAAGGAGAGGGATTGTATTTCTCCTTTGCTTATGAAGCTTAGTTTGGCTGGGTATGAAATTCTGGGTTGAAAATTTTTTTCTTTAAGACTGTTGAATATTGGCCCCCAGTCTCTTCTGGCTTGTAGGGTTTCTGCAGAGATATTTGCTGTTAGTCTGATGGGCTTTCCTTTGTGGGTAACCCAGCCTTTCTCTCTGGCTGCCTTTAACATTTTTTCCATCATTTCAACCTTGGTGAATCTGATGATTTTACGTCTTGGGGTTGCTCTTCTCGAGGAATATCTTTTTGATGTTCTCTGTATTTCCTGAATTTGAATGTTGGCCTTCCTTGCTAGGTTGGGGAAGTTCTGCTGGATCATATCCTGAAGACTGTTTTCCAGCTTGGTTCCATTCTCCCCCTCACTTTCAGGTACACTAATCAAACGTAGGTTTGGTCTTTTCATATAGTTCCATATTTCTTGGAGGCTTTGTTCATTCCTTTTCATTCTTCTTTTTTTCTAATCTTGTCTTCATGCTTTATTTTATTAAGTTGATCTTCAATCACTGACATCCTTTCTTCCTCTTGATCGATTCAGCTATTGATACTTATGTGTGCTTCATGAAGTTTTCACGCTGTGTTTTTCAGCTCCATCAGGTCATTTATGTTCTTCTCTAAACTGGTTATTCTAGTTAGCCATTTTTCTAACCTTTTTTAAAGGTTCTTAGCTTCCTTGAATTGAGTTAGAACATGCTCCTTTAGCTCAGAGGAATTTGTTATTACCTACCTTCTGAAGCCTATTTCTGTCAATTTGTCAAACTCATTCTCCATCCAGTTTTGTTTCCTGCTGGCAAGGAGTTGTGATCCTTTGGAGAAGAAGAGGCTTCCTAGTTTTTGGCATTTTCAGCCTTTTTGCACTGGTTTTTCCTCATCTTCATGGATTTATCTACCTTTATTCTTTGATGTTGGTGACCTTCGGATGGAGTTTTTGTGTAGACATCCTTTTTTTTGATGTTGATGCTATTGCTTTCTGTTTGTTAGTTTTCCTTCTAACAGTCAGGCCTCTCTGCTACAGGTCTGCTGGAGTTTGCTGGAGGTCCACTCCAGACCCTGTTTGCCTGGGTATCACCAGCAGAGGCTGCAGAACAGCAAAGATGGCTGTCTGTTCCTTCCTCTGGAAGCTTTGTCCCAGAGGGGCACCCGCCAGATGTCAGCCAGAGCTCTCCTGTATGAGGTGTCTGTTGACCTCTGCTGTGAGGTTTCTCCCAGTCAGGAGGCATGGGGGTCAGGAACTCACTTGAAGAGGCAGTCTGTCCCTTAGCAGAGCTCGAGAGCTGTGCTGGGAGATCCGCTGCTCTCTTCAGAGCCAGCAGGCAGGAACGTTGAAGTCTGCTGAAGCTGCGCCCACAGCTGCCCCTTCCCCCAGGTGCTCTGTCCTAGGGAGATGGGAGTTTTATCTATAGGAAAGCCCCTGACTGGGGCTGCTGCCTTTCTTTCAGAGATGCCCTGCCTGGAAAGGAAGAATCTGGAGAGGCAGTCTGGCTACAGTGACTTTCCAGAGCTGCAGTAGGCTCCGCCCAGTTCAAACTTCCCGGCAGCTTTGTTTACACTGTGAGGGGAAAACCACCTACTCAAGTCTCAGTAATAGCAGCTGCCCCTCCCTCTACCAAGCTTGAGCATCCCAGGTCAACTGCAAGCTGCTGTGCTGGCAGTGAAAATTTCTATCCAGTGGATCTTAGCTTGCTGGGTTCCATGGGGGTGGGATCCACTGAGCTAGACCACTTGGCTCCCTAGCTTCAGCCCCCTTTCCAGGGGACTGAATGGTTCTCTCTCATTGGCATTCCAGGTGCCACTGGGGTATGAAAAATAACTCACGCAGCTAGCTGGGTGTCTGCCCAAATAGCCGCCCAGTTTTGTGCTTGAAGCCCAGGGCCCTGGTGGTATAGGCACCTGAGGGAATCTCCTGGTCTGTGAGTTGAAAGGACCATAGGAAAAGCATAGTCTCTGGGCCAGAATGCACTGTTCCTAATGGCATAGTTCCTCACAGCTTCCCTTGGCTAGGGGAGGGAGTTCCCCAACCCCTTACACTTCCCAGGTGAGATGATGCCACACCCTGCTTTGGCTCACCCTCTGTGGGCTGCACCCACTGTCTAACCACTCCCAGTGAGATGAGCCTGGTACCTCACTTGGAAATGCAGAAATCACCCACCTTCTGTGTTGATCTCACTGGGAGCTGCAGACTGGAGCTCTTCCTATTCAGCCATCTTCCCAGCCACTAATTTTGTATTTTTAGTACAGACGGTGTTTCACTTTGCTGGTCAGGCTGGTCTCAAACTCCTGACCTCAGGTGATCTACTTACCTTGGCCTTCCAAAGTGCTAAGATTACAGGCATGAGCCACTGTGCCTGGCTTATTTTTTAATTTTTTGATCATGGCCATTCTTGCAAGAGTAAGATGGTACCACATTGTGATTTTGATTTGCATGTCCCTGGTCATTAGTGATGTTGAGCATTTCTTCATATGTTTGTTGGCCATTTGTATATCTTCTTTTGAGAATTGTCTATACATGTCCTTAGCTCACTTCTTGATGGGATTGTTTGTTTTTATCTTGCTGATTTCTTTGAGTTCCTTGTAGATTCTGGATATTAGTCCTTTGTTGGATGTAGAGATTGCCAAGATATTCTCCCAGTCTGTGAGTTGTCTGTTTACTCTGCTGATTGGTCCTTTTGCTGTACAGAAGTTTTCAGTTTTATTAAGTCCCATCTATTTATCTTTTTGTTGCATTTGCTTTTGTGTTCTTGGTCATCAACTCCTTGCCTAAGCCAACGTCTAGAAGGGTTTTTCTGATGTCATTTTCTAGAATTTTTATGGTTTCAGGTCTTAGATTTAAGTCTTTGATCCATCTTGGGTTGATTTTTGTATAAGGTGAGAGATGATCCAGTTTCATTCCTCTACATGTGGCTTGCCAATTATCCCAGCGCCATATGTTGAATAGAATGTCCTATCCCCACTTTATGTTTTTGTTTGCTTTGTCAAAGATCAGTTAGCTGTAAGTATTTGGCTTTATTTCTGGGTTCTCTATTCTGTTCCATTGGTCTTTGTGCCTATTTTTACACCAATACCATGCTGTTTTGGTGAGTATGGCCTTATGGTATAGTTTGAGGTTGGGTAATGTGACGCCTCCAGAATTTTTTTTTTTTTTTTTTTTTTTTTTTTTGCTCAGTCTTGCATTGGCTATGCAGGCTCTTTTTGGGTTTCATATGAATTTTAGGATTGTTTTTTCTAGTTCTCTGAAGAATGATGATAGCATTTTGATAGAAATAGCATTGAATTTGTAGATGGCTTTTGGCAGTATGATTATTTTTACAATATTGATTCTACCCATCCATCAGCATGGGATGTGTTTCCATTTGTTTGTGACATCTATGATTTCTTTCAGCAGTGTTTTGTAGTTTACTTTGTAGAGATCTTTCACCTCCTTCGTTAGGTATATTCTTAAGTATTTTTTTTTTTTTGCAGATCTTGTAAAAGGGATTGAGTTCTTGATTTGATTCTCAGCTTGGTCACTGTTGGTGTATAGCAGAGCTACTAATTTGTGTACATTAATTTTGTATCCTGAAACTTTGCTGAATTCATTTATTTCTAGGAGCTTTATGGAGAAGTCTTTAGGATTTTCTAGGTATACAATCATATCATCAGCAAACAGTGACAGTTTGACTTCCTCTCTACTAATTTGGATGCCCTTTATTCTTTCTCTTGTCTGATGGCTCTAGCTAGGACTTCCAGTACTATATTGAAGACAAGTAGTAGAAATGGGCATCTCATCTTGTTCCAGTTCTCAGGGGGAATGCTTTCAACTTATCCCCCCATTCAGTATTATGTTGGCTGTGGGTTTGTCATATATAGTTTTTACTACCTTGACATAGAAGGTATGTTTCTTCTATGTCAATTTTGCTGAGCATTTTAACTATAAAGGGATGCTGGATTTAATCATAAAGGGATGCTGGGTTTTAATCATAAAGGGATGCTAGATGCGTTTATTGAGATAGATGATCATGTGATTTTGTTTTTAATTCTGTTTACGTGGTGTATCCCATTTATTGATTTCGTATGTTGAACCATTCCTTAATATCTGATAGGAGAGACACTTGATCATGGTGGATTATCCTTTTGATATGCTATTGGATTCAGGGTTTTTGTTTTTGTATTTTGTTGAAGATTTTGGTATATATATATATATATATATATATATTTTTTTTTTTTTTTTTTTTTTTTTTTTTTTGAGATGGAGTCTCGCTCTGTCTCCCAGGTTGGAGTGCAGTGGCGTGATCTCGGCTCACTGCAAGCTCCACCTCCTGGGTTCACGCCATTCTCCTGCCTCAGCCTCTCTGAGTAGCTGGGACTACAGGCGCCCACCACCACGCCCGGCTAATTTTTTTGTATTTTTTTTAGTAGAGACGGGGTTTCACCATGGTCTCGATCTGCTGACCTCGTGATTCGCCTGCCTCGGCCTCCCAAAGTGCTGGGATTACAAGCATGAGCCACCGCGCCCGGCCTTGGTATCTATATTTATCAGGCATATTGTTCTCTTTTTTTCCTTTTTTGTTGTGTCCTTTTTTGGTTTTGGTATCAGGGTGATACTGGCTTCATAGAATGACTTAGGAGGATCTCTCTTTATGTTTTGGAATAGTGTCAATAGGATTGCTACTAACTCTTCTTTGAATGTCTGATAGAATTCAGCTGTGAATTCATCTGGTCCTGGACTGTTTTTTGTTGCTGGCAATTTTATATTACCATTTCAATCTCACTGTTTGTTATTGGTCTGTCTAAGGCAGGGAAATGGGGCCTGGAGGCAGGGAATATAAGGCCAATCCACAATGACTTCCTAGAACTAAATCAAATGAAAGCACTTCAGCAATGACAGGAATATGAATGGCTTTGTAACTTCACTTCATCTACTCCATTCATGCCATTTACACTTTGTAACTTCACATTCATCCTCTCCATTTACATAGATCACACACCAAGTAACATCCTCTCAATTTATAATAGGACACATTCTGACTTCACTTCATTCTCTTCGTTTATATAGAATATACACCAAGTAACCAATGGGAAATCTCTAGAGTATTGAAACCCCAGAAAATTCTGTAAGTGTGGCTCTTGAGCCCCCCTACACTCAGGTTGCTCCCACACTGTGGAGTGTACTTTCGTTCTCAATAAATCCCTGCTTTTGCTTTCCTCGTTTTGTTTGTGCATTTTGACCAATTCTTCATTCGAGATGCCAAGAACCTGGACATCTTCTACCAGTAACATGTTCAGAGTTTCTATTTATTCTTGGTTTAATCTAGGATGGTTGTATATTTCCAGTAATTTATCCATCATTTCTAGGTTTTCTAGTTTATGCACCTAAATGCATTCATAGTAGCCTTGAATGATCTCTTGTATTTCTGTAGTATCAGTTGTAATATCTCCTGTTTTCTTTCTAATTGAGCTCATTTGGATCTCTCTTCTTTTCTTAGTTAATCTCACTAACAGTCTATCAATTTTATTTATCTTTTTAAAGAACCAGCTTTTTGTTAAGTTTATCTTTTGTATTTTTTTTGTTTCTGTTTCATTTAGTTCTGCTCTGATCATTGTTATTTCTTTTCTTCTGTTGGGTTTGGGTTTGGTTTACTCTTGTTTCTCTAGTTTCTTGAGATGTGTCCTTAGATTGTCTATTTGTACTCTTTCAGACTTTTTGATGTAGGCATTTAAGGGTTTGAACTTTCCTTTTAGCACTGGCTTTGCTGTATTTCAGAGGTTTTGTTAAGTTCTGTCACTATTTTTCAGTTCAAATAATTTTTTAATTTCCATCTTAATTTCATTGTTCAGCCAATGATCATTCAAAAGCAGGTTATTTAATTTCCATGTATTTGCACAGTTTTAAGCATTTCTTTTGGAGTTGACTTCCAATTTTATTCCTCTGTGGTCTGAGACAGTACTTGATATAATTTCAATTTTCTTAAATTTGTTGAGACTTGTTTTGTAGCCTATCATATAGTTTATCTTGAAGAATGTTGCATGTGTTGATGAATAGAATGTATACACTGTAGTTGTTGGGTAGAATGTTCTGAAACAAAAAATCCATTGTTTTGTTGTTGACTTTCTGTCTTGATGACCTGTCTACTGTCTCCAATGAAGTATTGAAGTCCCCCACTATTATTGTGTTTCTGTCTATCTCATTTCTTAAGTCTAGTAGTAATTGTTTTATAAATCTGGGAGCTCTGGTGTTAGGTACATATATATTTAGGATTGTGATATTTCCCTATTGGACAAGTCCTTTTATCATTATATAATGTCTCTCTTTGTGTTTTTTAACTGCTGTTGCTTTAAAGTTTGTTTGGTCTGATATATGAATAGCTACTCCTGCGCACTTCTGGCATCTATTTGCATGGAATATCTTTTTCCACCCCTTTATCTTAAGTTAAGTGAGACATTATGTGTTAGATGAGTCTCTTGAAGGCAGCAGATACTTGGTTGGTGAATTCTTATCCATTCTGCCATTCAGTATCTTTTAAGTTGAGCATTTAGGCCATTTACATTCAATGTTAGTATTCAGATGTGAATTACTATTCTATTCATCACGCTATTTGTTGCCTGAATACTTTGGTTGTGTGTGTGTGTGTGTGTGTGTGTTTCTTTTATTGGCCCTGTGATATTTGTGCTTTAAGGAGGTTCTATTTTGCTGTATTTCAGTATTTCAAGGATTTGTGTCAAGATTTAGAGCTCCTTTTAGCAGTTATTATAGTGCTGACTTGGTTGTGGCAAATTCTATTAGCATTTGTTTGTCTAAAAAATACTGTATCTTTCCTTCATTTATGAAGCTTAGTTTCACTGGATACAAAATTCTTGGCTGAAAATAGGAGGCTAAAGATAGGGCCCCAATCCCTTCTAGCTTGTAAGGTTTCTGCTGAGAAATTTGCTGTTAATCTGATAGGTTTTCCCTTATAGGTTAGCTGGTGCCTTTGCCTCAAAGCTCTTAAGATTCTTTCCTTCATCTTGACTTTAGATAACCTGATGACTATGTGCCTAGGTGATCTTTTTGTGATAAATTTCCAAGGTGTTCTCTGAGCTTCTTGTATTTTGATGTCTGGATATCTAGCAAGGTCAGGGAAGTTTTCCTCAATTATTTCCTCAAATATGTTTTCCAAACTTTTAGATTTCTATTCTTCTTCAGGAACACCAATTATTCTTAGGTTTCATCATTTAACATATTTCCAGACTTCTTGGAGGCTTTGTTCTTTTTTTTATTCTTTTTTCTTCATCTTTGTTGGATTGGGTTAATTTGAAAACCTTGTCTTTGAGCTCTGAAGTTCTTTATTCTGCTTATTCAATTCTATTAGTGAGACTTTCCAGTGTATTTTGCATTTCTCTAAGTGTGTCCTTCATTTCCAGAAGTTGTGATTGTTTTTTATTTATTCTATTTATTTCACTGAAGATTTTTCCCTTCATATCTTGTATCTTTTTTTTTATTTCATTAAATTGGACTTCACCTTTCTCTGATGCTGCCTTGATTAGCTTAATAATTGACTTTCTGAATTCTTTTTCTGGCATTTAGGGATTTCTCCTTGGTTTGGATCCATTGCTGCTGACCTACTGTAATCTCTTGGGAGTGTTAAAGAACATTGCTTTGTAATATTAACAGAATTTCTCTTCTTGTTCCTTCTCATTTGAACAGATTATTTCAGAAGGAAGATCCGGGGCTCAAGGGCTGCTGTTCAGATTCTTTTTTCCCACGTGGTGCTCCCTTGATGTAGTTCTCTCTTCCTTCCCCTAGGGATGGGGCTTCCTGAGAGTCAGACTGCAGTGATTGTTATTTTTCTTCTGGGTTTAGCCACCAAGCAGAGCTACTGGGCTCCAGGCTGGTACTGGGGAGTGTCTGCACAGAGTGCTATGATGTGAACTGTCTTCAGGTCTGTCAGCACCTGCTCCAGTGGAGGTGGTAGGGGACTGAAATGGAATCTGTGAGGGTCTTTAGTTGTAATTTTGTTTACGGCACTAGTTGCATTGGTTGGCCGCCAGCCAGGAGGTGGTGCTTTCAAGAGACCATCAGCTGCTGTGGTATAGGGAGAATCAGGTGATGGGCAGAGCCCTAGAGCTCCAATGAGATTTTGTCCCTTGTTTTTGGCTACCATGGGAGACAGAGAGGGCCCTCAGGTTGGGGCAGGGTTACGCATATCTGAGCTCACTCTCCTTGGGTGGAGCTTGCTGCAGCTGCTGTGGGGGATGTGGGTGTGGTCCTCAGGCCAATATTATGTTCCCAAGTGGATTATGGCTGCCTTTGCTGGTTGACAGGGAGGTAGGGGGAGCCAGTAGTTACCAGCCTCATCTAGCTCCCACACAGCTCAAGAGGCTGGTCTCATTCCCACCATGCCCCACCAACAGCACCAAGTTTATTTCCAGGCATCTAGTGAGCAGGGCTGAGAACTTGCCCCAGGCTACCAGCCTCCCAGATGAGAAAGCAAGCAGGGCTGTCAGGTTTCAGGCCTCCCCTCCTGCCATGGCTTCTGTGCTATGTCTGCTGTCTTGATTCACCCTTTCCCCCAGTTTCTATCCAGGAAACTTCACATTCAATCAAAACTGTTACAAAGTTCAGCTGGAAGTTTCTCTCTATGGTCTATTCCTAGTTCTTCTGGCAGCCCTTCCCAGTGATCTCTGTGAGACAAAGTCAGAAATGGTTTCCCTGGGGATGGCTCTTCCTGCTGCTTCTTCTACCCCTGTATTTCACTCGGCTGTCTAAAATTGTCTCAGCTCCAGGTAAGGTCAAATCCTGTTCTTGTGATCTGGATCTTCAGGTTCCCCAGTGAAGGTGTGTGCTCGGGGGTGGATAATCCCCCTTTCACACTTTGAGAACTCACAGTTTTCGGGCTGTCTCCCAAGGCCTGCAAGAGCAACCTGCTTCCTTCAAAGGTCTGTGGATTCTCTCAGATTTCCTGCTATGTTCCTGGGATAGTTCTTGGAACAAAAGTTTACGATATGAGTCTCCACACATTGCTCTGTCCATCCAAATGGGAGCTACAAGTTAGTCCTGCCTCCTGTCTGCCATTTTCCTTCTGTTTAGTATAGTGTTATTTAAAAGTGAACTTGGATTAGTTGTAAACAGATATTGTAAATTCTAGGGCAATCACTAAAAAAATGAAAAGAGAACTACACTGACATGCTAAAAAGAAAAAAATATTGGAATCATATAAAATGCTCAATTAACCCTTTTCTTGTTTAGGAAAAAAAAATGTGCAGCTCACTGCCAGCTCTCACTTTATTTTATATAAACGCGCTCTTTGAGGCTGAAGCAAATATGACTGATTTTCAATGTGAAAGTAAAATATAAAAACTGTTCTTGGATTTATTTCTAAACAGAACTTACATCAGATTGTCTAAATTATCAGAATCATCTATCTCAGAAAAATAACATTTATCAAATGAAACTTTGGCCAATAATTGTTCAACAACAATATTAACATCATGCATAGGAATGCTACATTTTCTAGAATCTGACATTGTCAACAATAGAGAATTACTATATTTTGTAAATGGAAATACCACTACTAAAACCAAAATGCTATAAATAGAATAATGTATTTTGTTTCCAAAGTTGATATACTACAGTGATGCAAAAATAATAATAAAAGTGAGATATTTCAAGGCAAGGTATCAGGTTAAATACTGCAGCCACAAGCACCACCAGCAAGTATTCTCAGGCCAAATGGAAAAGGGTTAAAACCACAAAAGACAGGAAGACAGTGAAAGACAAAAATAAGAGTAAAGTAAGACACCAAATAGAAAACAGTAACAAATATGTTAGATATTAATCCAACTATATCAGTAATCACTTTGAACATCCATGGTCTAAATGCACCAATCAAAAGACAGAGATTGCCAGAGTGGATCAAAAAACAAGACCAAATTATATGTTGTCTACACGAAACTCACTTGAAATATAAAGAAACATATGGATTAAAAGTAAATGGATGGCTGGGCACAGTGGCTCATGCCTGTAATCCCAACACTTTGGGAGGCTGAGACAAGAGAATTGCTTGAGCACAGGAATTTGAAAACAGCCTGGGAAACATGGCAAGACCTAGTCTCTAAAAAAATTAGCTGGGTGTGGTAGTGTGTGCCTGCAGTCCCAACTACTCTAAAGCCAGAGGCAGGAGGATCACTTGAACTCAGGAATTCAAGGCTGCCATGAGCTATGATTGCTCTACTGTACTGCAGCTTGCATGACAGAGTGAGATGCTATCTCAAAACAAAAAGAGAAAGAAAAAGTAAATAAATGAAGAAATATATATCATGCTAACACTAATCAGAAGAAAGCTATATTAATTTCAGACAGTGAACTTCAGAGCAAGGAAAATTATCAGAAATAAAAAGGGGCACTGCATAATGGTAAAGGGCCAATTATCCAAGAAGACACAACAATTCTCAACATGTATGACCTAACAACAGAGCATCAAAATGTGTGAGGCAAAACTGATAGAACTGCAAGAATAAAGCGATGAATCCATTATTATTAGAGATTTTAACACACCTGTATCAGGAATGGTCAGGACCAGGCACAGTGGCTCACACCTGTAATCCCAGCACTTTGGGAGGTCAAGGTGAGAAGATTGCTTGAGCCCAGGAGTTTGAGACCAGCTTAGGCAATATGGCAAGACCCCATCTCTACAAAAAATTTAAAACTTAGGTAGGCATGGTGGTGTGCACCTATAATCCCAGCTACTCAGTGGGCTGAGGTGCTGAGCTGTGATTGCACCACTGTACTCCAGTCTGGGTGACAGGGCAAGACCTTGTCACAAAAAAAACTTAAAAAGGAAGTTGGGCATGGTGGCTCATGCCTGTAGTCCCAGCACTTTGGGAGGCTGAGATGGGCAGATCACGAGGTCAGGAGTTCAAGGCCAGCCTGGCCAACATGGTGAAATCCCATTTCTATTAAAAATACAAAAATTAGCCAGGCATAGTGGCACGCACCCATAATCCCAGCTATTCAGGAGGCTGAGGCAGGAGAATTGCTTGAACCTGAGAGGCGGAGGTTGCAGTGAGCTGAGATCACACCACAGTACTCCAGCCTGGACAACAGAGCAACACTCTGTATTGGGAAAAAAAAAAAAAAAAAACAGAAATGGTCAGATTCAGCAGGTGAAAAATTAGTAAGGACATAGTGGAACTCAACTACACCATTAGTCAATAGGATATAATGGATATCTAGAGACTATTTCATCCAACAACATCAGCAGCACATTCTTCCAAGTTCATATGGAACATTCATCAAGACAGACTATATTCTAGGTCATAAAGCACACATTAACAAATTTAAAAAAATAAAAATTATACAATGCCTGCCCTTTGACCACAATGGAATTGAATAAGAAATCAATAACAGAAAGGTATTTTAGAATGTAAAATACTAAACACTAAAATACTTGGAGATTAAATAACACACTTCTAAATAACACGTGGGTCAAAGAAGAGATCTCAAGAGATATTTAAAAATATTTTAACCAAATGAAAACATTTATCAAAATTTCAGAGATGTTGCAAAAGCAGTGCTTACAGAGAATTTGTAGCATTGATTGCATATACAAAGAAGAGTAAAGAACTAAAATTAATCATTTAAGCTTCCACCTTAGGAAAGTACAAAGAAAGGTCAAATTAAATCTAAAGTAAGAGGAAGAAAAGAAATAATAAAAATTAGAGCATAAATCAATACAATTGAAAACAGGATTCCAATAGAAAAGAATCAACCAAACCAAAAGCTGTTTTTTTAAGATCAATAAAATTGATAAACCTCCAGTCAGGCTGAGGAACTAAAAGAAAGAACAAAATTATTCATATCACAAATGAAAAAGGGACTTCACTACAGATCCTGTGGAAATTAAAAAGATATGCAAGGAATACTACGCACAACTCTATGCTCACAAATTTGATGGCCTAGATGAAATGAATCAATTCCTTGAAAAACACAATCTACCAAAAATCACACAAGAAGAAATAGAGAATTCAAATAGGTCTATATCTACTAAAGAAATTGAATCAAAAATTAATAAGCTTTCAAAACAGAAAGTACCAGGCCCAGATGTATTCACTTGTGAATCCTCCCAAACATTTAAAGAATATCTTATACCAATTATCTACAATCTCTTCCAGAAGATAGAAAGAAGAGGGAATATTTCCTAACTTATTTGATAGGGCCAGTATTACCATAATACCAAAACCAGAAAAGGTATTATGAGAGAAAAAAACATGTCAGATCAATATCTCTCATGAAAATAGATGCAATAATCCTCAACAAAATATTAGTAAATTAAATCTAACAATGTATAAAAAGAATTATACACCATGACCAAGTGGTATTTATCCCAAGTATGCAAAGCTGTTTCAGCATTCAAAAATCAATTAATGTACTCTATCACATGGATAGGCTAAAAACGAAAAGTCACATGAACATACAACCAAATGCAAAATAAAGCATTTCACAAAATCCAATATTCATCCATGATTTAAAAAAAGAAACCCTCAGTAAACTAGGAACAGAGGAGAATTTCCTCAATTGATGAAGAGTATCTACAAAAATCCACAGTCAATTTCAAACTTAATGGAGAGAAACTGGAAGCTTCCCCACTAAGATAAAAAAACAAGGCAGGGTTGTCCCCTGTCACTACTGATTTTCAACACTATACTGGAAGTACTAGAAAATGCAATAAGACAAGGAAAGAAAGCAAAGAGTATACAGATGAGGAAAAAAGAAAACGTCCTTTGTTCACAGATGACATGATTGTCTATGCAGAATAGCCTAAAGAACCAACAACAAAAAACCCCTGGAACTATAAGTGATTATAGTAAGGTTGCAGGATATGAGGTTAATATACAAAGTCAATCACTTTTCTATATCCCAGCAATGAACAAGTGTGATTTAAAATTTAAAACATAATATCATTTACATGAGCACTCCCAAAATTGAAATACTTAGGTATAAATCTAACAAAATATAAACAATGTCTATATGAGGGAAACTATAAATCTCTGCTGAATGAAAGTAAACAAGAACTAAATAAATGGAAATATATTTCATGTTCATGGATAGGAAGACTCTATATTGTTGTATTAGTAAATTCAGGCTACTATAACAAATTCTCATAGACTGGGTGGCTAAAAAAACATATAATGCTCACAGTTCTGGAGGCTGGGAAGTCCAAGATCAAGGTGTCAGCAGACCCAGTATCTGATGAAAGCCCACTTTCTGGTTTGCCGATTGATGTCTTCTGGTTGTGTCCTTATATGCTAGAGAGCAGAGACAGGAAGCAATCACTCATGTCTTTTCTCATAAGGGCACTAATCCCACTTCTGAAGGCTCTACCCTCAGACCTAATTACCTCCCAAAGTCTCCACCTTCTAAAACTACTGCATTGGGGTTAGGATTTCAATATATGAATTCTGGGGGCACACAACCAATCCAAAAAAATTATCAAGATGTCTGTTCTTCCCAGCTTGATCTATAAATTCAATGCAATCCCAATAAAAATCCCAGTAAGTTATTTTGTGAATCTTGACAAACTGATTCTAAAGTTTATATGGAGAGGCAAAAAAAAAAAGAAAAGAAAAAACAGAATAGCCACACAATATTGGAGAAGAACAAAGTTGAAGAACTGAAACTACCCAACCTCAAGACTTATTGTAAAAGCAACAGTAATCAAGACAGTGTGGAACTGGTGAAAGAATAGACAAATAGATCAATGGAACAAAATAGAGAGCCCATAAGTAAGTCCACGTAGTCAACTGATCTTTGACAAAGGAACAAAGGAAATAAAATAAAAAATATAATCTTTTCAACAAACTGTACTGCAACAAATGGACATCCACATGCAAAAAAAAAATTAATCTAGACACACAGCTTATGTCCTTCACAAAAGTTAACTCAAAATAGATCATAGACTTAAATGTAAAACACAAAACTATAAAACCCCTGGAGGATAATGTACAAGATCCTTCACTGAGGCATTATTTATAATACTGAAATATTCAAGGCAAACTGAATGAACATAAGGATTGATAAAATACTGTACAATGATGAAAACCATGTTAATAATATTGAATGACATATTTAAATGCTTAAATATATTGTTAAATGGAAAATATACATTATAAAAGAATATTTATAGAATGTCCAGTTTTAAAAAACAAATATCTATTATTTTTATAAACCAATATCTTTGATCTTTGTAGGAGTCATGTTAGAGATTGCAAATGATTTTTATTTTTCTGTATTATCTAAATTTAGTAAAATAATATAAACTCTAATTATTTACATAGAAAATAATTACATAGGAGAAAATCTAGACATGACCTTGAGTTACATAGTAACTTGTTAGATACAACACCAAAAGCACAATCCATGAAAGAAAGAATTGATAAGCTGGACTTCATTAAAATTAAAAATGTTATGGTAAAGACACTGTTAAGAGAATGAGAAGACAACAGATTGGGAGAAAATATTTGCTAAACAAATACCTGATAAAGAACTATAATCCCAAATATACAAAGAACTCTTAAAAATCAATAATAAGAACACAAACAATCCAATTACAAAATGAGCCAGAGACCTTAACAAACGCCTCACCAAAGAAAATATACAGATGGCAAACAAGCATGTTGAAGAGAGGATTCACATCATATGTCATAATGGAAATGCAAATTAAAGCAACAATGACATACCACTCACACCTATTAAACTGGCCAAATCCAGAACACTGACAACACCAAATGCTGATGAGGATACAAATAAACTCACTTATTGCTGGTGGGAATGCAAAATAGTACAACCACCCTGGAAGACAGTTTGGCAGTTTCTGATAAGTAAATATACTCTTACCATATGATTCAGCAATGGTGCTCCTTGGTATTACCCAAAAGAATTGAAAACTTATGTCCACACAAAAACCTGCACATGAATGTTTATGGCAGTTTTATTCATAAATGCCACAACTTGCAAGCAACCAAGAGAGCCTTCAGTAGGAGAGTGGATGAATAAACCATGGTACTTCCAGACAATAAAATGTTATTCAGCACTAAAAAGAAATGACCTATCAAGCCATGAAAAAGATCTGGAGTAAACTTAAATGCGTATTATTAAGTGAAAGAAGCCAATCTTAAAAAGCTACACACTGTATGATTCCAACTATATAACATTGTAGAAAAGACAAAATTATGAAGACAATAAAATGATCAGTGGTTGCCAGGGGTTGGAAGTGGGGGGAGAGGGAGGGATGAACTGGCAGAACACAGAAAATTTTTAGGGAAGTGAAACTACTCTGTATGATACTATAATGGTGAAACATGTCATTACATATTTGTCCAAACCCATAGAATATGCTGATACAGGATAGGCGAGCTTCAAATTGAGGCTTAGCCTACAAGGGTTCTTGGCTTTGCCTGGGAAAGAATTCAAGGGCAAGCTGGTGATAGGGTAGAAAAAAAAACAGCCTTATTGAAGCAGCGGTGTTACAGCTCTGGCAGTGTTACAGCTCTGTGACTGCTCCTGCAAAGCAGGGATATTCCATAGGCAGCTGCTACTGACAGTAGCAGCTCAGGGCAGCTATGCAGTCATATTTATACTTACTTTTTAATTACATGTAGACTGAGAAATGGTTTATGCAAAAATTTCTAGGAAAAGGGCAGTAACTTCTGGGTTGTCAGGTCATTGCCATGGAAAGGGGCAGTAACTCCCAGATGTTGCCATGGCAATGGTAAACTAACATGGCATACCAGTGGGCATGTCTTATGGAAAGCTGCTTTTGCCCAGTCCCTGTTTTAGCTAGTCCCCAGTTTGGTCCAGTGTCCAATCCTCACCTCTGGAGTCAAGACCCAACTCCTACCTCAGTACAACACCAAGAATAAACCCTAATGTAAACTATAAACTTTATGTGATAACAATGTAGCAATATTGGTTCTTCACTTGTAGCAAATGTACCACTCTGGTGGGGGCTGTCGGTAATGGGGGAAGCTGCGCATGTCAGTGGGGGCAGGGGGCATATGGGAAATGTATGTACCCTCTGTTCAATTTTGCTATGAACCTAAAACTGCTCTAAAAAATAAAGCCTATTTTTTAAAAAGAGGTGGTGGGTGTGATGAAAGTGGATGTGGCTAGAAAAGAGCAACTGAGATTTCTTTCCTTGTAGTGATTGACTGTACCATTGTCCATTACCTGGTTGTAATAATGTACTGTATTTTTGAAAGATGTACCCATTGGGGGAAACTGGGTAAAATGTACACAAGGGCCCTCTGTATTATTTCTTACAACAGTATATGAATCTAAAATTATGTCAAATGAAAAATTTAACTTAAAAATGGACTACTAATACTATTAATACTCTTAACAACATGAGTGAATCTCTACATGATCATGGTGAGTGAAAGAAGCCTAGCACAAAAGAATACATACTGGATGATTCCATTTTCATAAAATGCAACTTATTTTAGTTTAAGTTTCAGAAAATACAAAACATTTATAGTGACAAAAAAAAGACAGTGGTTGTGTGGGCCCAGAGGTAAGGTGGGATGGAATGCAAAGAGGCAAAAAAAATGATGCAAGTGGCTTTTGTCTTGATCGTGATGCTGGTTTTGTAAGTGCAAATAACTGACGAAACTCATTGAATTGTATGCTTTAAATAGATGTGGTTTATCTCGCAGAAATTATTTCTCAATAAAGTTGATAAGCAAAAGAAATAACTTCACGGTCCTGAAACCAAGGTCTGCAGTAATGACATTATATAACTGTAACGCCCTCAACCCAGTCAGGGAGGACTTGTTATGGCACACCAGTGTTTTAAGAGCAAAGGTACTAATTAATCAACAAATTTTATTTCAATTTTTATTTTTAGTTCTGGGGTACACGTGCAGGACGTGCAGGTTTGTTACATAGTTAGACATGTGCTATGGTGGTTTGCTGCATCTGTCAACCCATCACCTAGATATTAAGACCAGCATGCATTAGTTATTTTTCCTAATGCTCTCCCTCCCCACAACAGGCTCCAGTATGTGTTGTTCCCCTCCCTGTGTCCATGTATTCTCATTGTTCAGCTCCCACTTACAAGTGAGAACATGCAGTGTTTGGTTTTCTGTTCCTGTATTAGTTTGCTGAGGATAATGGCTTCCAGCTTCATCCATGTCCATGCAAAGGATGTGATCTCATTCCTTTTTATGGCTACATAGTATTCCATGGTATATATGTACCACATTTTCTTTATCCAGTCTGTCATTGATGGGCATTTCGGTTGGTTCCACATCTTTGCTATTGTGAATAGTGCTGCAGTGAATATATGTGTGCACATATCTTTGTAATAGAATTATTTATATACTTTATATACTGTATTACCCAGTAATGGGATTGCTGGGTCAAATAGTACTTCTGGTTCTAGATCTTTGAGGAATCACCACACTGTCTTCCACAATGGTTGAACTAATTTACATTCCCACGGACAGTGTAAAAGCATTCCTATTTCTCTGTGACAAACATTTTAAAATTCCCTTTACATACTAAAAACACACATGGACCTCTATACAGTAAAGAATACAGCACAGTCCTTGAAGACATGGAAATAAATCATCATCTTATTAGAGAGATGTAGCACACTTGAGGAATGGAGACTCTGCCAGACAGGGAACAACTGTGAGCCCAAAACAACTCAGGGAGGAGACAGAAGCAGGAGCAGGAGCCCAGAGGCAGGCCCAGGGAGGACAGGAGAAGCGAGCTAGAGGTGGTTGCCATTTGCAGAGATAGAAAAGGAAAAAGTGAAGAACCCTCCTTCCTGTTAATGCGAGAATCACCACATGTGCTATCCTCACCTATACCTAAAACATCAGTCATGTTTGCTTCCTCCTTCAGCCCCTATCCAGTCATATATGGAGTCCTGGCAGATCGCCTCATTCTGATGTCTCTGGCACCTCTCTCATTCTTTCTCTTCTCACTGCCACTTCCCCAGGTCACAGCCTGATTGTGTGCCTGAACCATGGCAGAGCCTCCTACTCTGTCTCCTTAGCACATTTCTGTGCATAATAACTGTTTTCGGTTGGGCTTCCTAGAAGCAGAACCTAAGATGGTGCTTCTTGTTCAAGTGATTTACTAGGGAATGCCCTCAAAGAAGGGAGATAAGGAAAGAAGGGGTTGCGGAGGGGAGAAAAAAACTAAGCCAATGTATGGTCTGAGTTTGATCCCTCAGGTAAGTTCAGTGGCACTAATTGTACCAAAGCTGGTCCCACTTTGAGACCAGATAAATTACCTCCCTGTGACTATCAGCCATTGACTGGGTGGTGGGTTGGGGGTGAGACATGGCATTTATCAGGCAGGGCAGCTCAATCTGTCCAATGACATTTAAAAAAAAAAAAAAAAGGGTGGGAGGGGGCCGGGTGTGGTGGCTCACGCCTGTAATCCCAGTACTTTGGGAGGCCAAGGCGGGAGGATCACGAGGTCAGGAGATCGAGGCCATCCTGGCTAACACAGTGAAACCCTGTCTCTACCAAAAATACAAAAAAAAAAAAAAATTAGCTGGGCACAGTGGCGGGCGCCTATAGTCCCAGCTACTTGGGAGGCTGAGGTAGAAGAATGGCATGAACCCAGGAGGCAGAGCTTGCAGTGAACCGAGATAGCGCCACTGCACTCCAGCCCGGGCAACAGAGCAAAATTCTATCTCAAAAAAAAAAAAAAAAAAAAAAAAAAAAAAAAAAAAAAAAAAAAAAAAAGGATGGGGCAGCGGACACCTCTGAGCTGTTTGCAGCAAAACTTCACAGCAGCTGGGAGATGGGGACACCAACATAAAAAAGGGATTTGGGAAGGGCATCAACAACATCTGCTGCAATGGCCTTCCCAACAAACATATCTGATTGCATCACATCTTTGATTAAAACTGTCAGATGATTCCAACTGCACTAAGCTGAGGTAGGAGGTGCATAGACCAAATTTTCTCCATCTAAATGTAAGGCCACCACGACAATCAGATCCAAGTCAAACCAGTCTTCCTAAAGTCTCTCTGCCCCTCCCACTTACTCTTCCTCTCCTTCTCATCCACAGGGATGAAGTAGGCTATTGAGTAGAAGCAATCACCCAGATAATTCCCTTTCCTAATTCATTTATTTTAGAGTGTTAGAGGTGGCATGCTCCAGATTGCCTGTTATGGGTTGATCAAACAAAGCTGACAAGAGCATCCCCTCCTCTGTCACTTTGGCTCTGAAGATGCTGTCACTGAGGCCCTGTTTTCTTGCCTCCAGCTCTGAGGGGCTTAGAGAAGGTGACCTAGCACGTGGGTAGACTGTCAGGCTGCCAAGCTTGACATCCCAGCCCAATACTCTTTTATCCCACCTGTTTAATTGGGCTTCTTCATGATCACAGTCTTCTTAGGAGGGCAAGAGTTAATGCAGTCTGTGGAAATTAGAAGGTGCTGTCAGCTCTGTCTCTGGAGGTTTCAGGACCATGTCAACATGCTAATCTCAGACGAAGACACAGCCTTCCACGGGGATGTCAGACTAGAAGCAGAGACAGTGTCAGCCAAGCAGAGCTGCCATAAAGATGACAGCATGCTACACACAAAAGTGTCTGTGCCCTGTGTCAGGACGAAAAGACCTATCCCCAGGAAGTGACAGAGTCCACTGGGAGGGTGGAAGAGAAAGGGGCTTCTTTGTGCAGCTTCAGGGTAGAGAGAAGGAAGGCTAGGAGGGGGCCATAGAGGGCAGAATGCACCCGGTGATATATTCATAGGGTGAAAGACACCAGAGCCAAACAGGTAGGATGGCTAGCAGAAAGAAATGCCAGGAGCCGTGCGGTGGTGCCAGGTGGGAAAGGGCTTTGAAGGAAAGGCAGGAGTCTTTGATGGAACCCAGAATCTTTGAAGGGGGAGCTATTTACCACTGCTCTTTTCCCATCACCTAGCACAGTACCTAGTATCCAGAAGAGAGTGTAAATGAATAAATTCACAGAAAGTGCTGGAAATACAGATAAAGGCGTGGCTGCCATAAGTTATACTGCTGAGAGCCAACCCCACTTATTACAACACTTGCAGGAGAAAATTGTGCTCCAAACAAGGCAGAATCAGGCTGTCACTCCCCTAAACCATCAGGCCTGTTCTGAGTCAGAGCCTAGGCCAGCTTCCGGGGGTCCTGTAGGCTGACTCCTACCTCCGTTAATGAGGTGCTTTTGCTAAAGGGAAACAGCTAATTGCATAATTTTTATTAATCGTTTTTCTATAAACTATTGATTGTGAGCCTTCACAAACACAAAGATCTGTCTGCTTTTTAATGGTGCGGGTTGTGGTCTCTCCAGATAAATAGTTGAAGGTTTTCTGTTGAGGGACCAAGATGACAAGCATGATACCAGATCCTGTGAAAGAAAGAGCAACTGACAGCCGCAAATACACCAGCACGTCAAAAATGCCTCCCTTAGTTAGCTGCTCTGCCCAGAACCAAGAATATAAACATCAAATGTTTTATTTTATCCAACTACACCTGTGATTCTCAAACTTTAATGTACTTATGAATCACTAGGGGATTCTGTTCAAATGCAGATGCTGACTCAGCAGGTCTGGGCTGAGGGCAGAGATTCTGCTTTTCCGATAAGCCAAGGCTGCCGGTTTGCAGACCACACTTGCAGTAGCAAGAAAATCTGCTTTGTGGGATCCCCTGTTCTCCCTTGTGGCTCTGTAAACATCATCTTTGCCCTATTCCATAACTTTCTAACACTTTCAGGTTCTACTCATTCGGGAAGTCAAAGCTTGTTCCTGTTCATTATTGAAAAAACTTCATTCAAATTTTTGGAACAATTCTTTTTCTCCAGTGCAAGCTAGAGCTGCCTTTTAGATTAAGGAGGGAGTATGTAGTCTTGTCCTGAGATACACCCCTACCTTAAGTGCATCTCATCAGGGGTTTGGGGACAGGGAAGATAAATGGGGAAGGTAAAGGCTTGTGATCAAAAATCTTAAACAGAAACACAATAGAAATAACACACTTTCCAGGATCAGCCTTTCTCAAATTGATAACGGGAAATAAAGTAGGTCTTAGGGAATGTTGAACTTGTCTGGGAGCCTTCCTGATGCCCAGTGCTTTCATCCTGTTCCTCCCAGCAGAGGCTGTCCTGCACCAAACCCCCACAGAGCCACCAGGTGGTCACAAGGCTGTACGCTGCACAACTCTGGAGTACCATGGTCTGAATCAACATAGCAGCCCTGCTTCACCTTCTGGAAGCCTGTGCTCTCCTAACACTCACCCTTGTAAAAAACAAAGGGCAAAATTAGTAACAGAATAAGAGCACTAAACCGTATTTCTCAGCTCAGGTTTTGTTCTCATAAAAAACAGCAGGCACTTCAGCCTCCCTTCACAGCACCCACCAAGGGTGTCTCACACATGTGCATGAATAGTGTTCTCGGCCACCAGTCAGTCGTGTTGTTCCTCTCTGTTCCTGTTCCCCACAGTGCTCCCTGTAAACACAGAGCACAACAGTTCCCTATGTTTAGTGGAACTGCATTGGAGGTTTTGACTGACACTGTAACCTGGGCACAGACCTGCCAGGAAGAGGTCAAAGGACAATCAAGATTGCAGATCCTGGGGTATTCCTCAATCACCTCAACCAGAAATTTCTTCTCAAAAGATGCATTGCTTATATCTCCATATACCTACACAGTTGACCCATGAACAACATGGGTTTGAACTGCATGGGTCCACTTATACCCGAAATTTTTTCAGTAAAAGTTACACTTGTGTGCCTGCCTCTCCTGCCTCCCCTTCCACTTCCTCCACCTCTTCCCCGTCTGCCACCACGGAGACAGCAAGACTAAACCCTCCCGCTACCCTTTCTCCTCCATCTACTCAGCAAGAAGACAACACGGATGACAACCTTTATGATGAGCTACTTCCACTTAAAGAATAGTAAATATTCTTCCTTAAGATTTTCTTAATAACATTTTATTCTCTCAAAATTACTTTATTGTAAGAATACATGTAATACAGCATATAATACATAACATACAAAATACGTGTTGACTGTTTTTTGTTTTTTGTCATTGTGTTTTTGTTTTTTGTTTTTGTTTTGAGACAGAGTCTCACTTTTTCACCCAGACTTGAGCACAGTGGCACGATCTCGGCTCACTGCAACCTCCACCTCCCAGGTTCAAGCAGTTCTCCTGCTTCAACCTCCCAAGTAGCTAGGACTACAGGTGCACACCACCACTCCCAGCTAATTTTTGTATTTTTAGTACAGACAGGGTTTCGCCATGTTGGCCAGGCCAATCTTGGACTCCTAAGCTCAAGTGATCTACCCACCTTGGCCTCCCAAAGTGGTGGGATTACAGGCATAAGCCACCATACCCGGCTGTTAATTGACTGTTGATGTTATCAGTAAGGCTTCTGGTCAACAGTAGGCTACCAGTAGTTAAGCTTTGGGGGAGTCAAAACTTATACACAGATTTTCAACTGTGCAGGGCATTAGTACCCCTAATCCCCACATAGTTCAAGGGTCAACTGTATAAGTATGCCCACACACATATATATGCATATATTTGATTAATGTTCTTCTCCCCCACTAGACGGTAAACTCTAAAGGAGTGAGATTATTTTTCTTTGGTTCACTATTGTTATTCAGCACCAAGCACATTGCCTGACACAGGGTAGGGCTTAACCAATTCTTGAGTGAATAAACAGATAAGTGAATTTGTTGACTAAGTAACTTTCCACATTCGGCAAGTCTCATCCACTCTGAACCTCCATTTCCTTATCTGGAAAGAGATCAGAGTTTCTATTTCAGATGGTTGCCAGGAAGCTAACCTCTGTCTATAAATGTGCCTAGCATGGGACTTTGTACTGAGTAGACTTTCAAAAAATATTTGTTTTCCTGTTGTCTATATAATGATGGTAAAGTGAAATTAATTGCAAATCTTACATAGTGTTTATTAAATGCCGACCAGGACCTAAACAAGCACTTTTTTCTCTTAGTCTGCACAATTCAGCAAATGTTACCTCCTCTGCGATGCCTTCCCCAGCCACAGACCCATTCTCAGGCACCATTATTTTTATATCCTCAGTGCTACCTGGGAGCTTGATGAACACCTCTGCTAGAGCACTTATCACATCCTCCTATACCCAGATCTTTATGATTGTGACCTCCCTGAGGACAGGGCCTTATCCTTTGTACCTCTGCAGGCCCGATAACTTGAGCAAATGAATGAATGACTAGATGACTAAAGAGTCCCATGCCTCTTCTCTGCTCTCTTTTCCACTAACTTTTCAGGTTGAGAAACATGCTTACTCATTTTGAGCAAGGGCTTTGATATCCTACAGTCCTGAACTTGAACCTAGGACCAAATCATTACTATTTAAGTGACTTTAGACAGTTTCTTAACCACTCTACACCACCACTTTCTTGTATGCAATGTGCGATGAATAACACCACTCAGAGAGGTTTGGGAAATTCAGTTTGATAATGAGTAAGTGGTGAAAACAATGTTGGTCACTTATTAAAAACTCCATCATATGTAAAAACAGTATTATTTTCACCTCAAATACTAATGTATACTAAGATGTGAATGGTAAATGAGTCGTCATTTTGCTTTCACTCCCAGAGTATTCATAAAATTCACCTGAGATATCCTGATGTGTTTATTCTGAATTAAATGTTTCCTTAGTCTTTACAAATAAATCAAGAATAGTGAAATTAAAGATACTTAAAGTATTTTGGAACTGTGGCCTTGGGGAAACATCCATGAATGTCACTAACACTTTTTATCCTGGCAATACTGTTAATGTACTCATCAACAAGTGTTGTCAAAGCCCATACTTCACCAGTAAAGAAGGAGTTGAGGCGGGTGAGGGATGGATACAAAGATTCAGACAATGTGATTCTCGCCTTCAAGGAGGTTTAAGGGAAGATAGAAGACCAAAACCAATAGACTCATTTCACATCTCAGGCATACTGACCCAGCCATTCACCCAGCCGCTTCCTCCTCTGACCTCCCATAGTGCTAGTATATATATATCAATTACAGCATATGTTTACAATTAATTTTAAAATTTTATTAGCCAGCCTGGCACGGTGGCTCATGTCTGTAATTCCTGCACTTTGGGAGGCTGAAACAGGCAGATCACCTGAGGTCAGGAGTTTGAGACCAGCCTGACCAACATGGTGAAACCCCCCCATCTCTACTAAAAATACAAAAATTAGCCAGGTGTGGTGGTGTGCACCTAGGCCCAGCTACTCGGGAGGTTGAGGCAGGAGAATTGCTTGAACCCAGGAGGCAGAGGTTGCAGTGAGCCGAGATCATGCCATTGCACTCCAGCCTGGGCAACAACAGTGAAACTCCATCTCAAAAAAAGAGAAAACTGTATCTACACTTATCTTAGCACTTACCAGGTGCCAACCACTATTCTAAGCCCTTCAAATGTTTTAAGTCTTTAACCTTCTCACCAACCCCTCTGAAATAAATATTATTAATATACTTCATTTTACAGATGGGGAAACTGTGGCACAGAGAGATTAAGTAGCTTCCCAAGACCACACAGCTAGCAAATAATATCGCCAGGATGCATGTGCTCACCACTGTACCATCCTGCCTTTGCCTACACAGCTGCCACTTCTGATAAATGTTGATGACAATGATGATGATGATATTAATAACACATGACAAACTCCTCGTAGGCAACAAGTCTTAATGAAGACTTTTAGATGTTCTCAGCATTGAAAAGATAATGATGTCTCCATCTCTAGCTATCACTAAAATTACAAATTACAGTACTTAATGAAAATATATCACAAAAATTTCATGTATACAGAAATTAAAATAGCTTTTCTCCAGATGTTATGATTGCAAAATTCTGGAGGAGTTTATCCAAGCTGAATATTTTGCAACGTTTTTTCCATGCTACTACCTAGCTAAGGACCTAAATACTTGTTTTGTCTAAGATGCCTTTCAACCCTGGGGACAGGAGTCCACTTTTTAGGGCCCAATAAAGGGCCTCACATGTTCCTTCTCTAAAAAGATTTGTTGAATGAATGCTTAACTATTTCTTTCTCTATTTGGCTTACCAGATAAAATTCAGACTACCTAATTAAATTACTTTCAAATAAACAATGAATCATGTTTTAGTATGTGTCCTGTGTAATATTTAACTGGGTATCCTGTATTTTTATTAGCTAAATCTGGCAACCCTACCCTCTAAATATAAGAGGAATTCAGAGAAGGGAGAGAAAATGTGGCTTGTAATAGAAAAAGAGGCTGTCATGGAAGACAGAGAAATTGAACCAACTGAAGAAGGGAACATAAAATACATGCTAATGCGCCCCCTGGAATTGTGCAACCCAGTGGCCTAGCAGATGGAGGGCATTCCTAGCAGGAAAGCCAGCATGACTAAAGGCCTAGAGGCTGAAGTGAGGTGGCAGAGTAGAAGACAGCGAGAAGGACAGCTGCCCAGACACATACAATCCAATATTTCCAAACATCTTCCAGTTCCACAATGGCCATGCCCCTCCATGCTCTCATGACCATTGAGCCTTTCTGCATGCAAGTCCCTCTGCCTGGAACTCCTTCCCCTCCCCTCTGTCTGGCTACCTCCTTTTGCACTAGAGTTCTGGTATGTCAGCTGACTCACCTCCACACCAAATCCTTATGTGTTGATCTTAACAAACCTTTAAATGCTTGTGTGTCTTTCCTATAACCTTCCAGCCTGTCTCTACTGATAATTAAAGGAAGTTGAAAATGAATTTGTGATAAATACATTTGGCCATCCTTTGGGGTTCTGCCCACCCATGTGAAATACCCTAACTCCATGTCTGCCTTGTAGAGCTGTGGTCAGAAGTCATCTACTGGGGGGATATCCCTGTTCTCCAGACATGAAACAATGGGCTTCAGTACCAGCCTGGGAATTCTTCAAAAATGTCTCCTCCCATGTGGGTTTAATAAGCCAAGATCTGATTCACCCTGGTAAATGCTATCCTGAAGCATTCTGACTGAGCTATTTTTAAATTCATGCCCACTTCCCTCAAGAGGCCCTTCGTACTACCCCACAGTCATGCCTTCCATCCAAGCTGGTCTCTCTCAATCTCCTAGACCACCTCATCCCTTCTCTCCACCGACAACTTTATCACCTCCTCCCCATCCCCATGCTCAGATGAGGACCCAGCTGCGCACTTCACTGAGAAACGTGATGCCATCAGAGGAGAGCTCCTGCACTGCACACCCCAAAGCCACCCACCCACCTGCCCTCCTGTTGCAGGAATGAGCTATTCCTACTCCTGTCCACTGGCTGTGGGATTTCACGCCTCACCTGCTAAGGCCATCATCCCTGCAGTTGTCACTCCCTCTGACACCATTGCTTTCCCTCTCTACTAAATCATGCCCGTAAACATGTTACTTTTCTCTCATCTGGGAAATGTCCTCCCTTGACCTCACTTTCCCTGCCAACTATAGGCTCATCTCTCTGCCCCTCTTTGTGGCACAACTCCATGGAAAAGGTGACTCCATAGCCATTCTCCACTTCCCTCCTCTCATCCTCTCTGGGCCCATTCTATCAGTCTTTGGACCCACCACTCCATCAAACCTGCTGTGGCAGGGTTATCAGTGACCTCTGGTCTTTGCACTGTTGACCTCTCAGCAGCATTTGACAGAGGTGGTCATTTCTTCCTCTTTGAAATGCCTGCTTGGCTTCCAGGGCAGCACACACTGCTTATTTTTCTACCTCTCTGGCTGCACCCTCCCAACCTCCTTTGCAGGATCCTTCTCATCTCCCCAACTTCTAAGCAAGGAGGCCTCCCAGCTTCATCCCTCAGCCCTTATCTATTCTGTCTTTAGAGTCCCCCACTTGCTGATCAATCTGTCTCATGGCTTTAAATGACAACTCCCAAACTCTCCCTTGAAATCCAGGCTTGTATGATGATCTTCCTACATGAAATCTCCACTTGAATGATAGCCAGGCATAACAAATTAACATATTTTTGCTCCCCAAAACCAGTTTTTTTTAAGCTTTTCCCATCTCAGTTAATGACAAATCTGTGTTATCAATGACTTAGAACAAAATCCTTTGAGTCATCATTGACCCCTTTCTTCTCTCACACCCGCATCCAAATCATCAGCAAACCTATCCATTCTATCTTGTAAGTTTATCCAGAATCCAGCCACTTCTCATGCTTCCACCCTAGCAAGCCACCAGCATCTCTTGCCTGAACCATTGCAGTAGCCTCCTTATTGACCTCCTTCATTATTGATCTTGCCCCTCTACTGTCATATCTCGACACAGCAGCTGAAGGACCCTCTTAAATGTAAACCTTGCCATGGGGACAGAAACTCCACAACCTTATCCACTTCTGCTCTCCTCCTTGAGCTCTCACCACCTGGCCTTTCTGCAGTTCCTTGAACACGCCTAGCACACTTCTTCCAAGGAACATTTGCTCTAGTTGTGCCCTTTGCCTAGAATGCTGCTCCGCTCCCCAGAAAGCCACATCTCACTCTTTCAATTCATCAGTTCTTGCTCAAATGTCACCTCAGCAGAGAAATCCAGACCACCCTATTTAAAATAGTGTATGCTCACACACACATACAAGAACATACATTCTATCACCTTTCTCTGCTATTTTTTCCATAGCACCCAACACATTATCTATTTTTGTTTATTTATTTGTTCTCTGCCCATCCCTACTAGAATGCAAGCTCCATGACAGCAAGTGCTTTGCCTATTTGGCTTACAGCTGAATCCACACAGCTCAGAACACCGTTTGGATAATAGAACTTCTCAAGAAATATTTACTGATTGAACAAATATATTAATTTCTTGTGTATGCTGGTGGTGGCAGCCAAAGTCAGCCAAGAACCTTGAAGTGCCTGGCAGCTTCCCAGAGCAAACAGAGGTACCCTCAACAGGCTTGGGAAGGATAAAGAACATCTCCACTCATACTTCTGGTCTCAGCTTGTACGTCATTTCTTTTCTGATGCCCTCCTCCCCTCAATAATTTAAAGAAACTCTCTGTTAGAAATAGAGGATGCTATGCTCACATTTATTGTAATTTCTTCTTAATTGTCCTCCTTATAAGGCTGTATATTTTCTGAGGATGCACATGGAATTCTCAGTAAATACCTGTTGAATGAATAAATGAATGAAGTTGAGTGAGCCGTGCATGGCATGAAGCTGTAACTAGGGGGGCTGAGCTTGGCGCCAAGGAAGAGGATAAATTAAAAGGAGAAGGAAGGGGTCATAATTTTATAATATTATTTTATAATAAGGAAGGAGGAAGAGGAAAGGGAGGAGGAAGCTTGGTTTTATCTCCCTGCCAAATGTTGGCAAACTAACTTTGGCCCTAGCAGTATCTGCACACACAACCTAGCTGGCACAATGTAGTCAAATGACTTTATTGGTGTAGCCTATAGGACCTGCCTGTCCAGCTTTATTGCATTATTCACTTTTCCCCTTCCTTGTGATGAGTTCCTATGGGAATTCTCTTCCTCTAGGCAAGGTGCCCCCAGAGAGGAATGAAATTGATATCAGATGGAGCCTGGAAGGGTGAAAAAGTACACAGCAAGAGGCTGTTGCCTGTTCTGTGGTTCTGCTAGCTACTTCCAAGCCTCTTTTCTTGTATTTATTCACTGCTTATCTAACCTCTTTTTTCTCATGCAATATACACCCTACATTGGGAAATGTACCCTGTCCTACCTCTTTAAAGCCTTTCCACCAATAAGACTCAACACAGGCCCGACTTCTACAGGGACTTTACTCCAGCCAGCACATATCTTTTCTTTCTCTAACTTTGTCGGCATTTATTTTAAAACACATTTTATGAATAATTTCTTAGTATATTCTGTTGGTATGCATATAGTAAATGCTAGATAAACAATAGCTATTAGCATCGAAATCATGCTGTTAGAATTAGTATTCTAATGAACAGTAGGCTCATCAAGAGTAGGAATCATAAGTTTTCTTCCTTTCATACACCCCAGAGAACTTACCCCAGGGCTGTGCAGACACTAAGTGTCCAGAAAACACTTCTCTAAATATGTATTGTCTACAAAAGTTATTGTTGTAGAATGAAACCAAGGAGCCATAGAAATGGTTTCCCTGTTGTTAACAGCTATCTCAAAGATGTCTTTAAAATGCTATCCATTGTCCTGGCCCTATCTGAGGAGCACATGGTTTATTCCAGGAGAGATGCTGTAATGGATGGAAGGCATGTTTCTGCTGAGTTAAGGGTTATCATGTTCCCTGCATCGAGGCACCAGATTGATGGGATATGCCTCTATGATTTATAATACACTAATCTCACTGGAGAGTGAAGCACAATTAATCTTAGAATCTTGCAGCTTGCACTTAACAACTTTAGAACCTTCCCTTTGTACTCAGCCTGCATAGCAAATGTCTGTGCCTGCCCCAGACACTAGGACAACTGGGCATTGAGAACACAAAAACACCCTTCTCTGCAATAGGATGCTATGGCAAATGTCTTCTTTAGACCTTCTATGATATTTACGAGAAAACAAATTATATAGTAGGAACATTTTATAGTCACAATGTTACAAGTCCAATAATATCATTAAGCATATACAAAATCAAAACTAAATACACATTTGATGTCTCAGAAATGTAAGTAACCAGCTTCCTTTCCTAATCAGAGTGCTGCTGAGATCCAAGAAGGAGCAGATTCCCAAGCAACTAAAACAGATATTACAAGGTCTGAGCACTGATTATCATCGTATTTGCGGGAGAGTCCCTCATGTCATGCCCAAAGTATATTTGCTTTTACTTTGTATATAATTCCAGCAATCTTTGTTGTTTAAATTCTGAGTCTTCACTAAATTCAAAGGACTACAACAAGCAAACACATTAATAGCTATAATAAAGGGTGACTAAAGAAAACCTACTCACAAAAAAAAGAGAAATAAAAAACTATGTATGACAAAAAAAAGTGATGCTTTAGAGCCTCTTCATATGAAAGTCAACACCCTCCACTCCTTCAGTGGAATAACCATATTTTAGTACAATATAATCATAATAATCCCTATTCTCCAACTCCAACCATCCACACACACACGGTTTGTTCTTTTTTTTTTTTTTTTTTTTTTTTGAGATGGAATCTTACTCTGTCGCCCAGGCTGAAGTGCAATGGTGCGATCTTGACTCACTGCAACCTCCACCTCCCGGATTCAAGCAATCCTCCCGCCTCAGCCTCCCAAGTAGCTGGGACTACAGGCACTTGCCACCACACCTGGCTAATTTTTTGTATTTTTAGTAGAGATGGGGTTTCACCATGTTAGCCAGGATGGTCTTGATCTCCTGACCTCATGATCCGCCCTCCTCAGCCTCCCAAAGTGATTGAGCCACCATGCCCGGCTGGTTCATTCTTTAAGCACCAAGAAAGCAAGAAGTATGTTAATATTTAGGATTTTCTTCTAAAATGGTTCAAATGGAAAGGTCTGGTGCTTAAAGTTTTAACTCAGAGCTGGCTAAAATAATTCTTTAACTTTCTGCATAGTCAAAGTCGCGTGGGTTTTGTTTGTTTTTGTAATCTGTAATCTATTTTATTATTAAGTAGGGGAAGAACTCTTCTAAAGACTCTCATACCCCAATTCTTCCCTGTTTCACAACAGTAAAAACCCAATATGATAGATAACCTTAAAATCATCTTAGGGGCTTCTGGTATGTACACGGCTGCACATATCAGCTTATTTTTCCATTTTCTCTATAAAAACACATAAAAGGAGTAAGAAGAAATGAAAAAAATCCAGAAACTGCATTTTCAGTGAAACAAGAAGAAAAATGTAGTCTGCAGCCTCCAAAATATGCTTAAGAGTCGATAAAAAAAGAAAAAAGCAACTGAAATCAGACAGAAACCACATGGGAAGAAAAAGAAAGAAAGTAAGACTGAGTTGCAAGAGAACATAGTGATGGCAGAGCTGAAAAGCCAGTTTGGACGGGGAACTCCTGAAGGCAAGTGGCTCACCCTGAAGTGCGTAAATGACATATCCTATTTGCAACAAAGTGCAGGAGCTGAAGGAAACAATTCACAGGTGGAGCCCCTGGAGTTCAGAAAAACAGAGGAGGAAGAGCAACACAAAGAATGATATAGATCGGCCGGGCGTGGTGGCTCACGCCTGTAATCCCAACACTTTGGGAGGCCAAGGCAGGCGCATCACGAGGTCAGGAAATCCAGACCATCCTGGCTAACACAGTGAAACCCCGTCTCTACTAAAAATTCAAAAAATTAGCCGGGCATAGTGGTGGGTGCCTGTAGTCCCAGCTACTCAGGAGGCTGAGGCAGGAGAATGGCGTGAACCCGGGAGGCGGAGGTTGCAGTGAGCCGAGATCTGCCACTGCACTCCAGCCTGGGTGACAGAGTAATACTCCGTCTAAAAAAAAAAAAAAAGAATGATACAGGTGAACCATATTTCCAGCAACCAGTCTTTTTCATAAACAGCAGAGAAACAGAATGCTTTGAGTTGAGATGCACTCCATCAGAGACCATATTTAAATAGCTGGAACTAAAAACTTTAAGTTAATGATAAGTGATTTTTTTAATGAACTAACATAGCATATATACAAACTAACTATTAGGTGAAAATTCAAAAAGAGTTACAAAATTTACCAAAATATGAACAACATTCATCCAAAAAAAAATGCTGCTAAAAGCAATAAGAAAAATTAACATTAACATTTCACCATGAATTTTTAAATGCCAGAATTCAGGGAATTTGTAGCAAGAAAATAGGAGGAAATGAACTGTGAGCCAGCAGAACTCTAGCAAAAAGTACGAAACCATCAGAGAAATAAAGACAAAATTGGAAAGTATGTAAGGTAGACTAAACATTGTAGAAAGACAGTAATATTGAGGACAGATAAAGAAATACAATCAAAAAGAAATGAAATAAAGATAGAATTAAAATGAATTAGAAAATGACAGCTATAATAGCAAAGGAGATCCAACGTACTTTTAATTAGAGAAGAAAACAGAAACCATTTTTTTCTTTTTGTTTTGTTTGTTTTGACACAGGCTCCCTCTGTCACCCAGGCTGGAGTCCAGTGGCATGAGCTCACCTCACTGCAACCTCCACCTCTCGGGCTCAAGCAATTCTCCCACCTCAGCTGAGTAGCTGGGGCTATAGGCACATACCACCACACCATGCTAATTTTTGTATTTTTTGACAGAGACAGGGTTTTGCCATGTTGCCCAGGCTGTTCTCAAACTCCTGGGCCCAACTGATCTGCCCTCCTTGACCTCCCAAAGTGCTGGGATTACAGGTATGAGCCACCATGTCTAGTCAGCTCTACATATTAAACATGAGCCAGAGAAAATTGAGTCAGAATAGTCAACAATGAGACATATCCTGTGAAGTTGAAGACAAACAGAAAGAGAGAGAGAGCACAGAGAAGAGAGAGAGTGAGTGTGCAAGGGATGAAAGAAGGGAGGGAGAGAAAGAATTCTCTCTGGGAATTGAAACCAGTGCAGTGGTGGCACATGCCTGTAATCCCAGCTAATTAGATGGATGAGGTGGGAGGATTGCCTGAGCCCAGGAGTTTGAGGCTCAAGTGAACTGTGATGGTACCACTGCACTCCAGCCTGGGCAACAGAGCAAGACCCTGTCTTAGGAAAAGAAAGAAAGAAAGACAGAAAGAGAGAGAGAAAGAGAGAGGGAAAGGGAAGGAAAGAGAAGGAAAAGAAAGGAGGAAAGAGGGAAGGAAGGAAGGAAGGAAGGAAGGAAGGAAGGAAGGAAGGAAGGAAAGAATTTTCTCTGAACATCCAAACAAAGAAATAAGCCATTAAATAAGGAAAAGATTCAAACACATCTTATATTTTTCCAAAGCAACATTCAAAATAAAAAGATTATATAATTTACATCTACAAGATAGCCAAAAAAAAAGAGACTTGTGAGGCAAGGATTTTATAGCCAGCAAAAAAATTTCATCTCAAAAGCAAACTAACAATTGTGAAATGTTTGAACTTAAGTAATATGGTCCCATGATCCTTTCCTGAAGAATCTATCAGAGGTCAAACAACAGCCAACCAGGAGATAACAGTGGAAACAAACTGCAGCAAAAAGAGAGGTGGTGAACACTGTATACTGCAACTGCAAGATTAAGATTAAACAAAGCTGCAGATTGGGACAACAGATAGAATGTACAGGTTATATGCTCTGACAACGTATAAATGATACAACTAATAAAAAATGGAAGGGAGAAAGGGTAGAGAAGATGAAAAGTCGAGTAGGTTTGCAGATTATTGAATTTGTAATAGTGGAAGCAAAAGAAAAGATTTGATTGAAAGCTGTCAAACCAAGTAAGAAATATACATAAACATCTTTAAAAAGACAGTGGTAAACACTGAGGTAACTAGAATTGGGTGGTGGAAGAGAGAGGGGAGGTTAGCAAAATGAAGCACATTCACTGTACAGTTATTCATACAAAAGAATTTGTCAATACCATCTAGAAAAATAGAATACTAGCAATATTATACAAAGTAATAAATATTGTCATGAAAACAAAAATATAAAACTTTCTAAATATCAGAAGTGCAATTGTTTTAAAAGGCAAAGAAAACTCATTATGTAAATAAAGACTTGCTAAAACATAGTAAAAGAGAAAACATTAAATATTATGCCATACTGAGATCAAATATATGTTATATTAATAAATGTAAATGGGCTTTACCTACCTATTATAAATATATTTCAGGTTAAATTACAAAGCAAAACTAAACCCTCAGTTATATACAAGAGAAATGCAAAACACGAAGTGATTCAGAAAAGTTGTAAATAAAAGTATGGGTAAAGATAACAGGAAAATACAAACAAATAGCAAAAGGAAAATAAGCAGAGGGCATGATCTAAATATCAGACAAGGTTAAATTCAGGACATACAGCATTAAACAATACAAAGGGCAATTTTTACAAGGCTAAAGGGTGCAACTCTCAATGAGTAGGAATAGTTCTAAATATCTATGCAATAAGACATAGAAGCAACAGTCAAAAAACAGTGATTATAGCAGTTATAAGGAAAAATAGGCTTTAATAAAAACAGACTGGCAGTAGGGAGATTTTAATTCCTCTCTCCCAATCTATGACAGATAAAGTAGATAAAATTATTAAGTCAGGATATAGATTATCTAAATAACATAGATATGCAGCAGATCTTACTGATATCTGTTAAGCGCTCTACCCTGAAATGCTCTTGAAATACACATAAAAACAATAATTTAAGTCACAAAAGAAATTGCACCAGATTTTAGCACATAGAAATGAACAAACAATATTCTCTGGTCACAATATGATAGAACTAGAAATAACAAAATCAGAAAACAAGAGACTGAGATTTTCAAAAATTAATTTTTAATCCCTAATTCAAAGACAGAACTAATGTTCTGAGTGTTCTGAATTTAGAAAAAACAAAATGTAAAAAATCTTTACATATCAGCACCTATGGGATAGAACTAAAACAGTACTCAGAAGAATACACAAATATTTAAATACAATAAATATTAAAATATATTTATATTTATAAAATATATGTATAATATATAAAATAAATATAAAAAGCAAAAAGGGGAGATTAATAGAAATAAGCTAAAATTAAATTTATAAAGACAGCTGGGCACGGTGGCTTATGCGTGTAATCCCAGCACTTTGGAAGGCCAAGGTAGGAGGATTTCTTGAGTCTTGGAGTTCAAAAGCAGCCTGGGCAATATAGTTAAGACTCTATTTCTATAAAAAATAAAATAGTTTTTTTAAAAAATCAAAAAGAGAAAACCAGATCTAAGAAATAAATTCAAAAGCTATATATTTTGACACCTACTCACATTATATATTAAAATTAACTTGAAATGTGTTAAAGACTTACATGCAAGGGCTAAAACTATTAAAGTATTTGAAGAAAACAAAGGAATAAATCTTCATGACCTTGAATGATTTCTTCATTATGACATCAAAAGCACAAGCAACAAAGATAGGTAAGTCAGACGTCACCAAAATTTAAAACTTTTGTACTTTAAAGAACACTGTCAAGAAAGTGAAAGGATAGCTCATAGAATGGAAGAAAAGCTTTGCAAATCATATATCTGATAAGAGACTTGTATATAGAACATGTATATTCATATATATACTTAAAACTCAACAACAAAAATACAAATAACCCAACTTTAAAATGGGCAAAGGATATGAACAGACAGTTCTCTAAAGAAGAAGTACTAATGGCCAATAAGTACAAGAAAATACACTCAACATCATTAGCCATCAGAGAAAGTCAAATCAGAACCACGATGAGATAACCACTTCGTACTCACTAAAATGGCTAAAATCAAAAGACAAATGATTACAAAGTGTTGATAAAGATATGCAGAAATTGGCCAGGCACGGTGGCTCACGCCTGTAATCCCAGCACTTTGGGAGGCCGAGGCGGGCGGATCATGAGGTCAGGAGATCCAGACCATCCTGGCTAACATGGTGAAACCCCGTCTCTACTAAAAATACACAAAATTAGCCGAGCATGGTGGCAGGCGCCTGTAGTCCCAGCTACTCGGGAGGCTGAGGCAGGAGAATGGCGTGAACCCAGGAGGCAGAGCTTGCAGTGAGCCAAGATTGCGCCACTGCACTCCAGCCTGGGTGACAGAGCGAGACTCTGTCTCAAAAAAAAAAAAGATGCGGAGAAATTAGAACCCCCTTATGTGGCTGGTGCAAATGTAAAACAATGCAACTACTTTGAAAAACAGTTAAAGGTAAAAGTTCAAAGTTTAGTCAGTTAAAGTCAAAAGGTTAAAGCCACCACATGATCAGCAATTCCATTCCTAGGTATATATGTATAAGAGAATAAAAAACATATGTTCATATAAAAGCTTGTACACAAATATTCATTGCAGCTTTATTCATAATGGACAAAAAGTGGAAATAACCAAACATTTGTCAACTGATAACTGGATAAATAGAATGTGGTATAGCCATATAATGCGATAGTATTGGGCAATAAAAGGAAACTAATTCCAGTACTGATATATACTGACACACGGATGAACCTTGAAAACATTAAGCTAAAGTGAAAAAGCTAGTAGTGAAAGACCACATATTATGTGAGTCCCTTCATATGAAATGTCCAGAATAGACAAATCCGTAGAGACAGAAAGTAGATTTGTGGTTGCCTGGGAATGAGGGGCTTGGAGGGAAATGGGAAGTTACTGCTAATGGGAATGAGTTTGTTTTTGTGTGTCTGTGTGGTTAGAAATACGTTCTAAAATGGATTATCATGACAGTTGCACAACTCTGTGAATATACTGAAAACCCTGAGTTGTATACTTTGAACGAGTGAATTATTTGGTATATGAATTAAATCTCAATGAAGCTGCCACTAAAAATAACAGTAGTATGGAGCCTGGAAGTGGGGATGCTGTAGCAGTATTTTCCAGCTCAATGAGACTACTTTTTTTTTCTTTTCTTTGAGACAGAGTCTCGCTCTGTCACCCAGGCTGGAGTGATGTGGTGCAATCTCAGCTCACTGCAAGCTCCGCCTCCTGGGTTCGAGCAATTCTTGTGCCTCAGCCTCCTGAGTAGCTAGGACTACAGGCACGTGCCACCACCGCTGCCTAATTTTTTTGTATTTTAGTAGAAACAGGGTTTCACCATGTTGCCCAGGCTGGTCTTGAGCTCTTGCGCTCAGGCAATCCTCCCGCCTCATACTCCCAAAGTGCTAGGATTACAGGCATGAGCCACCATGCCCAGCCTTCAATGAGACTACTTTTAGACGCTTTGTAAATTGTTTCAAGTCATCAAAACATTACAAAAATAGTGGAATCACTAACATTGGCTCACAAATCAACCAGAATACAGGTTTAATAAAGAAATGTGAGAAGTCAGGGGAATAGGAACAACCTATTTTTAGCCTGATGCTGAACTTGGCATATTGTTTTACTCTTACATTCTCAGTTACTTGACTCAAACTAACATTAAAATAATTTTGGTGCCCCATGACAGCAACTGGCCCAATAAGCGAGCTTAGATTTGACACTGTCTGGAGATAATCCTCAGAGAATGTGATTGGAAATTCACCCAACAATCAAGTTAAAATCACTGGAGGATAAAGATGGAATTTATTGACCAGTCAGGGGGCCTCGATGAGCCCACATCATGTATTGTTTTCAACAAATGACCTCCTTCAGTGGAAAAGTTTTGTTAATCAAAGTTGGGAGAAACAGGAAAAAAGAGAGAGGGAGAAGTGTAGAGAAAACCATCTGATCCAAAGATGTAGGTGTTCCAGCAAGACGGGCAACATACTGTTTTCCTGTCTCTGACCTCCCGACTGTGCCCTGCCCCAGCCCCAGCCCCTCTTCACTGTTTCCTTCCCCCTGCTCCTTCTGAATACTCACCCACTAGTTGGTGGCTGGAAAAAATAAAATAATGTCCCATCCTACACCACTTGTATTTTCCCAGATGTCTTTGAAAGACACCAAAGTTCTAGAGAGCCAGAGTAATGAATTCCCAATGTACATTTCCTAACCCCTTGGTCAGCAGTTGGGAACAGAGGGTTCCTAAGCCTGTGTCTCATGCCCATAGAGATCACTCAGAGGCCCCATGCCCTCTGCCTTCTTCCTGGGCTGAGCATAACAAATTCACAAAATATTTGCCCAGTGCTGTTTTCATGTCTATTACCTGTTCCCTGAGGAAGAGGAACACATCTTTCATCTCTATATTCCTAGTGCCAAGAAAACAGGTCTTAACAATTGCCTTATAAATGTATGTGTTAGTTAATGCATGCAAGTTTTAGATCATTTGAGGGTTTTTTGTGCTTCATGCTCAAGAGACATCTATTGGATCTCAGGGAAGTACGGTAGGAAAAGTGCAGGGCTGCTATTCAGGTGATGCACTGCAGGCCATCCAGCCTGTTGATGAGATGGAGAAAGGCCTGGAGCCCAGCTCTCCTGATGTCCAGTGTAAAGCTTTTCTCATTTCACTGTGCTGCTTGCCCAGGTGACAAAGCTCAAATGAAATGTAGGAACAGGACACAGTGCAACAAGTCAGAGGGGACCAAGAGATTCCTCCACGAGCCAACAACATATGTAGGGAGCCAATGAGCACCTGCCTGAGCCCTGACCCTAGCCCTTTTTGAGGAACTCTCCCTTATGCAAGTCACACCCCCTCCCTAAACCTCAGTTTCTCCATCTGTACAATGTGTGTATAGGACCAGATGATCTCAGAGATTTCTGTCTGCTCTAATTGTTTCCAATACAGTGACTGACTAGAAAAAAGCAATTATAATCAACAGGACAACCTCTCATTAGCCCCTGTAGATAATCCAAAACGCTTGGTGCAAGTGGTTGGCTGGGTAAGATACTGGAGGGGGAACCTCCTTAGCAAAGAGAAGAGAGAAATGTGTCACTGGTTGGCACTGCCTGATGCCATGTCATTTTTGTCTCAAGTGGAAAAGAAAAGGGAAAAAAGTTGCATTCAGTTAACTATAAAGCTGCTTGCCCCTGACTGCCCACCTATCCAATTCCTGGGAGGTTTGCTGCAGAGGAGTTCACACCAGCACAGCAGATCAGGACCTTGGTGGTAATACAAATTCAAGGATTAATTCTGATCACGGGTTCTTTGAGTACACATCACCTGTCAAAACTGAGAAGCTGCCCTGTGGTCAGAAAAAGGGAAAAGGCCCTGAAAACCTACTTGAGTAACTCCTGAAGATACCATGGTCCACCAGAATCAGGAATTCCTCCATGATTTTTAGTGGAAATTGGCCACCAGGCACTGAGTCATTCCACAGATCTCCTCCTAGCTCTGCCCAGGATCTCCACAGACAATTAAAGATGTTCCAAGCACAAGAACCCCAAATCCTTTGAGCCTATGGAGACAGATGGGGCCACATAAACAGGAATGCCTCAAAGTTCACCGGCTCCTGTTACCCCCAGGCTACTCACGCAGAAACTCCAAACCCCTGCAAAGTTACCCTTGAGTGGGTCCGGTGCTCTCAGGGGCTGTATTCTACATGTTCCCCAACACCAGGTAGCCAACTGTAGGCACATGTCACTGCTGCCCTGCAGACATCCAACAGACACATGCCAGCTATCCACCAGCTAGTACAGCACAAGCAGGGAAACCAGCCTGTGCCTGGTTTCCAGCTCATGTCTGGCTGCTTCTTTTCTTAGATAAATTCCTTCCAGCTAATTTCTCCATTATCCACGTGGCCAAAGGCTAACAAAGTGCAACCTGCAACAAATGGATCTCAACTAGACACTCTTCTCAAGCTCACATGTCATGGGATTCCACAGTCCTCTTCTAGTGCCAAGTCTGTCCAGCCAGGGCTTTCATGATTTTGCTGTCCTCTTCCTATGTCTTATCCACTGGGAAGTGGCAGAAGGGAAACAACAGGACAATGAGATGTAGACACCATGGATATGGCACCACGCAGGACTCCTGAGGCTTGCAGTACTTCAGGAGTATGTTCCTGGTGCTGACCCTCACATCCATTGACCTAGTGCCTCACACTTCTCTGAACCTCTGCTTCCTTGTTGGTAAGTGATAAATGATACCACACTGCATCTGCCCATTGTGAGGATGACATGAGATAATATATGTTAAGTCATTAGGAGACAGATTAAGGAAAACCTCATGTCCTAGATGTGTGCTGACAATGGTAATATAATGTAAGTAAGCCACATATGTAATTCTAGATTTTCTTTTTCTTTTCTTTTCTTTTTTTTTTTTGAGACAGAGTCTCGCTCTGTCGCCCAGGAGTGCGATGGCGCTATCTCAGCTCACTGCAACCTCTGCCTCCCGCATTCAGGCGATTCTCCTGCCTCAGCCTCCCAAGTAGCTGGGACTATAGGCACATGCCACCACACCCAGCTAATTTTTTGTATTTTTAGTGGAGGTGGGGTTTCACCGTGTTAGCCAAGATGGTCTCGATCTCCTGACCTCGTGATCCGCCCACCTCGGCCTTCCAAAGTGCTGGGATTACAGGCGTGAGCCACCACACCCAGCCAGTAATTCTAGATTTTCTGATAGCCATGTGTGATGGTTAATTTTATGTGTCAACTTGGCTGGGTTAAGGGATAACCAGATAGCTGCTGAAACATTATTTCTGGGAATGCCTGTGAGAGTGTTTCCACAAGAGATTAGCAGTTAATCAGTAGACTGAATATAAAGGATACATCCTCACCAATGTAGGCGGGCATCACCAATTCACTGAGGGCCCAGAGAGAACAAAAGAGGCAAAGGAAGAATTCACTCTGTCTTCTAGGGATGGGACATCCATCTTCTCCTGCCCTCAGACATCAGAACTCCAGACTAAGAGGCCTTCAGATACTGGAACTGACACCAGCAGCCCCCCAGTTTCTTAGGCCTTTGGCCTTGGATTGAGAGTTGTACCATCAACTCTCCTGCTTCCCAGGCCTTCAGATTCGGACTGAATTACCCCACCAGCTTCCCTGGTGCTTCAGCTTGCAGATGGCGTATCATGAGACTTCTTAGCCCCCATAATCATGTGAGACAACTCAAAAAATAAATCCTCCAATATATCTGTATCTATCAATCCTATTGATTCTGTTTCTCTGGAAAACCTCTATACACCATGTTAAATTTTTAAGTAAGAAAAAGTATTAATTGTAATAATATTTTCTTTAACCCGATATATAAATTATGATTTTGACATGCAATTAAATAAAACTAATTAGACATTTTTTCTTTTGTGTTAGCTCTTAGAAATCCTGTATTTATTATACACTTATCACACATCTTAATTTAGACTGGCTACATTTCAGACACTCCATAGCCACATACGACCAGAGGCTGTGGTATTGGACAGCTTTAGACTGAAGTCAGAGTTCATTCCATGAACAATGGAGAGCCATGATGGATTTTTCCCAGAGGAGTGAAATGCACAAGGCAGTTTAAGGAGCATTCATCTGGCCTTGGGCTTGGGGCAGAGCTGTTCTGCCTCAGTGGTCCAGTCATTAGACTGAGAGACAGCAGCTCTATTTTCTGTCTCCCTGGCACCTACACAGGGTCTGACAGAGAGTCCTTGGTAATTTGATTGGATGAAACAATCAATCAACAAATCAGCAGGCACTGCCTGGATCTGTAAGGCAAGTTAAAGTGAAGGGTCAAGATAAGTCTGAAGGTCGGAGCCTGGGATAGAGGAAGAAAGACGGGGCAGGAGGATGAGAAATAAACAGGCTGGATGAGGAACTGAGAGTGGAGGGCAGGATGACTTTCAGTTTAAACCTGTAGTGCTAAACATGACAGGTGGCCACTGAGACTTAATGACTGGTTTAGGGAGAATTCAGAACTGGAGCTCGGAAGATGCAAGTCACTCAGCAATCTCCGGGTAGCTTGGAGGCACCAGGCATGCTCTGAGCCACAGAGAATGAAGCCGACATAGTGAAGAAAGGAGATGACAGTGGTTTAAATGGATGTGACAGCTAGAGAAAAAAATTCAAATTTACATGGACACTCCAGGTCTCAGACACTTGGACTGGCTGGGAGGGTGCAGCTGGAGATGGGGAAGACCATTTGGAGAAGCTGTGAGGAGCCAGGCTTTAAATGGCCCCATATTTGCTGAAGCAGGCAGGGCATCCTCGACCAGCAGAGCCCTGGTCAAACAGTCTGCACTTCATTATCCAATTGCATTCTCGGGGGATCTGAGGGTGCAACTGCTCTATAAAAGCAGCTGCTTTCACTTTAAACAGTTTTAGCTCAAAGCCTGAGGCATACAAGCTCTCTGTGTGACACTGTTAATGAAGAAGAAAGTCTCCCAGGAGCTCAAGAAAATAAAAATGATGAAAATAAAAGGCTTTGACACTCACCCAAAAAAAGCTTTGCTCCTCAATATTTCCAACATCTATGAGAAAAAGTGTCAAGGACAGGAAAGGTCGGGGTAATGAGTGAAAGGAGCACACATTCCAGGATTTGAGCATGCTCAGGGAGCCACCCATGACAGGCACCATGGCCTGTTCCAAACTAACAATTTCCTAAATTTTGCAGCCCAGCTGCTCATGCTAACTCCAGAAATCCTCCTTGGGGAAAAGCAGAAGTAAGCTGCATATTGCTGACTAAGAGATAAAAGGTGCACATTCTCATGATCACAAAGATGGACCTCAAAGAAGTTCTGTGGACATTCTCTCCTTCGAGTCTCATAAGAACACCTTAAATCACACAGGTTAAACATCACTAACCAGATTGGACAGATGAGAAAATTGAGGCTCAGAGGGGGTTAAATAACTTGCTCAAAGACAATATATTTGTTCTGCTGCAAGTGAAGTAAACCAAGCCCCCTAAAAGAAGAAATAGATTAACAGGCATAATCAGGAAGGGAAGGGAAAACTGGGCTTAAGAGCAACTGAACCCAGGGATTCTACCACCATCAGGACTCCCTCATTCTCTCCCTCTTGTTTCTGCTTTTCTGGCTTTGTTATCTCAGGCCAGCTGCCTCAGAAGCTCCAAGTCAAAACCCTTTGTATTAGTCTGTTTTCACATGGCTATAAAGAACTACCCTAGACTTGGTAATTTATAAAGAAAAAAGGTTTAATTGATTTGCAGTTCTGCATGGCTAGGGAGGCCTCAGGAAACTTAAAACTCTGGTAGAAGGGGAAGCAGGCACCTCTTACATGGTGGCAGGCGAGAGAGAGATGCCCAGGGGAAACTGCCATTTATAAAACCATCAGATCTCCTGAGAACTCACTTACTAGCATGAGAACATCATGGGGGAAAGTGCCCATAATCCAATCACCTCCCTCCCTTGACATGTGGGGATTACAATTTAAGATGAGATTTGGGTGAAGACAGAGAACCAAACCCTATCACCCTTATAGCCTCACAAATAACAAGAAAACAAAGTCTTTTCTGCCAGCTCCAGGTAGCAGAACCTTGAAGAGCATTCTAGTTGGCCAGACTGGGCCACTACTGTGGCTATAGGCATGGGAAACTATCACTGACCCTGGATGTGTTTCTAGACTAAGTAAGGGGGATTGGGACCAGGCAACCAAAAACAGTAGCCTCTATAGTCACTGTTAGGAAGGCCACAACAAACAGACCAGGAGGCAGACCTTGCAACTTGGACCTCATCCATTATTGCTGACTCAATGAGTGCATGTATATTGCGGTAGGTACCTAGCAAGGACCAAAACAGATGTGGTCCCTGCCCTTATGTCACAAAATCTAATGAGAGAGGCAGAAGATAAACAGGTAAAGAGAACAGTAACTGCTAATTGTAACAAGTGCCAGGAAGGAAGGCAACAGGGTGAAGTGAAAAAATTACGTAGCTGTTCAAATGAGATGTTTAGAAAAGCTCAGAAGAGGGGCCATTTGAGTTGTGATCTAAGACTTAAAAGAAGCCAGCCAAAGAGAGTGAGGGGAAAACTGTTCCAGGCTCAGTGAAGGAGCTGTGTGCAGAGGCCTTGAAACAGGAAAGACCCTGGCCCCACGTTGGGAAACAAATAGAAAAACAGGATACAACATACCTGTGAGAGGAGAGTGGAAAGATCTGCACCTGGGGAGCAGGCAAGATCCAATCACACAGTGCATGGCACGCCCTGGAAAGGAGTTGACATTTTATTCTAAGGCAATGCAAAGCCACCTGAAAATCTTTAAGCCTCAGAGTACAATGAAATTATTTGTACTTTTAAAAATTTATATGTGAAGAATAATTTGGAGGGGAGCAAGGGTGGAAAGAGAGGGACTGGATAAGAGGCTGTGATTGCTGTAATCCAGCAAGAGTTGATGTGGCTGAAACTACAGTAATGGCTGTGGAAGTGGAAAGACTGGGAAGATGGGAAGTACATTTAGCAGGAGGAAAGAGACAGGGCTTGTAGAATCAGATGCTTGGTTTGAGGGAGAAAAAAGAATAAGGGAGGACTGTCTGTACTGAGCAGGTGGCTGAATGGTGAGGTCATTTCCTGAGAGAGAGAAAACTGAAGTTAAACAGTTTGAATAGGGAAGAGATGGAGATCTCAGCCTGCGATAACTAATTTTGAGTTGAATGTGAGATATGAAAGTGGTGAGGAGGCATTTGCATATTTAAGTCTGGAGTTCATCCGAAATTTGAGCTGGAGATGGAAATTTAGAAGATATCAAAATATAAATGGTAATCAAAGCTGAAGGCATCAATGAGATTACTTATGGAGTGACTATGGAGAGAAACAAGAGTAAGACCTAAGACTGAATTATAAGAAACTGCAAAACACAAAGGTAAAAGAGGAGAGCCAACAGAAGAGGCTGAATATGATCAGAGAGATAGGAGGGAAAGTGAGAATGATTCCATGGAGATCAAAGAGGAGCGTGTCTCACTGAAGAGCAAATAGCTGTGTCAAAGTTTCTGAGAGGTCAAGAACAATGAGAACAGAAGAGTGCCATTGAACTTGTCAACACAGAGGTCCTTGAGAGCAGTTTTGATGGAGGATAGGAATGACACCCAGACAGAAGTGGGTTGGAGAAGGAGCGAGGAGTGTAGAGAATAAAGACAGCGTGTGACACACCCTTCCCAGTTTTGTGAGAGAAGTAGAGAAGTGAAATGGTAGCTGGAAAAAGATTGGGGATTGAGAAAATTTTGTGAAGAACTGGAGGTAGTTACAAAGAAGCCATTACTGTGTCCGCTATATAAATTAGATGACTGTTAAACAGTTCTCAGTTAAAAGCTCTTAGTTAAAAAGTGTTCCCAGGCTTTAAAATGTTCATTCTGTGGGACTAGATGTTCCCCAAGGTTCCTTCCATATCTGTCCTAAAATTCTACAAGTACTCCTTTTTCAAAAGTCAGAAAGAAAATATCCAGGACTGATATTCAAGCAGCTCCTCCTCGTTGTCTTCTCAACTCATTTGATCATTAATTTATTCATTCATTTCCCTAGAAGGTGAGTGCCACAAGGGCAGGATTTTTGTTGTTTGCAGATGGGCACGTAATAGGTGGTCAATAAATACTTGCTTAATGAATTAACAAATGCATAGATTCAATCAGTAGGCATAGAGTACCTACACATGCGGAGCTCACTCAAATCCACTCAACAAACATTCAGCACTGAACAAATGCCAGGCTCTATGCTAAATACAACTCAGTCAGCCCCTCCTTAAAATGGAAAAAATTAGAATCTGTTCTACCTGCTTCACAAGGCCATTATGAGAATCAAATGGGAAATACAGGCTCTAAAGAAAATTTTGCAACAAACAGGGGGTGTAAAAAAGACTTTGCAAATACCATAGTACCTTAGAAAGATCAAATGTTATTAATAAACATGGCTCTGCCGTCAAGGAGTTTGCAATGAAATTAAAGAAATGAGAAAGAAACATATGAGAGGGATGGGATCACTGTTTCGTGGGTACCTAAGTGTGCCTCAGGCAGTAGAATGCTTTACATGCTTTCTCTCACCCCACCATTATACCCACACCTGAGATGGATATCAATACCTTCAGCATGTAGATGCAGAGACCAATGTCTGACAGGTTAAATCACTCAGCTAGTCGGAGACAAAGTGGATGAAAAGCTAGGTCTGTTTCCAAAACACTTTTTCTAAAATATTTTCTTTCACACAAAAGTAAATCTTAGGAAGCATTTAAAGCCATTGTCCCTGAATACTAGCAATGAATAGGTGAGGGAGGTGGGAACTATCATTTACTGCATGCTTACTGGACACCGAACTCTATACATAAATCATTTAACTCTTGTGACATAAGGCTTATATCCATTTGGTACACTAACACAAATTTCAACTGAGGTATCCAATTCACTGATAATAACTAAAGTAGGCTTAAGCAGCACCTGTTATTTTGTGGAAAACCCAATGCTATTTTCAAGGTTTTGGAAAATTACCAGGGATTTCATGTTCTTGAGGTAAATTCTAGTTCCAAACACACCACATGCTGTGCCCACAGCTGATCTCCGACTTCTGCTGGGGACCAGTGCAGACCTGAGTCACAGAGCCTTTGATTTCACGCAGAGATCACTCGCACAAGGCATTAGAAAGCATACGGTAGGATTTGCATTATGTTTTGGGAGACAGAATAGCTTTACATCCTAGCAAAGTAAACAGCATAAGATTGACTAGCAGACAACCTTGCCCATCATATCCTTTGTTCAGGTGCCTCTGGGAGTTTCTCGCTGTTAATTTTTCTGCAGACACTCCAGCCTTCCCCTGAAGACACTCCTCACATGTGATTCCCCTTGTGAGCACTTATGGACTTGCCTATGTAGAAGCACTTATTTTAAGTCCTGCCCCTTACCCATCCATAAGAATCCTGGGGGTTTACAGGGTTCTTACATTACCCCAGTGACTGGTCAAGTTGTGGCCATTTATTCCATGTTCAGCCAGTGAGGCCCCTCCCCGGGCATTTTGGAATCGGGACCAGAGAAGCAATTGGGTCAGCCCCTCTCTGACGGCATCCAGCACCTCTAGTGATTGATACATTTCAGCATCAGCTTAAGCCAATGTAAGCTGCTGCTTAAGCATCAGCTGAAATGTATCAATCTCTAGAGGTGCTGAATGCCATGTTTCAGCAGAAAAAGAAAGCCAGTTTTCAGGGAGAGAATGAAGCATGTTTACAAAAAGGAGCCAAGAGGAGAAAAAACAAGAGATAAAAAGAGAGAGATAGTCATGACAGGACCCAAGACACTCATTTTGGAGTTCCCAGAGCCCAGACACATCCTGTTCTTCAGTTCCATCTCTTGGGCTGTCACCTTCTAGCAACAAGAACTGCTGGTGCATTTGAAATGCGATCCTCCTTTTCTCCTCCACCAATCTTTGTATGTAAATGAAAGCAGTAGAGAATTATCTCCCTCCACCATATGAATTATGCCAATCATGTTAGACGATACAATCAGTTTACTCTGAGTGAAGAACTCAGCTAACACAGACAACCCCTGCCAGCTCTGACAGAAGCAAGGACACCCTATAATGCTTTCTACCAGGCATCCTACCCAGCCCCAGCAAGAGTCAGATGTCAGGGTTCTTCCCATCATCCTCATGCCCAGGTAGGGTATGGCTTACACTGCTGGCTTAGCTGGTGGGGTGGACACTGTCCAGGAAGCCTTGTCTGTCATCTCACAACGCACAAAAGGGAATGGAGTATCAAGGAATTTAAAGAACTTGCTAAAGTCAGAACAAGTAAGAAGAGGCAGAATTTGAAAGTGGGTATGCTTGTGTTTCATTAACATGATGGTGGGACAGAAGTACAGGCCCAAGTGCAGACCAAAGAAGGCAGGGCTTGGGGATGAGGATGGAGAAACCCATCTACCAGGGGTCTATAGAGCTTTGCCTTTTCCATATTGTTATTTCTTTTTCTCCTTCTTCCTTTATTCTTCTCCTACAATCCCCTCCTTCCTCTTCCTTCTCCTCCAACCCTTCTGCACCCCAGGACTCCAACTGGCATAGGAGGAACACAAGTGGCTCCACTCTGACTACTGACCATCCCCCTGAGGCCAGTCAAGAGACCTTGAGCCCTCACCCTAGAAAACAAGACAATCTTGTGCAGAGGACACTGTGATCCACTAAGGACAAGGCACAGCAAAGAGAATTCCAAGTGAAAAAAAACAAAGGAGGCTGAAGAGAGGGCTACACATTGCTCACCACGGTCCTTGAATAGCCTTCCTTGGCCTTCTCTGGATCTCCTCTCTTCTCATTCTCTGAAAAGGGAGGGCTAAGAAGGTACATCACAGTCTTCTATCTATCAAAGCAAAAGGGTTGTTCTTAGTCCTGAACACGTTAATCCCAGCTTCTGTCCTGACTTCCACAGGAGCAATCTGTGTGACTTTTGGAAAGTCATTTTAAAAAAAAGTCAAATCACTCTATGGAATATGATCCAAATCTCATAAAGTATGTGTGTTTAAATGGCTGCTTGCACAAAGGAAAAAAAGCAGGATGAAACACATCAAAATGTACTGTGGGGGAATTTCAAGAAATTTCTTCTTTATGCTCTTCTCTATTTACACTGTTTGTACAGTGAATATGTATTACTTTTATAATTAGAAAATTCCTCACTGAATATCTCTGGGCTGTAGTCTCCAAGGGTATCGAATATTAAGTGTGGATTGCACCTGCTTTGCTTCTGTCATGGTGCTATTTTGGGAATAAATGAGATAATGCCGAAAACTGCATGATCTATATCACCAGCTGAGGTTACCAACATGAGCATGTTTCTTTCATTTTTCCCATTAGTCACTTGAGCAGCTGCAAGCTCTTGTTATCAAGCAGTTTAGTATCTACCACCTGGAGGTCTCACCCTTCTAGCACTATAGAATGGGTTCCCCTGTAAACAACAGAAAACCCAACTCATAGTTGGGTTTACACAAATGGGCATGTGTTTCCCTTCCATAACAGGAAATCCAGAATTAGACAGCCCAGGACTGCAATGCTGCACAAGGATGCCGTCAAAAATTCAGGCTCCTGTCTCACCATCCTTAGTATGTGATTCATTCTTGTGGTCACAGGAAGGCTGCTGCACCTCTAGACAGGAAGAAGAGGGAAGAGCAAAGGGCAAAGAGATTTTGCCTTTTAATTTGGAATGTGAATTCTGCCTACATCTATTGGCCAGAACCAGATCACATGACCACCTCTAGTTGCAAGGGAAGCTGGGAAGTTGAGTAAGTTCATTTTCCACCCTCTATCACAGAGAAGCCAAGGAGGGAAGAACCTGTGAATGACTTTTGATTAACCAAGCCCTTAGTCTACCACACCACTGGAGCTTATTTAACCTGAAGGGTTCAGTTCCACCTGAAGGCCAGGTGCAGCGTGAATTGGAAAGTCTGTCCTGTCCACAGGAAAACTCAGTTTTCATCTGTCATTGAATGTGTTGCTGCCTTCCAGGCTTGGTGTTAGCAACTAGTGCCAAACAATCAGCTGATTCCTTGTCCTCAGCAGGGGTGGTGCTCTGATTGCTCCCCTGTCCCTGTACAGGCCATAAGACTCTCATGGTTGGTTCATGTTGCAGTCATTTAAGTTACACTGTCATGCACAGCCATTATTCCTCAACCATAAATTTAGTGGAAAGTTGGGTGGGTCATAAAGGGCTTCTCACCTCAGCCTCATCTTGTGTCAGAAATTGCTTCTCCATGATCCCTTATCCTCTAATATTGAGCCTGGGTTATCAGTCCAGACTTCCCAGAGAATGCCTCTTTTCTCACTGGAAGACTTCAGACTAGGTCATCCCAATCCATTAGAGAAGGTCTACTACATCTGAACTTCTAGATGATGGCAGTCAGACTCTCAATGCCTTCCCCACAGAAGACTCCTTGGCCCCTATGAAAATTTGTATACCTTTTCTCCCAAACCATCTCAGATCACAAAAAGCATTGCTAGGACTTGTCTCCATCAGGCCACACAAGGCCCTATTATGCTCTTTCACCACTGGGGAAATTACACTTAAATAACCAAAAAGGCCCACTCCAACAGCTCTCCCTGAACATAAATGTATCCCAACGTAATTTGTTCTGAACACCTAGATGGAGAAACAACTATTATAAAAATATGTTGTATTCCGTAAGATGAGCCACCTGCTTTATGCATACAAAAGTGATTTAAGATGGAAGGAAACCAAGGACTTCCAGGTCTGCAGTATGGCAGACTCTTGTGAGCTATCTTCGAGGAATTGGGCAAGGAATGTGGCAATCAAATCACAAATATTCTTTTACATCCTCAGCTGAACTCTCAAAAAAGAATGGGAAATCTCCAGGGTCCAGAAATACAGAACTAAAAACCAGAGAGGCAACTATGTTAACCATCTTATGGTTGCTCTGGTTTTTGTTTGTTTATTCATTTACTTTTTTATTGAGGTATAATTAGTATATAGTAAAATCCACAATAGTTAATGAATCTTTTTATATATACATACAACCATGTAACTGCCACCCAGCTCAGGATATAGAATATTTCCAGAACTGCACAAGGCGCCCTCATGCCACCCTTCAGTCAATATCTTCCCTCAAGAGTGACAACATTTCTGACTCAACATCAAAGATTAGTTTTGCCTATTCTAGAACTCCATAGAAATGGAATCACACAGTGGATATTCTTTTTGATGGATTATTTTACTCAATACTATCTGTGACATTCAACATGTTATTACATGTATTTGCAATTTGTTCTTTTTCATCACTGTGTAGTATTCCATTGTAAAACATATACCACTATTTATTTATCAACTCCACTATTCATGGGCATTTGGGTTGTTTCCAGTTTGGAACTATTATGAATAAAGCAGCTATAAACGTTTCATATATGTTTTCTGGTGGATATATGAAAGGCATGGGTTTTCATGCTCAACTAGGGACATTGAGATGAGACCAGCCTAAGCAAAGTAGAGAAATGAAGCTTAAAATAATCCCACATGAAACCAGACCATCAAAGGACTGTACTCTTGGTAATAGTGTAGACTAAGAAAGAAATCCATAAGTACAGGGAGCAAAAGAAGACACCTATCCATCTCTGTCCGAGATCTGAGTGGGAAGAAAATTCTCCCTTGGAAATTTATAATCATAACCTCATACCTCACAGCTCTGGAGTTAAAATTTACACAATCAGCATGGTCCAGAAAACCCAAAGTGGATTAATTAACACAGAAACTTGCTACAAACCAAATGACAACCCGAGGCCCCTGGCTGAAACAAATAAAAAACCATTGCAGAAGGACACGATTTCATCCCCCATTGTGTATGAGCCCAACACATAAATGTCCACTGGAGCAAATGAGGAACCAATCCACCTTGAGTGAGAAGCAGAAAACATGCACAATTTAAACAGAAAAAAAAAAGGATGCTTACACTCACAAAAGTTTCAAATAATAGGACAACATAATAGGAATTGAGAATAACTATATTTAAAATAGTAACCCAAACTAAAGGAATTGAGACTTTAAGAGAAGGACAAGGCACTATGAGGGGGAAGCAGGAAATTTTTAAAAAATTTAAAATTTAGCCATTTATGCTAAACACCATTAAATTGCACACTTTAAAGAGATAAACTATGGTATGTAATTACATCTCAATAAAGCTTATTTGAAAAATTCTGACATTCAAATAATATTTTAAAACTTAAAAGGTTTAGCAAAATACTACTACACAAAGCAGAAAAGAAAAGTGATTAACTGGAAGATGGACTTGAGAAAATTCCAGAGATTCAACACAAAGAAAGAACGAGATGTGAAAATATGAAAGAGCACTTATGAGAGCTGAGGATTAAATGCTAATGTCCACCTGTATGCAGTAGAATTTCCAGAGATGAGACAAATGAAGGAGGCAATGTTTGAAGAAATAATGGCTGATAATTTTCCAAAACTCATGAGAACATGGCCCTCAGGTTTAAAAAGAAAAATTTAAAAGAATGGATTTAAAAGAATTCATTGTATTCCAATGAATACAAAGAAAATAAATCTAAGCCTAGACACATCATAGAGAAAAACTGCAGCATGCCCAAGACATAGAGAAGATCTTATAAGCAACTAGAGATAAAGGACAAATTTCCAACAAAATAATAACAATTACACTGGTGCAAACTGCACAATAACAGATTTTTTTACAAAATAGCAATTAGACTGTTATAAACTTCTCAGCAGCATCAATGGTGGTCAGAAGACTATGGGAAAATATCTTCAGAACGCTGAGAGAATATGATTGTCAACTTATTATAGTCAGCTAAGCTTGTATTTCACAGTGAGGTTATCTCAAGCAAATAAGGACTAAGGTTACTACGTTCAGATCTAACTTGAAAAATTTTGAAAAACTACTACAGATGAAGGAAATTAAGCAAAGAATGAAGACACAGAAAGTAATTATGCTTAATATATTTTTCCCATATATTTATAATGTTTTATATTTAAGGTTAACAGAGTGTGTGTGTGTGTGTGTGTGTGTGTGTGTGTGTGTACAGGAAGAGAAACAGAGAGTCTGTGTAACAGTGTTCTATACATGAAAGATACAATGATTAATTAATACCCATTTGGGAAACCTGTCCCCTTCCAGGCCAGGCACTGATGATTAGATGCATAATGGTAAAGGGGTGTGGATTTGGAGACAATAAGAAGACACGTGGGTGTGGTAGGGAAGAATCAGTATCAAGCTGAGTAATTCACGATGTGGAGAAACAAAAACAGGTAAGAATAGGGAAGAGCCAAGTACCCCTAAGAAGGAGCTGGGATATAGGGCAAAGGGGACAGGACCCAGGCAGACTGAGGCATAATTCATAATTCTCCCCTCTCACAGGATGAAGGTAACAAAGAAACCTACTACACCCAAGAGATAACAGGATGTGTCAGGGACAGAAATCGGGGATGAAGTTGATTGCTTGATGTTCTCACTGAGGCATCAAAATCAGTTGATATTGTTACTGAGGCATCTGAGACTCTAACTGCTGGCTGAAAACCAGCCAAATCCTTGATATGCCGACCTGGTATCCTTTCCCAAATTCCAAAAGATGTAAGGCAGCATACTGGAAGTTAAGAGTTTGCACTAGCGTGCTGGGATGAAACTAGGACAAGACAGATTCAAAAGACCAGAACATATATCTCCATCTAATAAGAAAATCATGTCTAACTAAGAGAAAACTATGGAACCATCTCCTAGGATCCAGAAGCACTTTAAAAATTAAGGTGCTATCTATAAAAGGAAACCGAATGTTCAAGTTGTTTATACAGAGAGGTTTTGGTTGGCTGATTGGTTAACAGAGGTGAAGGTGTAAGTACCTAATGGTTCATTTTGCCCACTGTCCAGATAGAGCCAATTTATCAAGACAGATGAATTGCCATAGAGAAAGAGTTTAACTCTCACAGACATGGCTAAACGAGAGACTGGAGCTTTATCACTAAAATCAATCTCCCCAAAAATTCAGAGACTGGGATTTCTTAAGGATAATTTGGCAGGTAGGGGGCCAGGGAGTGGGAGGTACTGATTAGTTGGGCCTGAGATAAAATCACAGGTGGTCAAAGTGGTTCTTCTTGCTGTTTTCTGTTCCTGGGTGAGATCGCAGAACTGGCTGAGCCAGATTGTCGGTCTGGGTGATGTCAGCTGGTGCACCAGAATGCAGGGTCTGAAAAATATCTCCAGCACCAGTCATAGATTTTACAATAGTAATGTTATCCCTAGGGTAACAGGGGAGGTTCGGAATCTCGTGACCTCTGGCTGCATGATTCCTAACCCATAATTTCTAATTTTGTGGCTAATTTGTTAGTCTTAAAAAGACAGTCTGGTCCCCAGGCAAGAAAGGGCTTTCTTTCAGGAAAGGGCTGTTATCATCTTTGTTTCAAAGTTAAACTATAAGCTAAATTCCTCCCAAAGTTATTCTGGCCTACATGCAGGAATGAATAAGGGCAGTTTGGAGGTTAGAAGCAAGATGGAGTCAGGTCAGATCCCTTTCATTGTCATAATTTTCTCACTGTTACAATTTTTGCAAAGGTGGTTTCAAAGGTCCTAAGTAAGACCAGAGATAACCATGCTCTTCTGTGTATTTTGGAGCAAAATTTTTTGTGTTTGTTATTTTCATGTGTTACAGACTTTGTCCTTACACATCTAAATGATAGCCGTTTATTTATAGAGATGTCTAAGTGTGAAAAAAAAAATTTAATTGTGAAATATCATGTACTTGATAAGATTATGAGATACTCATAGTTTATTAATTATATTTATGAGTCATCATAAATTGAGCTGTTGAGATATTAACTCAAAATGAACTTTTTAAAATTATTCACCTGCCTCTCTGTGTCTTCCATAACATAAAATCTCTGTAGTCTTTAACTTGTGATTTTCCTTATACATTTCAATAAAATTAAAAGTGTTTTTATTATTTTCTAGATCTAGACACAATGTGGAGCTTTTAAAATTATTTCTGATATGGTTTGGCTGTGTCCCCACCCAAATCTCATCTTGAATTTTAGCTCTCATAATTCCCACTTGTCATGGGAGGGACCCGTGGGAGGTAATTAAATCATGGATGCGGGTTTGCCCGTGCTGTTCTTGTAGTAGTGAATAAGTCTTACAAGATCTGATGGTTTTATAAAGGACAGTTCTCCTACACAAGCTCTCTTTTTGCCTGCCGCCATGTAAGACGTGGTTTTGATTCTCCTTGTCTCCTGCTGTGATTGTGAGGCCTCCCCAGCCATGTGGAACTGTGATTCAATTAAACGTCTTTCCTTTATAAATTACCCAGTTTCAGCTATGTCTTTATTAGCAGCATGAGAACAAACTAAAACAATTTCATTCTTTTTACTATTATATTATCTGAATCAGGCTAGATTTGAATTTGTTAGCATAGTGCTAGATCAAGCAATGTTAACAATCACTTCTTGTATAGCTACTCCATCTTGTGTGATTGGGCAAAGGTCATCAGTGGAAGGGAGTCCTCTAAGCGTCTGGGTCAACTTTGTGTCAAGGTGGAAATGGCAGAGAAGTTGCCAGGGTGAGAAGCTTCTGCAGATACCCTTCAAACCTCTCCATGTAACCTCTCTCTCCCACTGTTGATGGCTTCCTCTACACCAGTACATAAGTCTTTCCTTCTGCAATTAGAGAAGGCAGGTTACTTAAATTCATATGTTAAATTATTCATTGAGAGCAAGTCGTGATGGAAGCATGGGAGGAAAAATTGAGTAGTCCGTTTGTACAGTCTCCAAATAACGTACATGCATTCATTGCCTTTTTTCAGTCTCACAAGCCTATGAGGTAGGAGTGTTGATGTTCCCATTTTACAGATAAAGACCCTAGAGCTTAGAAATGCTGAGTGACTCCCTCTAGTTGCCATGGCTAGTAGAGTAGGGATTTGAAGCCAAACAACATGAATCCAGTTGTGATGCTCTTAGCCACTGTGCTAGGAACTTGATAAATGGATTGGAAACCATGCCCTACCCAAATAGTAAATGCAATTCGGTCCAGTCCAGGCTGGGAGTGCATGTGCTGAAAAGGTGCAAGATAAGCATACTGAGGCTAATTGATAGGGCTTTCTCAATTGCCTATTCCTACATGCTGTGGCTGCTTCCACAATGGTGACCCCCAACCCTGGAAAATGCTTTTCATACCTATTCATTAGAATATCATTCAAATTTACAACTACCGAGGTCACCTAGCAATTTACAATTGCTTTGTCTGCCTAGCTCGAGTCTGCTCAGAAACAGCTCTTCCTCATCCTACTCAGATGCCCTGTGAGGCCTCCTCCCTGCCCTACAGAGCAGAAAGTAATGAGGTCAGTGGATGTGTTCTCCAAAATTCGTATTTTGAAATGCTAACTCCCAAGGTGATGGTATTGGGAGATAGGGTGTCTTAGTTCATTTGGGGCTGCTATCACAGAATGCCTGAAACTGGATACTTGATAAAGAAGAGAAATTTATCTCTCACAATTCTGGAGACTGAGACATCCAAAATCCAGGGAACAGCAGATTCTATGTCTGGTAAGGGCTTGCTTTTTACTCCAAAAATGGCACCTTGTCACTGTACCCCCTCATGGCAGAAGGATGAACACTATGTTCTCACATGGCAAAAGGAATGAAAGGGCTAGGCAGCTCTCTGAAATCTTTACAAAGGCATTAATTCCATTCACAAGGAAAGAGCCTTCATGACTTAATCACTTCCCCCAAAGGCCCAACCTCTGAATACCATCATCTTGGGGCTTGAGTTCCAATATATAAATTTTGGAGGGACACATACATTCAACTCATAGCAACTGGTATTATCCACTTCACATCCACTAGAATAATTGTAATAAAAACGTCAGATAATAATGAATGTTGGAAAGGATGTCGGGAAATCAGAATCTTCATTTGTTGCTAGTGGGAACATAAAAATGGCACAGCCACTTTGGAAAACAGTGTGGCAGTTTGCCAAAAGTTAAACATAGAGTTATCATTTGATTCAAAAATTCCACTTCTAGGTATATTATATCCTAAAGAAATAAAAACATAAATGTCCACAAAAAAGCTTGAATGCATATGTTCAGGGCATTATTCATAATAGTTAAAAAGTGGGAACAATCCAAATGCCCATCAAGTGATGACTGCATAAATGTGGTATATTCATAGGATGAAAATTTATTTTGTCATAAAAAAGAATGAAATACTCATGCTACAACATGACTGAATCTTCAAAACGTTATGCAAAGTGAAAGAAGCCAGTCACACTTATGATTTCATTTACATGAAATGTCCAGAATAGGTAAATCTATAAAGATAGAAAGCAGAACAGTGCTTGCCCAGGGCTAGAGCGATTGGAAAGTGACAGCTACAGGCTACAGTGTTTCTTTGGGAAATGATTAGAATGTTGCAAAATTTATTGTAATGATGGTTGCATACTTCTGTGAATATACTAAAAACGACTGACTTGTACACTTTAAATGAGTGAATTTCATGGTATGTAAATTATATTTCAATCAAGCCACTAATGAAAAAAAAAGGTGACATAATGGAAGACAACATCCAGGCAAAGACAGAAATGATTTCAGTGGATGGATTGATCTGGCCTGGAGCAGTGGTTCTCATTCAGGGGTGTACCTGTTCCTGAGCACCATGAGATGGCCCCTGGGAGCCTCCCAGTACAGAGTGTCCTGACCACACGTGGAGAGCACAGCCTTGCAGGCAGTCTGCTTTCAGGATCAGGGGACTGGACTCAGAGACTAAGAGGCAGGAGAATGTGAGGGAAGGAAGCTGAACTTTATCACCAGACGCACCCGGGCCTGATAGCTGGTGTGCATGGCAAGTCAGTTTCTTCTTTTGAGCTCCAGTTCTACTGTCTACACCCCTGTCACTTAAAGTGTGCTCCTGACCAACAAGATCAAGCTGTTAGACATGCAGAATCTTAGGCCACACCCCAGAACTACAGAATCAGAATCTGTGTTTTATTGAAGTTTAACAAGCACTGACTTACACAGTGGAAATAACAATACTTTTTACAAAAGGACTTTGTGAAGATTCTTAACAGTAATTACTGCCATTTACCTGATACTCACTGTGTGCTAGATACTAGGATAAACCAGAAGAGGGGCCTAGCTTAGTGCCTGCACATAATAAGTGCTGTGTCTGAATGTTTGTGTTCCTCCAAAATTCACCTGTTGAAACCTAAACCCCAAGGTGATGGAGGTGGGACCTTTGGAAGGTAATTAAGTCATAAGTGTGAAGCCTTATGAATGGGATTAGTGTCTCTATAAAAGAGGCCCCAGAGAGCTGCCCATGCCTATCCACTATGTGAGGTCACAGCAAGATGGCACCAACTATAAACCAAGAAACAGGCACTAATCAGATATCAAGTCCAGCAGTACCTTGACCTTGGACTTCCCAGCCTCCAGAACTGCAAGAAATGAATTTCCGTGATGTTTATTTTTTATTTTTATGCTTTTGTAGAGATACGGTCTTGCTTTGTTGCCCAGGCTGGTCTTGAACTCCTGGCTTCAAGTTATCCTTCCACCTCAGCCTCCCAAAGTGCTGAGATTACAGGAATAAGGTACCATGCCTAGCCTAAACTTCTGTTATTTATAAGCTATCTAGCCTATGGAATTTTGTTATAGCAGCACAAATGGACTAAAACAATAAATCTTCAATATGTGGCAGCTACTGTTTAAAAGAGCTTGACTCAGGAGGAGGAAGGAGCCTGAATGTTGGAATCTGAAGACAGTGAGACCTTGGGTAGGTTATTTAACCCCTCTGAGCCTTGACTTGCTGATCTGTAATCCGGGCTTACCTCATAGGGTGGTTGTGAAACTTCAGTAAGAAATCGTGTGTTCAGTGGCTGCCCTGCACCTGGCAACACAAAGGAGTCCAGCAGATATCTGGTCATTTTCTCTTCTCCCTACAACCAGACCTAGCAAGACTTTGTTGTGGAAGAGACCCAGCCATCCTGAATCATCTCAATCTTGTACCTAGCCCTACCTCTCTATATTATTCATTCACATATCTACTGAGAAAATTCTTTCTGAGCATCTACTATGGGCCAAGCACAATGCTATGTGGACAGGCACTGCAGCTGTGGTCCCTGACTCATGAAACCCAACCTGGCCTTGTAGAGAGAATAAAATAGGCCTGTTTACCTACCTGCTTTGAGAGCTGTAAAAACAAAGCACATTGTCTCTCGGCAGCCATCTGAAACAATTAGTCTCAATTCTCAGCCCTAATGTGCTTCCATACTGTGAAAAAGTACTTTTTCAAGGGGGGAAGATGACATAAATTAGTATAATAATGCAATTAAAATGCATTTTCCTTCCACTTATTTAAATTACTCTTTTTTACATCTTAAGAAAGTGCATCCTTTCTTGGAAGTATTTTAAAAGATTCAAAGAGATTGTTAAGGTGAAGCAAGAAATACCCCAAACACAAAACACAAACACCCTACCCTGCAAGCCAAGGAGAGCCACCCTCCCCGCAATGATGACTGCCCATGTCTACAAAAGACTCTGGACTTTGGGGCTCCACAAAGGCCCTTGGATGGAATTTCCCAGGGCCATGTCACTAGCCCTCTCGGTAAACACTCATTTGTGTATTTGTTCATTCTCTCAAAATTTTCTTTTGTGCTGGCACTAGGAATCTCTGGGCCTGGCACTAGGAACACTGAGATGGATAGTGATATTGTTTGAATATTTGTGCTTCTCCAAATCTTATGTTGAAATGTAATCCCCGGTATTGGCAGTGGGGTCTAGTGGAGGTGTTTGGGTCATGAGGGCATATCCCTCATGAATGGCTTGGCACCATTCCCTTGGTGATGAGTGAGTTCATGCAAGATCTGGTTGTTTAAAAGTGTGTGGCACCTCCTGCTCTCTTGCTCCTGCTCTGGCCATGTGAGACACCTGCTCCCCCTTTGCCTTCCACCATGATTGCAAGCTTCCTGAGGCCTTCCCAGAAGCAGGTATCAGTGCCACGCTTTCTGTACAGCCTGCAGAACTGTCAGTCAATTAAACTACTTTTCTTTATAAATTACCAAGCCTCTTCAATGAAATTCAACATCCATTCCTGTTAAAAACTCTCAATAAATTAGGTATTGAAGGAACATACCTCAAAATAATAATAGTCATCTATGACAAACCTACAGCCAATATCATAATAAACTGGCAAATGCTGGAAACACTCCCCTTGAAAACTAGCACAAGACAAGGATGCCCTCTCTCACCAGTCCTATTGAACACAGTATTGGAAGTTCTGGCTAGGGTGATCAGGCAAGAGAAAGAAATAAAGGACATTCAAATAGGAAGACAGGAAGTCAAACTATCCCTGTTTGCAGATGGCAGGATCCTATATCTAGAAAACCCCATCATCTTGCCCAAAAGCTTCTTAAGCTGATAAGCAACTTCAGCAAAGTCTCAGGATACAAAATCAATGTGTAAAAATCGCTAGCATTCCTATACACCAACAGACATCAAGCAGAGAGCCAAATCATGAATGAACTCCCATTCACAATTGCCACAAAAAGAATGAAATACCTAGGAATACAGCTAATGACGGAGGTGAAAGAGCTATGCAAGAATAACTACAAACCACTACTCATAGAAATCAGACATGACACAAACAAATGAAAAAACATTTCATGCTCATGGATAGGAAGAATTAACATAATTACAATGGCCATACTGCCCAAAGCAATTTATAGATTCAGTGCTATTCCCGTTAAACTACCATTGACATTATTCACAGAACTAGAGAAAACTATTTTAAAATTAATATAGAACAAAAAAAGAACCCAAATAGCCAAGGCAATCCTAACCAAAAAGAACAAAGCTGGAAGCATCACGCTCTCTGATTTCAAACTATACTACAAGGCTACAGTAACCAAAACAACCTGGTACTGGTACAAGAACTAGACCAATGGAACAGAATAGAGAACCCAGAAATAAACCTGTATACCTACAGCCATCTGATCTTCAACCAACCTGACAAAAGCAAGCAATAGGAAAAGGATTCCCTGTTCAATAAATAGTGCTGGGATAAATGGCTAGCCATATGCAAAAAATTGAAACTGAACCCTTTGCTTATACCATATGCAAAAATTAACTCAAGATGGGTTAAAGACTTAAATGTAAAACCCAAAACTATAAAAACCCTGGAAGGCAACCTGGGCAATATCGTTCAGGACATAGGCACGGGCAAAGATCTTATGATAAAGACGCCAAAAGCAAATACAACAAAAGCAAAAGTTGACAAATGGGATCTAATTAAACTTAAGAGCTCCTGCGCAGCAAAAGAAACTATCAACAGAGTAAACAGACATCTACAGAATGGGAGAAAAGTTTTGCAAACTATGCATCTGACAAATGTCTAATATCCAGCATCTATAAGGAATTTAAACAAATTTACAAGAAAGAAAAACCACTAAAAAATGGGCAAAGGACATGAACAGACACGTTTCAAAAAAAGACATACATGAGGCCAACAAGCATATGAAAAAAAAACCTAACATCACTGATCATTAGAGAAATGCAAATCAAAACCACAATGAGATACCATCTCACGCCAGTCAGAATGGCTATTATTAAAAAGTCAAGGCCGGGCGCGGTGGCTCACGCCTGTAATCCCAGCACTTTGGGAGGCTGAGGCGGGTGGATCACAAGGTCAGGAGATCGAGACCATCCTGGCTAACATGGTGAAACCCTGTCTCTACTAAAAATACAAAAAAAAAAAAAAAAGTCAAAAAATAACAGATTTTTGCAAGGTTTTGGAGAAAAAGGAACACTTATACACTGTTCATGGTAATGTAAATTAGTTCAAACATTGTGGAAGACAGGGTGGCGATTCTTCAAAGACCTAAAGACAGAAATACCATTCGACCCAATAATCCCATTACTGGGTGTATACCCAAAGGAGTGTAAATCATTCTATTTTAAAGACACATGCATGTGTATGTTCGTTGCAGGACTATTCACAATAACAAAGACATGTAATCAACCTAAATGCCCATCAATGATAGATTGGATAAAGAAAATGTTGTACATACACACCATGGAATACTATGCAGCCATAAAAGAGAATGAAATCATGTCCTTTGCAGGGACATGGATGGAGCTGGAGGCCATTATCCTAAGAAAACTAACACAGGAACAGAAAACAAAATACCACATGTTCTCCCTTTTAAGTGGGAGCTAAATGATGAGAAAACTTGGACACATAGAAGGGAAGACACACACTGGGACCTATTGGAAGGTGGAAGGTGGGAGGAGGGAGAAAATCAGGAAAAATAACTAATGGGTACTAGGCTGAATACATGGGTGATAAAATAATCTGTACAACAAACCCCCATGACACCCACTTACCTATGTAACAAACCTACACACGTACCCCTGAACTTAAAAGAAAAGTTAAAAATAAATTAATTAATTAATTACCAAGCCTCAGGCATTTCTTTATAGCAATGCAAAAATGGCCTAACACAGATAGGACACAGTCCCTGCCCTCAAGGGGAATGTCTAGTAGGAAGGCAGTCAAGCAAAAAAGAGTAGGACCTCAGGACCACCAGTGCTCTAACAGGGACTCACACAGAGAAAGGGCCCCACACAGCCTGGCAGGGGGGCAGTGGCAGGGTGGGCTCCTCATAGGTAACCTTTTAGCTGAGTCCCCAAAGATGAAAAAGAATAGCCAGATGGGGGAGTGGATAAGGGGCTGTCCAGGCAGAGGGGCCAGCAGGGACAACGCAATGGGTGTGTGGGAGAGTGTGGAGAGGAGAGGGGCATTAAGTCGCCTGATAAAATTAGTGGCAGGAAGTGAGACAGGGCTAGGGTGTAGGGACTTTGTCCTGAGGACTTTAAGAAACCGGAATGAGCCCCCAGGGAGCAGAGGTGGAGGGCCTAGTAGCCCAGAAATCGCAAAACGAAGCCAGACACCCAACCTGCGAAGGACACCGTGGCAAGTCCCATTCCGTCCCCTGGAAAGCGCCGAGATTGGTATCCTGAGTTATTGGTTTTGTGTCGCCACCTGCTGGCAAATTTTAAATTTGGTTCAATCAAATATTCAAAGAGAGAAACTTTAAAAAAAAAAAAAAAAGAAAGAATAATTGCAGGCAACTTCCTTGAAGTTACAAAAGACCAAATTAGAGTAACACTAATTATAAAAAGAATATTATTAGAGTTTAATTCAATAACAGGAGAGGAGAGCCTCACCTGAGACTCCTGGGTTCAAAACCAAGCTCTACTACTTACCTGGTAAAATTACTTCACTTATCTTACCTTTGGTCTTGACGTCCATAAAGTGAGATAATATTTTCTCAACTCACAGTTGTTGAGGGGAATAAAAGACATCAAGTGTGTAAACAGCCTGGCACGTGGTGGAAATTCAACAGGATTTGGGGTTAGGGTGGTGGAAAACCAGCTTTACACATGACCTATGGCCACCTCCTGCAACTCCTCCACTTCCTATACTGGAAAGCTTCACTTAATCCTTTAGGTCTGAGATCTCAGGGAATGACATAGCCCCACACATGAATCCCAGGCCAGGACAACTCCCTGCTCTCTTTTCCACTTTCTTACAGACCCCAGGAACTGAGGTGTCCCTTTCTGTGTTTCATGACCTGAACCCTTGGCCTGGCTGCCTTATGGGCAAAGGTTTTACCATCGTGCCTCTTCCCAAACCTCCTGTGAAGCATGCTGATACCTGACTAGTTGATAATCCTAGAAAAACAGACAGGGAGCAGCAGAAAAGACAGATGAGGGAATGAATAACCAAGCTGAAGAAATCTTTTGTGTGTGTGTGTGTTCATACTACAGGTATATGTGTGTATGTATGTATCTCATGGGTTACATGAGATATTTTGATATAGGCAAATAATATGTAACAATCGCTTCAGAGCAAATAGGGTATTCATCGCCTCAGGCACTTATTTTTTGTGTTACAATCTAATTATATTCTTTTAGTTATTTTTACATGTCCAATAAATGATTGTTGACTGTAGTCACCCTGTCGTGCTATGAAATACTATATCTTACTCATTCTAGCTATATTTTTGCACTCATTAACCATCCCCATTACCCTTTCCACTAGCCTTCCCCACCTCTTATAACCATCCTTTGACTCTATTTCCATCAGTTCAATTGTCTTCATTTTTAGCATCCACAAATAAGTGAGAACATGCAAAGTTTGTCTTTCTTTGCCTGGTTTGTATCATTTAACATAATGACCTTAGTTCCATCCATGTTGTTGCTAATGACAAGATCTTATTCTTTTTTATGGCTGAATAGTACTCCATTTCGTGTATGTACCACTTTTTCTTTAGTCATTCATCTGTTGATAGACACTTGGTTGCCTCCAAATCTTGGCTATTGTGAATAGTGCTGCAACAAAATGAGAATGCAGATATCTCTTTGATACACTGATTTCCTTTCTTTTGGGTATATACCTAGCAGTGGGATTGCTGGATCATATGGTAGCTCTATTTTTAGTTTTCTGAGGAATCTCCAAACTGTTCTCCCTAGTGGCTGCACTAATTTACATTCCCACCATCAGTTTATAAGGGTTCCCTTTTCTCCACATCTTCACCAGCAATTGTTATTGCCTGTCTTTTGGAAAAAGGCCATTTTAACTGGGGTAAGATGATATCTCATTGTAGTTTTGATTTGCATTTCTCTGATAATTAGCGATGTTGAGCAACTTTACATATACCTCTTTGCCATTTGAATGCCTTGTTTTGAGAAATGTCTATTCGTATATTTTGCCTATTTTTAATTTGATTATTATATTTTTTCCTATAGTGTTGTTCGAGCTCCTTATATATTTTGGTTATCAATCCATTGTTAAATGGGTAGTTTGCAAATATTTTCTTCAATTCTGTGGGTTGCCTCTTCACTTTGTTGATTGTTTGCTGTGCAGAAGCTTTTTAACTTAAAGAGATCTCATTTGTCCATTTGTTGCTTTGGTTGTCTGTGATTGTGGGGTATTACACAAGCAATCTTTGCCCAGTCCAATGCTAGAGAGTTTCTCTAATGTTTTCTTTCCATGGTGTCATAATTTCAAGTCTTATATTTAAGTCTTTAGTACATTTTGATTTGATTTTTGTATATGGTGAGAGATAGAAGTCTAGTTTCATTCTTCTGTATATGGATATCTGGCTTTCCCAGCACCATTTATTGAAGACACCGTCCTTTCCCCCAATGTACGTTCTTGGCAACTTTGTTGAAAATGAGTCAATTGTAGATGTATGGATTTGTTTCTGGGTTATCTATTCTGTTCCACTGGTCTATCTATCTTTATACCAATACCATGCTGTTTTGGTTACTGCAGCTCTGCAGTATAATTTGAAGTCAGGTAATACGATTCCTACAGTTTTGTTCTTTTTGCTCAAGCTAGCTTTGGCTATTCTGGGTCTTTTGTGATTCTATATAAATTTTAAGATTATTTTTTCTATTTCTGTGAAGAATGTTATTGGTAGTTTGATAAGGATTGCAATGAATCTGTAGATTGCTTTGGGTAGTGTGGATATTTTAACAATATTGATTGTCCAAATCCATGAACATGGAATATTTTTCCATTGTTTTGTGTCCTCTTCGATTTCTTCAATCAATATTTTACAGTTTTCATTGTAGAGATCTTTCACTTCTTTGGTTAATTCCTAGGCATTTTACAGTATTTGTAGGTATTGTGAATGAGATTACTTTCTTAATTTCTTTTTCAGCTTGTTTGGTGTTGACATATAGAACTGCTACTCATTGTTATATGTAGATTTTGTATCCTGCAACTTTACTGAATTTATCAGTGCTGAATTTTCTTGTAGAGTCTTTGGGTTTTTCCAAATATAAGATTATATTATCTACAAACAAGGATAATTTGACTTCTTCCTTTCCAATTTGGATGTTCTTTGTTTCTTTCTCTTGTCTAATTGCTCCAGCTAGGACGTCCAGTGCAATGTTGAATAACAGAGGTGAAAGTCAGCGTTCTTGTTTTCTTCCAGATCTTAGAAGAAAGTCTTTCAGTTTTTCCCCATTCAGTATGATACTAGTTGTGGGTCTGTTTTATATGACTTTTATTGTGTTGAGATATGTTTCTTCTATACCAAGATTTTTTAGGATTTCTATCATGAAAGGATGCTGAATATTATCAAATACTTTTTCAGCATCAATTGAAGTGATTATATGATTTTTGTCCTTCATTCTGTTGATATGATGTGTCACATTGATTGATTTGTGTATGTTGAAGCATCTTTGCATCCCTGGAATAAATTCTACTTGGCCATGATGAGTGACCTTTTTAATGTGTTGTTGGTTTTGGTTTGCTAGTATTTTGTTAAGGATTTTTGCATTAATGTTCCTCAGATATATTGGCCTGTAGTTTTCTTTGATGTGTCTTAATCTGGTTTTGGTATCACAGTAATACTGGCCTGGTAGAATGAGTTAGGAAATATTCCTTCAAAATCTCTGATTTTAATTATTTGGGTTGTCTCTCTTTTTCTCTTAGTTTGCTTCCTCTGATTGTATATTGTCAAATAGCCTATCTCCAAGCTCACTAATTCTTTCTTCTGAAAGATCAAGTCTCTTGTTAAGAGACCCTGATGCATTCTTCAGTATGTCAGTTGCATTTTTCAACTCCAGAATTTCTGCTTGATTCATTTTAATTATTTCAATCACTTTGATAATTTTATCTGAGAGAAACCTCAATTCCTTCTCTGTGTTATCTTGAATTTCACTGAGTTTCCTCAAAACAGCTATTTTGAATTCTCTGTCTAAAATGTTACATATCTCTGTCTCTGCAGGATTGGTCCCTGGTGCTTCATTTAGTTCATTAGGCGAGGTCATGTTTTCCCGGATGCTCTTGGTGCTTGTGGATGTTCATCAGTGTATGGACATTGAAGAGTTAGGTATTTATTGTAGTCTTCATTGTCTGGACTTGTTTGTACCCATCCTTCTTGTGAAGACTTTCCAGGTATTCGAAGAGACTTGAGTGTTTTAATTGGTTTTTGGTCACTGCAGCCATATCTGCATTAGGGGGCACCCCAAGACCAGTAATGCTGCGCCTCTTGAAGACTCATAGAGGTAGTGCCTTGATGATCTTGGATAAGATCCAGAATTCTCTGGATTCCCAAACAGGGACTCTTATTATTTTTCCTTACTTTCTCTCAAACAAATGAAGTCTCTCTCTCTCTCTCTCTGTGCTGGGCTGCCTGGAGCTGGGAGAGGGGTAACACATGTACCCCTCGGGCTACCACCACTGAGACTGTTCTGGGTCAGACCTGAAGCCCGCATATCACTGGGTCTTGCCCAAGGCCTATGGTAACCACTGCCTGGTTACTGCCTATGTTCATGTTCATTTAATGCCATAGGGCACAAAAAATCAGCATGTGGCAAAGCCAGCCAAGCTTGTGTCCTTCCCTTAAGGGTGACAAGTTTCCCTGGCCCTAAGCAGGTCCAGAGATGCCATCCAGGATCCAGGGTCTGGCATCAGAAACCTTAGGAATTTACCTGGTGCTCTATTCTATTGTAGCTGAGCTGGCACCCAAGCCATAATACAAAGTCCTTCCTATTCTTCCCTCCCCTTTCCATAAGCAGAGGATTCTCTCCCAGTGGCCACCACTGCCCCAGGCACATGAAGAGTACTGCCTGGCTAATGCCAATGTTCACTCAAGGCCTCAAAGGCTCTCCACTAAGCTTGTGGTAAATGCTGCCAGGCTTGGGACTCTCTCTTCAAGGCAGTGGGCTTCCCTCTGTTCCAGGACAGTTCCAGAAATGCCATCCAAGAGCCAAGACCTGGAATCAGGGACCCCCAAAGCCTGCTTATTGCTCTACCCCCACTGTGGCCGAGTTGGTATCTAAGGTGCAAGATAAACTCCCCTTTACTCTTCCCTTTTCTTTTATGAAGCAGAAGGAGTCTCCCTGTATCCAGTACAGCTAGGAATGCATGGGTCAAACCTGAAGCCAGCATATCTCTGAGTGTCACCCAAGGCCCATAGTAAGTAGTGCCTGGCTACCACTGCTGATTATTCAGGGCCCAAGGGCTCTTTAGTCTGAAGGACTGAGTCCTTCCCTTTAAGACAGTAGGTTCCGTTCTGGCCCAGAGTGTGTCTAGAAATGTCACCTGGGAGCTAGGGCCTGGAATGGGAGCCTCAGAACTGCCTAGTGCCCATGTTACCGTGGCTGAACTGGTATCCAAGTTGTAAGACAAAGTCCTCTTTACTCTTCCCTCTCCTCTCCCAAAGCAGAAGGAAGGAGTTCTTCCTGGAGCTACAAGCTACACTGCCTGGGGTTGGGAGGAGGTATGACACAAACACTCCCTTGGCTGCCTCAGCTGGTATGTCATTAGGTTATGTGCTCTCCAAGTTCAGTGGTTCTGAGCCTAGCACAGTGTCAGGACTTGCCCAGGAATGGTGGTCCCCATGACCTAGACTGCCTTTCAAGTTCATTTAGGACTCAATGTATTTTAGCCCACAGTGGCTAGGCCTGCCAGAACTCAGATTCCAACCATTGGGATGGGCAATTCCCCTTTCTCTAGGATTTATCTAAATACTCTCTCTATAGGCACTGGCTGAGCTCTCCCGTTGCTTTCTGCAACAGGGCAGCACTGAGTTCCAATGCAAAGTCTCACAATCACTGCACTCTCCCTCCCCCAAGCACATAGATTATCTCTCCATGCCGCACAGCCACTGCTGGGGGAAGACGGAAGGGTGCTGTAGGTGATTTAAGACTGTATTTTCTACCCTTTTCAGTACCTTTTCCTTAATATGATGTCAAAACCAGGTACTGTGATCACTTATCTGATTTTTGGTTCTTATGAAGGTGCTTTTTTGTGTGTATAGTTCATTTGGTATTTTTGCAGGGAGGACAAAGGATGGAGGCTTCTACTCAGCCATGTTGCTTGTGATTGAATAAATCTTTAATATGTTATCGAGGTGTTAATGAAAGACCATCTTCACTCCACTGAACCCCAATTTCCCCCTCCATGAAAAGGGGACAACATATGGCTCATGAGACAAGTCAGGTGAAGTTGCCTGGCACAGTCCTAACATGCAAAAGACCTGAAAATATGGAAGTTACTATAGGAATTATGATAGATAACCTACCTTATTACAAAACAGCTTCAAGCATTGGATTAGGGGAGGGGGGCATTATATACCATTTTGGTCTCTTCCAGCCTAAGACTCCATTCCATTATTTTAAGTCATCTTGCAGATTTGGGAGTGGAGCACAAGACAGGTAAGGCTTTATATTGACAAGAAAAGAGTCAAATGTGGGGGGCCTTGCTAGGAAGGCCCATATAGAGATCTATAGCACTGGGTCCTCTGGAGAAAGAGGGGGAAGGGAAGGGAATCCCGAAAGGAGATGTAGGATGAAAGATGCTCCTATCAATCAACATCATTTCACTGAAACATACCAGCCAGAGCCTCAATAATGGTACAACTACCATCTGCCTTCCTTATGTCTATCCCTGTGCTAAACACACTATGCTTAATAAACCATTCTAATTTAATGGCCTCAACCACCTCATGAGTAGTTACTATTATGCCCATTTTACAGATGAGAAACTGGGTTTGGAGAGGTGAAGTTGCTGGTCACCCTGCCTAGTAAGCTGTGGAGTCAGGATTTCAACCCCACCTACCTCCAGAGCCTGTGTACTATCTACCATTTCACTCTGCTACAAAATTCCATTTATTCTTTCTTCAAAATGCCCTGAGGAGTTGTCTTTCCTCTGCATCTTCTGATGTTCTGAGCTCATCATGTCACAGTTGTATTTCAGGCTCCTGATTTATGATCTTGCCCCATAAATCCATACCACACCACCACACTGCTTTCTGCCTGCCACTGCCACTGCAGACTCCAGGTCACCACTATCCAATAGAACTTTCTGCAATTATGGAAATGTCCTAAATCTGTTCTGTCCAATATGCTAGCCATTAGCCACAAGAGGCTACTGAGCACTTGAAGTGTGGCTATCGTCACTGAGTAACTGAATTTTTAATCTCATTCCTTTTAACTAATTTAAATTGAAATAGACACATGTAGAAAGTGGCTGCCATATTGGATAGTGTGGATGATGATAGACTACTGTAAACTTAACTATGGGGCAACCACATTTGTAGCTGCTGTGCCAGAGATGATATCTTTATTAGAACAGATGAACATAGCCTCTGGTACTTCAAATGCAACAACTTATCTATCCCCAGTAAGAAAAATAATTAAATAACTTTACATTCACCTGGAGTGAACAGCAGTGCATATTCATAATCTTGCCCTTGGGCTAAAGAAGTGTTCCTTCTGTGTTACAATATTTGGAAGGAATCTTGACTTTCCAAATGTCAGGAATCCTGACACTCAAAGGTTAGTCCATAACATTGATGACATCACATTAATTGGACCTAGAGACTAGGAAGTAGCAAGCACTTTGGACATGCTGGAAAGGTGTATTCTTACCAGAGAGTGGGAAATAAACTCTAACAAAGGTTCAGAGAACTGCCATGTTGGTTCTTAGGAACTGTCATCCAAGTTTTTAGGAGTCCATGGTCTGGGGTATGCCAAGATATTTTCTCCATAGTAAAGAACAAGTTATTGTACCTTGTGCCATCTACCACTAACAAGAAATACAATGCTTGCTTCAGGTTTGGGAGAGGGCATATACCGCACTAGAAAATACTTCTCTGAGGCACTTCCAGATAACAAGGAGGGCCAAGATAGAGCTTTGCAGCACATTCAGGCTGCAGTATGAGGCCCCACTGTTTGGGCCATATGGTTTGGCAGATCCAATGATGTTAGAGGCAAATGTGGTCATTAAGGACACTCTATTGTGTCTCTGGTAAGCCCTTATAGGAGAGTTGCAGCCCAGACCCCTAAGGTTCTGAAGCAAGGCCATGTTGCCTACAGCAGAGAACTATTTGCCACTTAAAAAAGCAGCTCTGGCACACTACTGGACCCTGGAAGAAACTGAGCATGACCATTGAATATCATAAGCTGGTATAATTCTCAGACCCACCAAATCTTAAGCTCAGGCAGGCATAGTTGCAATCTGTTATGCAATAAAAATGGTACATTTGAGTTCAGCCTCAAGCAAGTAGGAGAAAAGTTAAATTGTATGAACAGGTGGCCCAGACCCCTAGGTACTCTGCCTCTCTAGCACTGACGTCTCACCATCAGCTCATACTGAGAGATGAAGCTGGCTGGGCTTCTGGGTCAGGTAGGGACTTGGAGAACTTTTCTGTCTAGCTAAAGGATTGTAAATGCACCAATCAGTTCTCCGTGTCTAGCTAAAGGTTTGTAAACACACCAATCAGCACTCTGGGTCTAGCTAATCGGGTGGGGACTTGGAGAACTTTTCTGTCTAGCTAAAGGATTGTAAATGCACCAATCAGCACTCTGTGCCTAGCTAAAGTTTGTAAACACACCAATCAGCACTCTGTAAAAATGAATCAATCAGTGCTCTGTGTCTAGCTAAAGGTTTGTAAAGGCACCAATCAGCACTCTGTAAAAACGCACCAATCAGCACTCTGTGTCTAGCTAAAGGTTTGTAAATGCACCAATCAGCACTCTATAAAAACAGACCAATCAGCACTCTGTAAAATGGGCCAATCAGCGCCCTGTAAAATGGACCAATCAGCAGGATGTGAGCAGGGCCAAATAAGGGAATAAAAGCTGGCCACCTGAGCCAGCAGTGGCAGCCTGCTTGGGTTCCCTTCCACACTGTGGTAGCTTTGTTCTTTAGCTCTTCACAATAAATCTTGCTGCTGCTCACTCTTTGGGCCTGCACTACCTTTATGAGCTGTAACACTCACTGCGAAGGTCTGCAGCTTCACTCCTGAAGCCAGCGAGACCACAAACCCACTGGGAAGAACAAACAACTCTGGATGCGCCACCTTTAAGAGCTGTAACACTCACGGTGAAGGTCTGCGGCTTCACTCCTGAAGTCAGTGAGACCACGAACCCACTGGAAGGAAGAAACTCCAGACACATCTGAACATCTGAAGGAACAAACTCCAGACACACCATCTTTAAGAACTGTAACACTCACCACGAGGGTCCGCGGCTTCATTCTTGAAGTCAGCAAGACCAAAAACCCACTGGAAGGAACCAATTCTGGACACATTTTGGTGACCACGAAGGGACTATCGCCTATCACCAAGCGGTGAGTACCACCGGACCCCTTTCGCTTGCTATTCTGTCCTATTTTTCCTTCAAATTCGGGGGCTAAATACCGGGCACCTGTCGGCCAGTTGAAAGTGACCAGCACGGCCACCGGACTAAAGACATGGGTGTCAGGCTTTCTGGGAAAGGGCTCTCTAACAACCCCCAACTCTTTGGAGTTGGGAGCATTGGTTTGCCTGGAACCAGCTTCCACTTTTCCTGTACTTCTGGGCTAAGCCAAGCATTGACAGAGAGGAAAGCCATTCAGCTCTGAGGTCCTGACAACAAGTTGGTTGACCCTGCGGCCATGAGCAGAACTCTCAAAGTGATGTCGCCCAAGCGAGACTCGCCCATCTATCCTATCTATCCTGATCCTTGCCTCCTGGGTCCTAATGCCTGTCAGACAAACTTCCTCTCACCTCTCTTCTCTGAGGCTAGTCCTGCTTCTAAAAACCACTCCCTGTCTCTGGTGCTTTTCTATTTTCTCCTGTAAGAATGATTTCTAGTATAAACTTCAGGACTCTGTTACCTTCTTTGGGCACCCAGGCTTACCAATCAGAAAGACATAATTTTTGTCCAAAGCCTGGTCAGGGCAGGGGACTATCTTATCTGGAATTTTAGGATTCCCTCCTCAGACTAGCAGGTCTAACAAAAGCTATTCCAGAAGATAGGATATGAGAAGCTTCAGAAATGATATCCTTCCTATTCATGTAAGTGAGGACAAAAAGGCATCACTCTTCCAACTCTAGAGATCCCTCCCCTCCCTCAGGGTATGGCCCTCCACTTCATTTTGGGGGCATAACATCTTTATAGGACAGGGGTAGAGTCCCAGTACTAACAGGAGAATGCTTAGGACTTTAACAGGTTTTCAAGAATGTGTCAGTAAGGGCCTAAATCTGATTTTCCTTGGTCCTCTTTGTGGTCTAGGAGGACAGGCAAGGGTGCAGGTTTTTGAGAATGCATGAGTAAGGGCTACTAAATCCGACATTCCTCAGTCCTTCTTGTGGTCTAGGAGGAAAACTAGTGTTTCTGCTGCTGCGTCGGTGAGCAAAACTATTCCAATCAGCAAGGTCTAGGGACCGTTGTGGGTTCTAGGGCAGGGGGAGAAACAAAGCTAAACCATGGGTGGTTTTGTCTTTCAGATGGAAAACACTCAGGCATCAACAGCCTCAGCCTTGAAATGCATCCTAAGCCATTGGGACCAATTTGACCTGCAAACCCTGTAAAAGAGGTAGCTCATTTTTTTCTGCACTACAGCTTGGTCCCATTATGCTCTCTCTTATGGGGAAAAATGGCCACCTGAGGGAAGTATAAATTACAATACTATCCTGCAGCTTGACCTTTTCTGTAAGAGGGGAAGCAAATGGAGTGAAATACCTTATGTCCAAGCTTTCTTTTCATTGAAGGAGAATCCACAACTATGCAAAGCTTGCAATTTACAACCCACAGGAGGACCTCTCAGCTTACCTCCATATCCTAGCCTCCCTATAGTTCCCCTTCCTATTAATGATAAGCCTCCTCTAATCTCCCCTGCCCAGAAGGAAATAAGCAAAGAAATCTCCAAAGGACCACAAAAACACCCAGGCTATCAGTTATGTCCCCTTCAAGCTGTAGGGAGCGGGGAATTTGGCCCAACCTGGGTATATGTCCCTTTCCCCCTTTCTGATTTAAAGCAGATCAAGGTAGATCTGGGGAATTTTTCAGATGATCCTGATAGGTACATAGATGTCCTACAGGGTCTAGGGAAAACCTTTGATCTCACTTGGAGAGATGTCATGCTATTGCTACATCAAACCCTGGCCTTTAATGAAAAGAATTCAGCTTTAGCTACAGTCTGAGAGTTTGGAGATACCTGGTATCATAGTCAAGCAAATGATAGAATAACAGCCAAAGAAAGGGACAAATTCCCTACCAGTCAGCAAGCCATCGCCAGTACGGATCCCCACTGAGAACTCAACTCAGATCATGGGGACTGGAGTCATAAACATCTGCTGACTTGTGTTCTAGAAGGACTAAAGAGAATTAGGAAAAATCCCATGAATTATTCAATGATGTCCACCATTACTCAGGGAAAGGAAGAAAATCCTTCTGCCTTCCTCGAGCAGCTATGGGAGGCCTTAAGAAAATATACTCCCCTATCATCTGACTCACTTGAGGGTCACTTGATCCTAAAAGATAAGTTTATTACCCAATCAGCTATGGATATCAGGAGAAAGCTCCAAAAGCAAGCCCTGGGCCCTGAACAAAATCTGTAGGCATTATTAAACCTGGCAACCTCGGTGCTCTATAATAGGGACCAAGAGGAACAGGCCCAAAAGGAAAAGTGAGATCAGAGAAAGACTGCAGCCTTAGTCATGGCCCTCAGACAAACAAACCTTGGTGGTTCAGAGAGGACAGAAAATGGAGCAGGCCAATCACCTGGTAGGGCTTGTTATCAGTGTGGTTTGCAAGGACACCTTAAAAAAGATTGTCCTATGAGAAACAAGCTGCCCCCTCACCCATGTCCACTATGCGGAGGCAATCACTGGAAGGCACACAGCCCCAGAGGGACAAAGGACAGATGCCCCCAACCAGATGATCCAACAACAGGACTGAGGGTGCCCAGGGCAAGCGCCAGCTCATGTCATCACTCTCACTGAGCCCCAGGTATGTATAACCCTAAAGGGCCAGGAAATTGACTTCCCCCTGGACACTGGCATGGCTTTCTCAGTGTTAATCTCCTGTCCTGGACAGCTGTCCTCAAGGTCTGTTACCATCAGAGGAATCCCAGGACAGCCTGTAATCAGGTATTTCTACCACCTCCTCAGTTGTAATTGGGAGAATTTGCTCTTTTCACATGCCTTTCTTGTTATGCCTGAAAGTCCCACACCCTTATTAGGGAGGGATATATTAGCCAAAGCTGGAGCTATTATCTACATGAATGTGGGGAACAAGTTACCCATTTGTTGTCCCCTGCTTGAGAAGGCAATCAACCCTGAAGTCTGGGCATTGGAAGGAACAAACTCAAGCTCCAGCCTTAAGCCTTCCCACAGGAAAAAACTTTTCTTTATATGTCACAGAGAGAGCAGGAATAGCTCTTGGGGTCCTTACTCAGACTTGTGGGACAATCCCACAACCAGTGGCAGACCTAAGTAAGGAAATTGAAGTAGTAGCAAAAGGCTGGCCTCACTGTTTATGGGTAGTTGTGGTGGTGGCTGTCTTAGTGTCAGAGGCTATCAAAATAATACAAGGAAAGGATCTCACTGTCTGGACTACTCATGATGTAAATGGCATACTAGGTGCCAAAGGAAGTTTATGGCTATCAGACAACTGCCTGCTTAGGTACCAGGCACTACTCCTTGAGGGACCAGTGCTCAAGTGCATACGTGTGTGGCCCTCAGACCTGCCGCTTTTCTCCCAGAGGATGGGAAGCCGGTCGAGCATGGCTGCCAACAGGTTGTAGTCCAGACTTATGCCACCCGAGATGATCTCTTAGAAGTCCTCTTAGCTAATCCTGACCTTAACTTATATATAAATGGAAGTTCATTTGTGGAAAATGGGATACGAAGGGCAGGTTATGCCATAGTTAGTGATGTAACCGTACTTGAAAGTAAGTCTCTTCCCCCAGGGACCAGCACCCAGTTAGGAGAACTAGTGGCACTTACCCAAGCCTTAGAACTGGGAAAGGGAAAAAGAATAAATGTGTATACAGATAGCAAGTATGCTTATCTAATCGTACATGCCCATGCTGCAATATGGAAAGAAAGGGAGTTCCTAACCTCTGGGGGAACCCCCATTAAATACCACAAGGAAACCATGGAGTTATTGCACGCACTGCAAAAACCCAAGAAGGTGGCAGTCTTACACTGCCAAAGCCATCAAAAGAAGAAGGAGAGGAGAGAAGAGCAGCATAAGAGGCTGGCAGAGGCAGAGAAAGACCAGCAGAAAGGAGTCAAAGAGAGAGAAAGAGACAGAAAGTCAGAGAGAGAAGGAAAGCGAGGAAGAGACAAAGGAGTCAAAGATAGAGAAAGAGATGGAAGTAGTAAAGAAAAAACAGTGTGCCCTATTCCTTTAAAATCCAGGGTACATTTAAAACCTATAGTTGATAATTGAAGGTCTTCTCTGTAACCCTATAACACTTCAATACCACCTTGTTGTCAGTGTAAACAAAGGCATAGCCCAAAAGCACTGAGGCCACTGTCAACCCATAGCCTTCCTGTCAAAAATCCTTAACCCAGCAGGTTTCCTAACATGGGATCTAAATCTGAAGGTCTGACCAGACATAGGAGGAACTCCCTTCAGGACAGGACAATAGATGGTTCCTCTCAGGCGATTAAGGAAAAAGACACAATGGGTATTCAGTAAGTGGTAAGGAAACACTTATAGAAGCAGAGTTAGGAAAATTGCCTAATAATTGGTCTGCTCAAATGTGTGAGCTGTTTGCACTCAGCCAAACATTAAAGTACTTACAGAATCAGGAAGAAGCCATCTATACCAATTATAAGTTAATATGGACTGAACGAGGTCTTATTAATAGCAAAGAATAATTGAAATCCCAAACTTCCAAGGTTTTCAACAAACGTAAAATTTGCTGAAAGTTAACAGTGTAAACATATATTATCCTGACTTCTAATCTTGCGGAAATCAGACCCTATCAGTACCCCTCAAAGCTCAGGTCTGTCAGTGCAGACCCATACAATGAATACCCCTACTTATAGGGTTAGGAATGGCTACTGCTACAGGAACTGGAATAGCCAGTTTATCTACTTCATTATCCTAGTACTACACACTCTAAAAAGATTTCTCAGACAGTTTGCAAGAAATAACGAAATCTATCCTTACTCTACAATCTCAAATAGACTCTTTGGCAGCAGTGACTCTCCAAAACTGCCGAGGCCTAGACTTCCTCATTGCTGAGAAAGGAGGACTTTGCACCTTCTTAGGGGAAGAGTGTTTTTACACTAACTAGTCAGGGATAGTATGAGATGCCACCCGGAGTTTACAGGAAAAGGCTTCTAAAATCAGACAAAGCCTTTCAAATTCTTATACCAACCTCTGGAGTTGGGCAACATGGCTACTCCCCTTTCTAGGTCCTGTGGCAGCCATCTTGCTATTACTTGCCTTCGGACTCTGTATTTTTAACCTCCTTGTCAAATTTGTTTCCTCTAGAATTGAGGCCATCAAGCTACAGATGGTCTTACAAATGGAACCCCAAATGAGCTCAATTAACAACTTCTACTGAGGACCCCTGGACTGACCTGCTGGCTCTTTCACTGGCCTAAAGAGTTCCCCCCTGGAGGACACTACAACTGCAGGGCCCCTTCTTTGCCCCATCCAGCAGGAAATAGCTAGAGCGGTCATCAGCCAATTCCCAACAACACTTGTGGTGTCCTGTTTAGAGGGGGGATTGAGAGGTGAAGCCAGCTGGACTTCTGGGTCAGGTGGGGACTTGGAGAACTTTTCTGCCTAGCTAAAGGATTGTAAATGCACCAATCGGCATTCTGTGTCTAGCTAAATGTTTGTAAATGCACCAATCAGCACTCTGTAAAAATGCACCAATCAGCACTCTGTGTCTAGCTAAAGATTTGTAAACACACCAATCAGCACTCTGTAAAAACGGACCAATCAGCACTCTGTAAAATGGGCCAATCAGCGCCCTGTAAAGTGGACCAATCAACAGGATAAGGGCGGGGCCAAATAAGGGAATAAAAGCTGGCCACCCAAGCCAGTGGCGGCAACCTGCTCAGGTCCCCTTCCACACTGTGGAAGCTTTGTTCTTTAGCTCTTCACAATAAATCTTGCTGCTGCTCACTCTTTGGGTCCGCACTACCTTTATGAGCTGTAACACTCACTGCGAAGGTCTGCAGCTTCACTCCTGAAGCCAGTGAGATCACAAACCCACTGGGAGGAACAAACAACTCTGGATGCGCCACCTTTAAGAGCTGTAACACTCACTGTGAAGGTCTGTGGCTTCACTCCTGAAGTCAGCAAGACCACGAACTCACCAGAAGGAAGAATCTCCTCCAGACACATCTGAACATGTGAAAGAACAAACTCCAGACACACCATCTTTAAGAACTGTAACACTCACTGCGAGGGTCCACGGGTTCATTCTTGAAGACAGCGAGACCAAGAATCCATCGGAAGGAACCAATTCCAGACACAATACCTATGGCCCCTTGGGGATTTCTCCACAGACAGTTGACAGGATAGAAAAGGAGCAGGAAAAGGGCTTTATAATGATTAGGCTAGCATGATATGCTGGTGTGAGCTAAAAAGATGGACAGTTGCTACAATAAAGACACACCCAAAATAACCCTGGGTGCCAATTCAAGTCCAGTGGTCATCTGCTTTGTGTTTGGGGAGAAGTGGCCAAAAGTGAGAATATACACAGACTTCTAGGTGGTGGAGAATGGCTTGGTTGCTTGGTCAAGGGCTTCAAGGGAACAACACTAGAGGATTAAAACCAAGCATGTCTGAGGAAGAGGCATGTGGCTGGAGCTATAAGAATGGGCACATAATGTGTTGATCTTTGTGTCTCACACTAGAGCCTACCAGAGAGCACGTGTGGCAGAAGAAGCACTGAACAAGCATATGGACAGGATGACTGGTCTAGTGAATGCCTGTCAGCCCCTGTCCTCAGCCGTCTCAATCCTTACAAAGGGCACATAAATGAATGGATTAGTCGTGATGGCCTGAAATGATGGGCTCTCTCTCTCCAAGGCTGATCTAGCTACCACCACTACTGAATGCCTGACCATTAGCAACAGACACCAGTGCTAAGTGCTTGATATGGTACAATCCCTTGAGGACATAAAGCAGCCACTCAGTGGCAAGTTTATTACCCCAGGTCTCTTCCACCCTGGAGGACACAAGAATTCATCCTTACTAGAAATGAGAATGTCAACTTATAAATATAGAAGGAATGAAGGTATAAGAAAATCATTATTTTGAAACCATCATAATGATGGTTGATGCAGGCAAAAATCAATAATGAATATGCATTTGTAAAAGTTTGATGAGGAGAAGGATATGTCCACAATTTCAAAGTACCTCCCCCAAATTACTTATTTATTACAGAAAGTAAAATAGTAACTTTGCTATGTAGAAAACTACTGGACACCATCTTAACCAAGTGATCAAAGTTAGAATCCCAAATCATCATCAGTTGACTCCTACCATTATGCACTGAGAAGCAAACAATATCACTTATGTAGTACTTTTACCAAAAAAAAAAATGCATAGACCAAATCTGACCAGGGGAAACACAAGACAAATTCAAGATGAGCAACTTCTACAAAATAACTATCTTGTACTCTCTAAGACATAAACGTTGTGAAAGACCAAGAAATCTCTGAGGAACTATTCCAGATTGAAGGAAATCTAAGGGCTAAGAGTGATGACAACTAAATGCAACCTTCTTCTTGGACCAGAAGACAAAACGCTATGAAAAGCATTATTGAACAACTAGCAAAAGTGGAATGTGGACTATACGTCAAATTGTTTAGTGCTTAAACATCAAGTTTCTTTAATTCATTAATTATACTGTGGTTATATAAAAGAGTTATCTTGTTCTTAGGAAATAAATACTGAATTACTAAGGTTTGAAGGAGCATAATGTCTCTAACTTATTCTCAAATGATTCAGGGGGAAAAGAAATAAATATACGTGTGTGTGTCAAATATATATATTTCATGTGAAATATAATACATTTATATTATATATATTTTCATATATATGATATAAAGATGATACAGCAAATATGGCAAAATATTAACAATGGGTGAATCTGGTTAAAAGATATACAGGAATTATGTAGTACGATTTTTATAATTTTTCTGTGAGTTTGAAATTACTTCAATATAAAAATGTAAACAAGCTTTAAGAATAAAGGATAAGAAAATATATTGTAGGGCCAGGTGCACTGGATTATGCCTGTAATCCCAGCACTCTGGGAGGCCGAGGCAGGAAGGTTGCTGGAGGTCAGGAGTTGGAAACCAGCCTGGCTAACATGGCAAAACCCTGTCTCTACTAAAAATACAAAAATTAGCCAGGCTTGGTGGCAGGCATCTGGAATCCCAGCTACTCAGGAGGCTGAGGCAGGAGAATCCCTTGACCTGTGAGGCAGAGCTTGCAGTGAGCCGAGATCACACCATTGCACTCCCAGCCTGGCCACAGAGTGAGAATCCGTCTAAAAAAAAAAAAAAAAATTATAAGTGAACTCTCATTCTACAATTGCTACAAAGAGGAAAAAAATGCCTAGGAATATAACTTACAAGGGATGTGAAGGACCTCTTCAAGGAGAACTACAAACCACTGCTCAAAGAAATAAGAGAGGATACAAAAAATTGGAAAAACATTCCATACTCATGGATTGGAAAAATCAGTATCATGAAAATGGCCATACTACCCAATGTAATTTACAGATTCAATGCTATCCCCATCAAGCTACCATTGACTTTCTTCACAGAATAAAAAACTACTTTAAATTTCATATTGAACCAAAAAAGAGCCCACATAGCCAAGACAATCCTAAGCAAAATAACAAAGCCAGAGGCATCACACTACCTGACTTTAAACTATACTACAAGGCTACAGTAACCAAAACAGCATGGTACTGGTACAAAAACAGCTATATAGACTAATGGAACAGAACAGAGGCCTCAGAAATAATGCCACATATCTACAACCATCTGATCTTTGACAAACCTAACAAAAACAAACAATGGGGAAAGGAGTCACTATTTAATAAGTGGTGTTGAGAAAACTGGCTAGCCATATGCAGAAAGCTGAAACTGGATCCCTTCCTTACACCTTATACAAAAAATAACCCAAGATGGATTAAAGATTTAAATGTAAGACCTAAAACCATAAAAACTCTAGAAGAAAATGTAGACAATACCATTCAGGACATAGGCATGGGCAAAGTCTTCATGACTAAAACACCAAAAGCAATGGCAACAAAAGCCAAAATAGACAAATGGGATCTAATTAAACTAAAGAGCTTCTGCAGAGCAAAAGAAACTATCATCAGAATAAACAGGCAACCTACAGAATGGGAGAAAATTTTTGCAATCTATCCATCTGACAAAGGACTAATATCCAGAATCTACAAGGAACTTAAACAAATTTACAAGAAAAAAATAAACAAACCCATCAAAAAGTGGGCAAAGTACATGAACAGACACTTCTCAAAAGAAGACATTTATGCGGCCAACAAACATATGCAGAAAAGTTCATCATCACTAGTCATTACAGAAATGCAAATCAAAACCACAATGAGATACCATCTCACACCAATTAGAATGGCGATCATTAAACAGTCAAGAAACAACAGATGCTGGAGGGGATGTGGAGAAATAGGAACACTTTTACACTGTTGGTGGGAGTGTAAATTAGTTCAACCATTGTGGAAGACAATATGGCGATTCCTCAAGGATCTAGAACTAGAAATACCATTTGACCCAGCAATCCCGTTACTGGGTATATACTCAAAGGATTATAAATCATTCTACTATAAAGACACATGCATACGTATGTTTAATTGCAGCATTATTTACAATAGCAAAGACTTGGAGCCAACCCAAATGCCTGTCAATGACAGACTGGATAAGGAAAATGTGGCACATATACACTATAGAATACTATGCACCCATAAAAAAGGATGAGTTCACATCATTTGCAGGGACATGGATGAAGCTGGAGACCATCATTCTCAGCAAACTAACACAAGAACAGAAAACCAAACACATGTTCTCACTCATAAGTGGGAGTTAAACAATGAGAACACATGGGCACAGGGAGGGGAGCATCACACACGGGGCCTGTCCAGGGGTGGGAGGCTAGGGGAGGGATAGCATTAGAGAAATACCTAATGTAGATAACGGGTTGATGGGTGCAGCAAACCACCATGGCACGTGTATACCTATGTAACAAACCCGCACATTCTGCACATGTACCCCAGAACTTAAAGTATAATTTTTTTAAAAAAGCTTATAGGATAAAAATACAAAGAAAAAAATTATCCAGGTGTGGTGGTGCACGCCTGTAGCCCTGGCTTCTTGGGAGGCTGAGGCAGGAGAATTGAGTGAACACAGGGGATGGAGGTGGTAGTGAGCTGAGATCACGCCACTGCACTCCAGCATGAGCAACAGAGCGAGACTCTGTCAAGAAAAAAGAAAGAAAGAAAGAAGAAAGGAAGGAAGGGAGGGAGGAAGGGAGGGAGGGAGGGAGGAGAGGAGAGGAGAGGGAGGGAGGGAGAGGGAGAGGGAGAGAAAGAAGAAGGGAAGGGAATATTGTGAACAATATTGTATCAGTATATTTTAAAACATAAAAAATAGATATTCCCAGAAAAATCTAACTTGATAAAACTGCAATCACCTGATGGGTTCTTCTTGCATGCTGCACACACAGGGCTAATTCATTTAAACAGTCATATCTCAGGAGTTTAATAATCACAGGGCTAGCCAAGAGGAAGAACAGGAGCTTATCACTCAAATAAGCCCTTCTTGAAAGTTCAGAGGCTAGGGTTTTCCAAGGATAGTTTGGCAGGCAGGTGGCTAGGAAATGGGGAACATGATTGGTTGGGTTAAAGCTCTTCTTGCACTGAGTCAGTTCCTGAGTGGGACCACAAGACCAGATGAGCTGGTTTATTGGTATGCATTTTCAGTCCACATAGCACATCAGCTGGTCCATCAGAATGCAGGGTCTAGAAAACACCAATCTTAGGTTTTGACTATAATGATGTTATCTATAGAAGCAATTGGGGAAGTACAAATCTTGTGAACTCGAGAGCAGTAAATGAGTATAGAAAGGCAGGCTAGGGAATAATGGCTTGTTATCATTTAACTACACTCATATTTTAGCAGATTCAGACCCCTCCCATAATCTTAATCTTGTGGCTTTTCACTATCCTTACAAAGAAGGTTTTGGTCCCTGAGCAAGGAGGGAGTTAGTTTCATTAAGGGACTGTTATCATCTTTGTTTTACAGTTAACAAAGGCAGTTAGCTTGTGAGGTTAGAAGCATGAAGGAGTCAGCTATATCAGATTTCTCACCGTCATAATTTTTACAAAGGCGGTTTCAAAATTACTCTGCAAGAAAACTTAAATAGATTCATAGTCATTAAAGAAATTGCGTTAAAAAGTTTAAAACATTTTAAAAGCCTTTCCAAAAATTAAACATCAGGCTAAACAAGACAGATATGCAGGTGAGTTCTACCAAACTTTTAAGAAACAGATACTTCAAACTCCCCACCTTTATTCTTTCAAGCTATCATAACCTTGATATCAAGGCATAAAAGGATAAAATAAGAAAAATTGCAGGCCAATCTCACTCACTAACATGACATAAAAATCATAAAATATTGGCAAGCCGAATCAAACAATCTGTGCAAAATATAATGTATTCATTACCCAGTCGAGTTTATCCTAGGAATTCAAAGTATGTTTACTGTAAAAAAAATCCATTAACATAATTAATTTAATTAACATATTAAAGAAAGAATATAATGTATATTTTCCTACATTTTTAAAAATAAAAGAACAATTTCTATATAACACAGAATCCTGGCCAGGGGCAGTGGCTCTGATTTAGTTTGGCTGTGTCCCCACCCAAATCTCATCTTGAATTCCCACATGTTATAGGAGGCACCCTGTGGGAAGTCACTGAATAATGGGGCAGATCTTTCCTGTGCTGTTCTCATGATAGTGAGTAAGTCTCATGAGATCTGATGGTTTTTTTTGTTTGTTTGTTTGTCTGTTTGCTTGTTTTTGTTTGTTTTGTTTTTTTTCTGAGATGGAGTCGCACTCTGTTGTCCAGGCTGGAATGCAGTGGCAAAATCTAGGCTCACTGCAGCCTCCACCTCCTGGGTTCAAGTGATTCTCCAGCCTCAGCCTCCTGAGTAGTTGGGATTACAGGTGTGTGCCACCATACCTGGCTAATTTTTGTATTTTTAGTAGAGACGGGGTTTCTCCATATTGGCCAGGCTGATCTCGAACTCTTGACCTCAGGTGATCCACCAACCTCTGTCTCTGAAAGTGCTGGGATTACAGGTGTGAGCCACTGTGCCCAGCCAGATCTGATGGTTTTAAAAGGGGGAGTTTCTCTGTACAAGCTCTCTTCTCTTGTCTGCCACCATGTGAGACATGCCTTTCACCTTTCAACATAATTATGAGGCCTCCCCAGCCATGGGGAACTGTAAGTCCAATAAACCTCTTTCTTTTGTAAATTGCCCAGTCTCAGGTATGTCTTTATCAGTAGCGTGAGAACAGACTAATACAGTAAATTGGTACCAGTAGAGTAGGGTGCTGCTGAAAAGATACTAAAAAATGTGGAAGCAACTTTGGAATTGGGTAACAGGCAGAGGTTGGAACAGTTTGGAGGGCTCAGAAGAAGACAAAAAAATGTGGGAAAGTTTGGAACTTCCTAGAAACTTGCTGAATGGCTTTGCCCAAAATGCTGATAGCGATATAAACAATAAAATCCAGCCTGAGGTGATCTCAGATGAAGATGAGAAACTTGTTGAGAACTAAAGCAAGGGTGACTCTTGTTATGTTTTAGCAAAGAGACTGGTGGCATTTCACCCCTGCTCTAGAGATTTGTGGAACTTTGAACTTGAGAGAGATGATTTAGGGTATGCAATAGAAAAGAAAATCCTATTTTCTGAGGAGAAATTGAAACCAGTTGCAGAAATTTGCATAAGTAACAAGGAGCCCAATGTTAATCCCCTGGACAATAGGGAAAATGTCTCCAGGGCATGTCAGAGGTCTTCACAGCAGCCCCTCCCATCACAGGCCTGGAAGCCTAGGAGGAAAAAGTGGTTTTGTGAGATGGGCCCAGGGTCCCCTTGCTGTGTGCAGCCTAGGGACTTGGTGCCCTGCATCCCAGCTGCTCCAGCCATGGCTGAAAGAGGCCAACATAGAGCTTGGGCCATGTCTTTAGAGGGTGTAAGCCTCAAGCCTTGGCAGCTTCCACGTGGTGTTGAGCCTGCCAGTGCACAGAAGTCAAAAATTGGGGTTTGGGAACCTCCACCTAGATTTCACAGGATGTATGGAAATGCCTATATATGTTCAGGCAGATGTTGGCTGCAGGGGCAGGGCCCTCACGGAGAACCTCTGCTAGGGCAGTACAGAAGGGAAATGTGGGGTCAGAGTCCCAACACAGAGTCCCCACAGGGGCACTGTCTAGTGGAGCTATAAGAAGAGGGCCACTGTCCTCTGGACCACAGAATGGTAGATCCACTGAGAGCTTGCACCATGCACCTGGAAAAGCCATAGACACTCAATGCCAATCCATGAAAGCAGCTGAGAGGGAGGCTGTACCCTGCAAAGCCACATGGTGGAGCTGTCCAAGACCATGGGAACCCATCTCTTGCATCAATGTTACTTGGATGTGAGACATGGAGTCAAAGGAGATCATTTTGAAACTCTAAGATTTGACTACCCTGCTGGATTTCAGAATTGCATGGGGCCTGTAGCCCCTTTGTTTTGGCCAATTTCTCTCATTTGGAATGGCTGTATTTACCCAATGCCTGTACCCTCGTTGTATCTAGGAAGTAACTAACTTGCTTTTGATTTTATAGGCTCATAGGTGGAAGGGACTTGCCTTGTCTCAGATGAGACTTTGGACTGTGGACTTTTGAGTTAATGCTGAAATGAGTTAAGACTCTGGGGGACTGTTAGGAAGGCATGGTTGATTTTGAAATGTGAGGACATGAGATTTGGGAGGGGCCTGGAGCAGAGTGATATGGTTTGGCTGTGTCTCAACCCAAATCTCACCTTGAATTCCCATGTGTTGTGGGAGGGACCCAGTGGCAGGTAACTGAATCATGGGAGCAGGTCTTTCCCATGCTGTTCTCACGATAGTGAATAAGTCTCATGAGATCCGATGATTTTAAAAAGGGGAGTTTCCCTGCACAAGCTCACTTCTTTTGTCTGCTGCCTTGTGAGACATGACTCTCACCTTCCACCCTGATTGTGAGGCCTCCCCAGCCATGCAGAACTGTAAGTCCAATAAACCTTTTTATTTTGTAAATTGCCCAGTCTCAGGTATGTCTTTATCAGCAGCATGAGAACAGACTAATACAAGCTCACATCTGTAATTCCAGCACTTTGGGAGGCCGAGTTGGGAGGATCACTTGACCTCAGGAGTTCAAGATCAGCCTGAGCAACATGGTGAAACCCCATCTCTACAAAAATAGAAAAATTAGCTGAGCATGGTGGCATGCACCTGTAGTCCCAACTACTCAGGAGGCTGAGGTGGGAGGATCACTTGAACCTGGGAAGTGGCAGTTGCAGTGAGCCAAGATCTGACCACCTCACTCCAGCCTGGCCAACAAAGCAAGGCTCTGCCTCAAGAAAAAAAAGAGAAAAAAAGAATTCAGCTGGCCTTTGTCCCTGGTTCCTGAAAGGTAGCTTCTAAACCTTTAAAATTTCCAGAGTGGTAAGAGTATCTTTGTTATTTACAGTGTGCCCCCTGAGATCACCCCTGAGCTTGTGCTAACCAGATAACACATGGTGAGCCAATAGATAGTTTATGCTAAGTTGGCTTAACATGGGGGCTAGCCATGCCAAAAGACCAACCATGTGATTAAAAGATTAACACCGAACCAGGTGATATCAGCCTGACCTCCAGGGAAGGGAAGAGGAAATAGAGATTAAGTTTGATTATCTGGCCAATGATTCAATCAATCATGCCCACATAATGAAACCCCAAGAAAAACTCTGGACACTAAACTCAGTTGTGCTTCCCTGACTGGCAATCCTCTGTGCGTATTGTTACACATCAATGTGCTGGGAGGGTGACATCCTGACTCCACAAGTGAAGGACACTGGAAGCTTGGTATTTGGGACCTTTCCAGACTTTGCCCTGTGTGACTCTTCTTTTGGCTATTTCTGATTTGTATCCTTTTTGCTATAATAAAACTGTAATTGTAACTATAACACTTTCCTGAGTTCTGTGAGTCACTCTAGCAAATTATCAAACCTGGGGAGGTAGTGAGCACCCCTAAATTTGTAGCCAGTTGATCAGAAGTGAGGGTGGCCCTGGGAACCTCATAGTCTGTGGCTGGTTTCTGAAGTAAAGAGAGCCTGGTGGAGGACTGTGCTTTTAATTGATAAAGTTTGACCTAACTCTGGGTAGGTAGTGTCAGAAACTACTGAAGCAATGAACAATCAAACCAAAAACTAATAATAAATGATCATATAAAAGATGAGGAAGAGAACAGATGGGCCAGGACAGGGTCGAAGTTGTACCTCTCTGAATGTACCTTGTTTTAGGGCTTGACTTTGAAATCATGAAATTGTTTTTACATAATTGAATCACAAAATTGAATCAAGATAAAAAGCAATCCCTAAAAATTAAAAACTGAAACAAAGGAACCTAACTCTATATCAAGTTAGTACCACAACCATGCAGAAATTTATTTTAAGTGACTTAAAATACAGTATTTTCATTGTACATCCCTAGAAGGGATCGTAAGGTCAAAACAAACCAAAAGGAATCAATACTATATTCAGGGGTCATGTGGCCAGTTGCAATATTGGTATTGTTATTTTGAAAAGGTGTGGAAGCAACAGGCACACCCCTAGCCCCAAAATCATGCTTTCTAAAACAATTATTCTTTAAAGGAAACAAAAGCTCTTTGGACAAATGACTAGCCCCACATATGAGGAAGGAAACATACAGGAACCTAGTACATCTTGTCATAACAGAAATCAAAGAATGTATCAAAGACTACTGAGGCCCATCAATAGCACATTGGAGCCAACTTGAAGGAGCACTCACTGGCCAAAGATGGGATCAAGTGAGCATCAAAAATAATGATAATTGTGACAGATTGAAACATACCAAATATGTACAAATATATTTTAACACATACAATATATAAAAATTCACGGATTCATAATGATAATTTTATAAATCCATCAATGGATATCTTTGGGGTTGCTGGGGTACCAACGTATTCTCAAATGACATACAAAAGGAAAGAATCAAGCATTTATCCTGACTTTCCTATTCAGATTATATTTTGGGGTAACCAAATAATTGATGAAAATTCTTTGTCAAATAATCACACCTAATAAGTGTAAGAAGAGTGAATGATTTAGAAAAATCACTATTTTACAATATCTAACAAAATCATAGATACAGATAATGATTGTCAATGGCTTCCAAAGCACTGGGTGACTTTGTAATGGAAGGATCAGGCTGAAACCACCTGAACCAGCTGATCAGTATTAAGATCATTGAAAGTTAAAAAAACAGATTTTATATGCTTCCTGATGTGATTCAGTGGGAAATACACAGCACCACCCATACAGTAATTTTGCCAAATAAATAAATATTTAAAAATTTTATAGCTGGGTGCAGTGGCACATGCCTGGAGTCCCAGCTACTTGGGAGGCTAACGAGGAAGGATCACTTCAGCCCAGGCTTTTGAGACCAACCTGAGCAAAATAGTGAGAAATACCTGTCTCAAAAAAAAAATTAATGAAAAACCTAAATCTAATCAAATCTACAGTTCTAATTGCTCGTTTTCAGGAAAAAAAAGGTAATGGAATAATATGTAGCATGTAAAATCACAGTTTAAAAATTAAGTCAAATATAATAGGTAATCCTGTAGTTCAATGACTCCGTTTCTCATCAAATAAGTAGCATTAACATTTCAGTACTAGGTGATTATGAAATTATAAATAGTTATAATAGATTAATATTATTATTTGGGGGTGTTATCATGGTGTGATCATGGGTACTGTGGCTAAGCTTCTGAAAAGTCTATCTGTTAGAGGTACACACTGCTATATTTACAGATTAAATAATAAGATGCCTGGAAATTACTTCCAAATACTCCAAAAAAAAAAAAAAAAGCATGGGGAAGAGATGATACAAGAATGGCAGAAAATTGATAACTAGTGAAGTTGGGTGATGGGTCATGAGTATTCATTATAATATTCTCTCTAGTTTTGTGCATGTTTGAAAATCTCTGTAACAAAAAGTAAAAGATAAACATGATCATCTTGATGCAGAAAAATTCATTTTATCATCTCCAACATTCGTTCGTAAGTCATTCATAATTGCTATTCTCAGCAAACTGGGAATAGAAGGGAATTTATTTAATCTGATAAAGTGTGCTTTCAAGATCTACAGTAAACATTATAGTTAATAATGAAACAGAAATTCCTTTTTTTGAATCAGGAATAAAACAAGGATATTTTATCCCTAATATTACTATTTCTCAGCTACAGTGAATTAGAGGACTTAGTACCAGCCAAGAAAAAAGAAACAGGAGTAAGAAGGAAGAGTTCATTTTCTCAGATAAAATGATTGTCTATATAGAAAACCCAAAGTAACTGTAAACAATTAGAATTGTTAGCACCAGCATACGGATCTGCTGCAACCTCAATTATTGCCTCCTCAGAAGAAAGAATTCCACCAAGAGGCATGAGGCAGAGGAAGAGACTAAAGCAAGTTTTAGAGCAAGAGTGAAAGTTTATTAAAAGGTTTTAGAGCAGGAACAAAAGGCAGTAAAGTACACTTGGAAGTGGGGCCCAGCGGGCAACCTGAGAGATTCAAGTGCTCTATTTGGCCTTTGACATGGCCTTCTCCCTGATTCTTCCTTTGGTGTGGGCTGTCGGCAGGCAGAGTGGTCTGCCAGCACTTGGGAGGGGCCACATGCACAGTGTTTTATTGAAGTTATACTCATGCTCACTTGAGGCTGTTTGTTTGTTTTGCCATCCCTTCTGCTGAGGGTACCCCATAGTAGGCATTGCACTTGGAGTTCTAGGGGAATGGGACAAGGTTTGGAGATGACAGTACTGATAGCAATGAGGGCAGCAACCAAAACAAGCAAGCAAGGAGGCCCATAAACAAAGAAACAAGAGGGCAGGGAAAGCCTGAGCCATGAAGACCACATTTTTTTTAATCTATTTTATTTTCTCATTTCAATAGTTTTGGGGGAACAGGTGATGTCTGGTTGCATGGAAAAGTTCTTTAGTGGTGATTTCTGAGATTCTGGTATACCCATCACCCCAGCAGTGCACATTGTACCCAATGTAGTCTTTTATCTCTCACCCACCTCCGACCCTTCCCCCTGAGTCCCCAAAGTCCATTATATCATTCTTTATGCTTTTGAATCCTCATACCTTATCTCCTATTTATAAGTGAGAATACACAATGTTTGGTTTTCCATTCCTAAGTTACTTCACTTGGAATAATGACGTCCAATTCCGCCCAAGTTCCTGCCAGTGCCATTATTTCATTCCTATATATATACACATATATATATGTTATTTCATTCCTATATATATATACACATTATTTCATTCCTATATATATACACATATATATGTATATGTGTATATATATATATAGTATATATACACATATATATGTATATGTATATATCGTATATATATGTATATGTATATATACATATATATCGTATATATATATGTATATGTATATATATGCATATATATATCGTATTTTCTTTATTCACTCATTAGTGAATGAGTGCAAAAACCGGCAGGTAGGCCGGTTCCATATTTTTGCAATCGCAAATTGTGCTGCTATAAACATATGCATGCAAGTCTTTTTTTCATTTAATGATTTGTTTTCCTCTGGGTAGATACCCAGTAGTGGGATTGCTGGATCACATGGTAGTTACTACTTTTAGTTCTTTAAGGAATCCCCACACTGTTTTCCATAGTGCTTGTACTAGTTTACAGTCCCATGAGCAATGTAAAAGTGTTCCTTTTTACTATATCCATGCCAACATTTGTTATTTTTTTATTTTTTAATTATGGCTATTCTTGCAGGGGTAAGGTGGTATCTCATCATGGTTTTGATTTGCATTTCCCTGATAATTAGTGATGTTGAGCATTTTTTCATATGTCTGTTGGCTGTTTGCATATCTTCTTTTGAGAATTGTCTATTCATCCCACCACGGTGGCTTACACCTATAATCCCAGCACTTTGGGAGGCCAAGGCGGACAGATCACCTAAGGTCAGGAGTTCGAGACCAGCCTGGCCAACGTGGTGAATCCCTGTCTCTAATAAAAATACAAAAATTAGCCAGGCATGGTGGCATGTGCCTGTAATCCCAGCTACTTGGGAGGCTGAGGCAGGAGAAATCACTTGAGCCCAGGAAGCGGAGGTTGCAGTGAGCCAAGATCATGCCATTGCACTCCAGACTGGGCAACAAGAGTGAGACTCTGTCTCAAAAAGAGAGAGAGAGAGAGAGAGAGAATTGTCTATTCATGTCTTTGCCTATTTTTGATGAAATTATTTGCTTTTTTCTTGCTGATTTGTTTGAGTTCTTGGTAGATTCTGGATATTAGTCTTTTGTTGGATGTATAGTTCGTGAATATTTTCTCCCACTCTGTGGGTTGTCTGTTCATTCTGCTGATTCTTTCTTTTGCTGCGCAGAAGCTTTTTAGTTTAATTAGGTGCCATCTATTTATCTTTGTTTTTGTTGTGTTTGCTTTTGGGCTCTTGGTTATGAACTCTTTGCCTAAACCAATGTTTAGAAGAGTTTTTTTCTATGTTATCTTCTAGAATTTTTATGATTTCAGGTTTTAGATTTAATTATTTGATCCATCTTGAGTTGATTTTTGTATAAGGTGAGAGATGAGGACCCAGTTTCATTCTTCTACATGTGGCTTGCCAATTATATCACCACCATTTCTTGAATAGGATATTCTTTCCCCACTTTATGTTTTTGCTTGGTTGAAGATCAGTTGGTTGTAAATATTTGGTTTTATTTCTGGATTCTCTATTCTGTTCCATTGGTCTATGTGCCTATTTTTATACCAATGTCATGCTGTCTTGGTGGTGATTGGCTTGTAGCATAGTTTGAAGTCGGGTAATGTGATGCCTCCAGATTTGTTCTTTTTGCTTAGTCTTATTTTGGCTATGTGGGCTCTTTTTTGGCTTCATGTGAATTTTAGGATTTTTTTTCTAGTTCTGTGAAGAATGATGATGGTATTTTTATGGGAATTACATTGAATTTGTAGATTGCTTTTGGCAGTATGGTCATTTCTACAATATTGATTCTACCTATCTGTGAGCATGGGATGTGTTTCCATTTGCTTGTGTCATCTATGATTTCTTTCAGCAGTGTTTTATAGTTTTCCTTGTAGAGATCATTCACCTCCTTAGTTAGGTATATTCCTACATTTGTTTGTTTTTTGTTTGTTTTTGTTTGTTGGGTGGTTGGTTTTTTGCAGCTATTATAAAAGGGTTTGAGTTCTTGATTTGATTCTCAGCTTGGTTGTTGGTGGTGTACAGCAGTGCTACGGATTTGTGTACATTAATTTTGTATCCTGAAACTTTACTGAATCCATTTATCAGATCTAGGAGCTTTATGGAGGGGTCTTTAGGGTTTTCTAGGTATACAATCCTATCATTGGTGAACAGAAACAGTTTGACTTCCCCTTTACCAATTTAGATGCCCTTTATTTCTTTCTTTTTTCTGGTTGCTCTGGCTAGGACTTCCAGTACACTGTTGAATAGCAGTGGTGAAAGTGGGCATCCTTGTCTTGTTCTAGTTCTCAGGGGGAATGCTTTCAACTTCTCCTCATTCAGTATAATGTTGGTTATGGGTTTGTCATAGATGGCTTTTATTACCTTGAGACATATCCCTTCCATGCCGATTTCACTGAGGGTTTTAATCATAAAGGGATACTGGATTTTGTCAAATGTTTTTTCTCCATCTATTGAGATGCTCATATGATTTTACTTTTAATTCTGTTTATGTGATGTATCACATTTATTGACTTGTGTATGTTAAACCATACCTGCATCCTTGGTATGAAATCCACTGATCATGGTGTATTATCTTTTTGATATGCTGTTGGATTTGGTTACCTACTATTTTGTTGAGGATTTTTGCATCTATGTTCATCAGGGATATTGGTCTGTAGTTTTCTCTTTTTTTTTAATGCTCTTCCTGGTTTCAGTATTAGGGTGATACTGGCTTCATAGAATGATTTAGGGAGGATTCTCTCTTTCCTCTATCTTTTGGAATAGTTTCAGTAAGATTGGTACCAATTCTTCCTTGAATGCCTGATAGAATTCAGTTGTGAATCCATCTGGTCCTGAACTTTTTTGTTGGTAATTTTTTTATCAGTGTTTCAGTCATTACTTTTATTTGGTCTGTTCAGAGTTTCTATTTCTTCCTCATTTAATCTAGGAGGGTTTTATATTTCCAGGAATTTATCCATGTCCTCTAGACTTTCTAGTTCATGCATGGAAAAGTGTTCATAGTAGCCTTGAATGATCTTTTGTATTTCTGTGTTATCAGTTGTAATATCTCCTGTTTTGTTTCTAATTGAGCGTATTTGGATCTTCTCTCTTCTTTTCTTGGCTACTCTCACTAACGGTCAATCAATTTTGTTTATCTTTTCAAAGAACCAGCTTTTTGTTTCTAAGTCTTTTGTATTTTTTTGTTTGAATTTCATTTAGTTCTGCTCTGATCTTTGTTTCTTTCTTTTCTTCTGCTGGGTTTGGGTTTGTTTGTTCTTGTTTCTCTAGTTCCTTGAGGAGTGACCTTAGTTTGTCTATTCATGCTCTTTCAGACTTTTTGATGTAAGATTTAATGTTATGAACTTTCCTTTTAGCAATGCTTTGGCTGTATCTCAGAGATTTTGATAACTTGTTTCACTGTTATTCAGTTCAAAGAATGTTTTAATTTCTATCTTGATTTCATTGTTTACCCAAAGATCATTCAGGAGCAGATTATTTAATTTCCATGTGTTTTTGTAGTTTTGAGGGTTCCTTTTGGAGTTGATTTCCAGTTTTATTCCACTGTGGTCTGAAAGTGTACTTGATATAATTCTGATTTCCTAAAATTTTATTTTGTGGCCTATCATATGGCCTATCTTGGAGAATGTTCCACGTGCTGATAAAAATAATGTGTATGTTGGTTAGAATGCTCTGTAAACATCTGTTAAGTCCATTCGTTCTAGGGTATAGTTTAAGTCCATTGTTCTTTGTTGGCTTTCTGTCTTGATGACCTGTTTAGTGCTGTAAATGAAGTATTGAAGCCACCCGCTATGATTGTGTTGCTGTCTATCTTGTTTCTTATGTCTAGTAATAATTGTTTTATAAATTTGGCAGCTCCAGTGTTAGGTGTATATATGTTTAGGATTGTGATATTTTCCTGTTGGACTGATCCTTTTATCATTACATAACGTCCCTCTTTGTCTTTTTTAATTGTTGTTACTTGAAAGTCTGTTTTGTTTGATATAGGAATAGCTACTCCTGCTCACTTTTGGTTTCCATTTGCATGGAGTATCTTTTTCTACCCCTTTACCTTAAGTTTATGTGAGTCCTTATGTGTTAGGTGAGACTCTTGAAGATAGCAGATACTTGGTTGGTGAATTTTTATCCATTCTGACATTCTGTATATTTTAAGTTGAGCATTAAATGTTAGTATTGAGATATGAGGTACTATTTCATTCATCATCTAGTTGTTGCCAGATGGTTTTTCTTCATTGCATTATTGTTTATCATTATTGTTTTTATTGTGAGATTTATGTGTCAAGAAGTTTCTATTTTGGTGTATTTTGAAGTTTTGTTTCAAGATTTAGAACTCCTTTTACCATTTCTTATAGTGCTGGCTTGGTAGTGGTGAATTCTCTTGGCATTTGTTTGTCTGAAAAAAACTTTATCTCTCCTCCATTGATGAAGCTTAGTTTTGCTGGATACAAAATTCTTGGCTGGACATTATTTTGTTTGAGGAGGCTAAAGATAGAACCCCAATCTCTTTGAGCTTGTAGGGTTTCTGCTGATAAATCTACTGTTAATCTGATAGGTTTTCCTTCATAGGCTACCTGATGCTTTTGCCTCACAGCTCTTAAGATTGTTTCCTTAGTCTTTACTTTAAATAATCTGATGGCTATGTGCCTGCATGATGATCTTTATGCAATGAATTTCCCAGGTGTTCTTTGCCTGGGAAACACTTGTATTGGATATCTTGTATTTGGGTGTCTTGTATTTGGATGTCTAGATCTCTAGTGAGTCCAGGGAAGTTTTTCTCAATTATTCCCTCAAATATGTTTTCTGAACTTTTAGATTTCTCTCTTTCTCAGGAAAACCAATTATTCTTAGGTTTGGCCATTTAACATAATCCCAAATTTCCTGGAGGCTTTCTTCTTTTTTTTATTCTTTTTTCTTTGTCTTTGTCTTTGAAAGCCTTGTCTTTGAGCTCTGAACTTCTTTCTTCTACTTCTTCTAGTCTGTTATTGACACTTTCCAGTGCATTTTGTATTTCTGTAAGTGTGTCTTTCATTTCCAGATGTTGTGATTGTTTTTCCTTTATGATATCTATTTCCCTGGGGAATTTTTCATCCATATCCTGTATTGTTTTCTGAATGTCTTTAAGTTGGTTTTCACCTTTCTCTGGTATCTCCTTAAGTAGCTTAATGATCAAACTTCTGAATTTTTTTTCTGGCAATTCAGAGGTTTCTTCTTGATTTGGATCAATTTCTGGTGAGCTAGTGTCATCTTTTGGGGGTGTTTTATAGAACCTTGTTTTGTCATATTACCAGAATTACTTTTCTGGTTCCTTCTCATTTGAGGAGACCATTTCAGTGGAAAAATCTGGAACTCACAGCCTGATGTTCAGATTTTTTTGTCCCATGCGATGATCCCTTGATGTGGTGTTCTCCCCCTTCCCCTAGGGATGGGGCTTCCTGAGAGCCATACTGCAGTTATTATTATTGTCCTTCTGGGTCTAGCCACCCAGTGGGGCTACCAGGCTCTGGGATGGTGCTTGGCAGTGTCTGCAAAGAGTCCTGTGATGTCAGCAATCTTCAGGTCTCTCAGCCATGGATACCAGCACCTGCTCGGGTGAAGGTGGTAGGGGAATGAAGTAGACTGTTTGAGAGTCCTTGATTGTAGATATGTTCAGTGTGCCGAATATATGCTAGTTATGCTAGCAATGAAATTGTCCCATGGACAGACTCAGGATCTGTGGTTAGCCAGGATGTTGCAGGCAATTGAATTAGCTATTATTTGCTCCTTCCTTGGAGCAGGGTTATTCTGTCATGAGTTGCTGTAATGTCCTGAGTTGGTTGGCCTCCATCCAAGAGATGGCACTTTCAAGAGTGCACCAGCTGCAATAGTAGCAGTGGGATATAAGCTTGCCCTAAGTTGGCCAGTGTAAGTATTCAGGTTTCTTAGGCAAAGGGCAGGGCCATAAAGCTCTCAAGAATTTATGTCTTTTGTGGTTGGCTACCAGGGCAAGTAGAGAAACACCATCAGGTGGGGAAAGAGTTAGGCAAGTCTGACCCAGACTGTCCTTGGGCAGGGCTTGCTGCAGCCACTGCAGAGAACTGAGGGAGGGAGAAGGCTCTTGGGCCACTGGGGTATGTTTCAGAGCGGATTATGGCTGCCTCTGTGGCCAGGGAAGTGGGGCAAAGCTGGTAGCAATAGGCCTCACCCAGCTGAGATGCTGTTGGCAAGGCCGGTCTCACTCTTGCCATGCCCTGCTAACAGTGGTGATTGCAGGCAGCCTACACACCTTATAGCATTTTTCCCTTACTAGTTGAGTGTTCCTAAAGGAAGGTCATTTGCCAGTTAAACTCCACCATCTTGCCTCTTAGTGCACGTGCTTGAGCCCACTTGCCCAACTCCTCAGATCTTATCAGGAAGCTGCTGATCTATTAGGAGACTTTCCCTGGAGCCTTTCCCTGGACCTGGCTGTGACCAATTATTATTTTAGAAAGACAGTTTAACAACGACCTGACCATCACCTGAAGGTTACCTGACATTCCTGGTTATGGGGTGAGGGCCTCTCCTGGCCTGCTCTTGTCTGTCTTTCTTTCTAGAATCACTAGGAGTTTAGCAAGGGAATAACAAAGATAACAGTCAGAATGGTTTTTCCTCAGGGGTGGGGGTAGGAAGAGGATTCCAATGGGGTAGTTCACTGGTAGTGTGGAGAAAGCTGTTTATTATTCCATATACCTTGTAGTGTGTGTGTGCTTGTGTGTGTGTGTGTGTGTGTGTGTATGTGTGCTTTTGTTTGTATGATATACTACCTAATTTTTAAAAGCAACTAAAAAATGATTATTTGTTTCTGTAATATCTAGAGCATAAAGCATATGGAAACATCTGTTTGGTATACTGAAGACATAATGCTCGCTTTGACTGGGAAAATCACAATAACTTGTTCTTGAATGTCACTTGCCATTTTCAACAGTATCACCAAGTTGTTGCCAAATGGTAGTGTGAACTTGGGGTTGCCAAATATTCAGATCTTTACAAGAAAAGCTGGAAATAAAAATTTTTCATGTGTGCAACTAATTTAACTATTTGGAAACAATAAATGAATCAATACTATGAAGGTCAAACAAAAGCCATCCATGTGTAAGTTGCCAGGCTATGACCCCTGTTCTAGACTCATGGTCTCTTAGAGGTAGTCTTAGACCCCAAGTGAGTAGGGTCATTCCTTTTAGATAGGACATGAGCTCTTCAGTATACTCCACAACTCCCCATTCTTCTCACATCCTGTCATCTTCATTCTTCTATATTTTCTGCCTGGCCCCACGAGATGGCTGTTTGTAAACCAAGTCCTCTTCCCTATTCTATGACATTGATAGGAATCTACCCGTATTTCTCTCAATTCACCACCAGAGGGCAGGCATGGAAAATAAAGGATGAAAAACCATAGATTTTTCAACTACTGGTACGTTCAGAGAAAGGAATCCAGGGGTCAACCACAAAAGTCATTTTGTGTTTTTCTGAGTTTAGAAGTATTCTGCAAACATAAAGTATGAGGGTGGGAGTGTTCATGCTTTGCAATAGCTGACCTCTATAGAGATTCTGCTCTAAGAATCAGAGCTTGGCATTGCTTAGGGGCCTAGCTCAGGACAACCAGGAACATGGCTTCTTTCAGAAAGTCTTACAAATAAGTAAGAGATTCTATATGCTCTCTCACAGTAACACTTTTCTGCTGAACACATCTGTCAAAGGTAATCTCTTTGATAATCATACATTCTTTGGGGAGAGACTATAGAGCAGAGTAGGGATAAGCCAGCCTCTCCCAGTGGGCAATGGGCAATCATAGTGTGCAGTAGCTGGGAAACGTTTGGCAATCAGCTCTCAAAACAAACAAACAAAACAGCTCTGATTTGTAGCATTTGCCAATTTTTATGGTGTACATACTCCTTCCTTGGACAACTTTAAGCTTCCAACATGGTGTCACTGAACACACAGTTGGGAAGAGATGCACACAATGGGCTCTTGCCAGCCATGACACGCCTGCTTTACCACACCACTGACTCCCAGCCCCCACCTCCATTTCAAAGTTACATCTTTACTGTAAAAGCAGGCCTGTCCCTAATATTTTTACAGTTTAGGATACAGGTACAAATGGAGGCCCACATACTATATGTCTAGATATTTAAGGTATAAATCAAACTAACAAATTGTTCACTAAAATATGTCTTATCCTGTCACCTTAACAAATATACCTTTATAACTACCTGGAAAGCCAGGTTTAAATTTAGAATTCTATGCCTGAACATGCTTACATAGAAGAAGCCATCTCTGGCCCTCCATCTCAGGCTAACTCCCCTTCTCTTCCCACCCTCAGCACACACAAGCCCCAGCCCTTGCTGCCAAGCTCTAACCACACCCTCTGCAAACAGCTGCCCCTTGGCCATTTCTTAGGCCTGGGTGTGAGCACATTGACAATGTAGTCTGTGCACAGGAGAATGGGATGAGGGAGGAGGCCACACTCACCTAAAAATGGACTAGTGGTTATTTGAGAAGGGAATTACAGGGCCTCAAGTGCCTGAAGCATGGAGGTGGGGGTTGGCTTCCAAGAGGGCATGTCCTCGTTGCCCTGGGGATTCCTCACTCTTTGGGCACAGGATCAACATGGCCCAGGACCAACATGGGCCCTTTAAGGTACAGGACTCAGGGCAGGGCACTTTCTCCCCCACTCTTGAGAGTGACTACTGTGCAAAAGTCTCTCCTCTATCAGGACCTTCTGATGACCTTCAGTGTTAAACATCCTTCCCTCACTGAGGCTCCTGAAATTCCAATCACTCAGACAGAGTATGTACTGGGTACTACAATGTGCTGGCTCGAAGACAGTAAAGGAAGGAAAAGATTCTTCTGCCTCAACATTTCTTTCTTTCTTTTTTTTTCTTTCAGACAGAGTCTCACTGTGTCGTCAGGCTGGAGTGCAGTGGCGCAATCTCGGCTCACTGCAACCTCTGCCTCCCAAATTCAAGCGATTCTCCTGCCTCGACCTCATGAGTAACTGGGATTACAGGCACCCACCACCACGCCTGGCTAATTTTTGTATTTTTAGTAGAGATGGGGGTTTCACCATGCTGACCAGGCTGGTCTTGAACTCCTGACCTCAGGTGATCTGCCTGCCTCAGCCTCCTGAAGTGCTGGGATTACAAGTGTGAGCCACCATGCCCAGCCTCTGCCTCAACATCTCCGAAAGGTTAGTCCATTATATTTGGGTCTTCACTTGTACTTTAGAGCAGGGGTCGGCAAACCAGGACCCACAGGCTAAATCCTGTGCACCCGTGTTTGTACAGCCCATGACCTTAGAATACATTTTGAAAGGGCTAATGAAAAAAATCAAAAGAAGTATATTTCTGGATATGAGAAAATCATACAAATTCTAATTTCATTATCCATAAAGAAAATTGTACTGGAACACAGCCCTGTTGGTTTACATATTGTCTATGGCTACCAGGGCTGTTGACTGGTTGTGATGGAGACTCTTTGGTCCACAAAGCCTAAAATATTTACTCCCTAACCCTTAAGAAAGTTTCCCAACCTATACTTTAGAGTTAAGTTTCTTTCCTGTGCTTCTCCAAAAAAGATTGGTGGTACATAGAGTAAGAAGGATGTGAGCCCCTGAGAGTGAGAGACAGGACTAGCTGGATTTCCTAGGCCAACTAAGGATTCCTAAGCCTAGCTGGGGAAGGTGACCGCGCCTACCTTTAAATACGGGGCTTGTAACTCAGCTCACACCCAACCAATCAGGTAGTAAAGAGGGCTCACTAAAATACCAATTAGGCTAAAGACAGGAGGTAAACAAATAGTCAATCATCTAACACCTGAGAGCACAGAGGGAGGGACAATGATTAGGATATAAACCCCAGGCATTCGAGCCAGGAGTGGGCAACTCCCTTTGGGTCCCCTCCCATTGTACAGGAGCTCTGTTTTCACTCTGTTAAATCTTGCAACTGCACACACTCTTCTGGTCCGTGTTTGTTACGGCTCTAGCTGAGCTTTTGCTTGCCATCCACCGCTGCTGTTTGCCGCTGTCGCAGACCCGCCACTGACTTCCACCCTTCCGGATCCAGCAGGATGTCCACTGTGCTCCTGATCCAGTGAGGCACCCATTGCTGCTCCCAATCAGGCTAAAGGCTCACCATTGTTCTTGCATGGCTAAGTGCCCGGGTTCGTCCTAATCGAGCTGAACACTAGTCGCTGGATTCCACGGTTCTCTTCCATGACCCATGGCCTCTAATAGAGCTATAACACTCATCACATGGCCCAAGGTTCCATTCCTTGGAATCCATGAGGCCAAGAACCCCAGGTCAGAGGACAAAAGGCTTGCTGCCATCTTGGGAGCAGCCTGACACCATCTTGGGAGCAGCCCGCCACCATCTTGGGAGCTCTAAGAACAAAGACCCGCCGGTAACAAGAGGGAAGGGCTAGGAAAGGACAAAAAGGTGGAGACCAGAATCTGGGGCTGGACAGATTGCAGAACTTCACCTCCTGAGAAAAGGGCCTGGGTACATAAGGACAGAAATTGGAAGGAAAAAATGGGCATGGGAGCCTGTCATGCTTCATCAACACACAGGCCAGTCTTTGCCTTAGTTTCCCCCATTAATCCCATATATGGTCTCCATTTAATTGGAATTTTAAATCTCCACCGTGGAACTCACCATAGTGCCTTTGCTGTGTAATTAACTAACTTTGGGGTTGAATGGCATTGAGGGCTCATCATTAAAACATCTAGAGCAGCTCTGTCTAGTATAAAGATAATGAGAGCCAGCTATATATGTCTAAATTTTCTAATAGCTTCACTTTCAAAAGTAAGAAGAAACTGGCAATATAAATGAAGTATTTTACTTACACCAATATATCCAAAATATTATGATTTCAATATGTAATCAGTATAAAAATTACTGGGATATTCTATATTCTTTTTTTACACTAAGTCTTTAAATCTGGTAAATATTTTATTCTTACAGCACATCTCAGTTTGAAAAATCTCATGCAAAATTTCACCAGTAATACTTGATCTGTATTTATATTTCATAAAATTAATGGTTGAGAAAGTAGATTACAGACCCTTTTCATGAGATGGTGCCGAAAGCAAAGAAGGAAGCTCCTGCTGCTCATAAAGGAGAAGCCAGAATGAAGGCTTTGAAGGCCAAGAAGGCAGTGTTGAAAGGTGTCCATAGCCACAAAAAAAAGATCTGCACGTCACACACCTTCCAGTGGCCCCAGACACCGCAACTCCAGAGGCAGCCCAAATATCCTCGGAAGAGTGCCCCCAGGAGAAACAGGCTTGACCACTATGTCGTCAAGTTTCCCCTGACCACTGAGTCTGCTATGAAGAAGATAGAAGACAACACACTTGTGTTCATTTGGATGTTAAAAACAACAAGCACCAGATCAAATAGGCTGTGTGACATTGATGTGGCCAAGGTCAACACCCTGATTCTCCCTGATGGAGAGAAGAAGGCATATGTTCGACTGGCTCCTGATTACAATGCTTTGGATGTTGCCATGTTGCCAACAAAATTGGGATCATCTAAACTGAGTCCATCTGGCTAAGTCTAAATATATGTATATCTTTTCACCAGAAAAAAAAAAAAGTAGATTACACACTCAAAGTATTCTAAACATGCTTAAATATTTTCTAATATTAAATGAAGTTTCAATTTTTAAATGTAAATTTAAATTCATTAATATTACATAAAATTTAAAATTCAGTTCTTTAGTTATTATAGCCACATTTCACAGGCTCCATAGCCACATGTGGTTAGTGACTATCGTATTAGACAGAGTGGCTCTAGATAAATTCATGGAAACTGAACTTCCAAGCATGTTCTGTTTTATTGGTTTCTGTCAACAATAGGATGACAATTAATATTTACAGAGCACTTATTCTGTGCCCTTAAGCTCTTCAAGTCACAGGGAACTGTCATAAGAACAGACATATACAGTCACATGTTGCTTAACAATAAGAATCCCTTCTGAGAAATGTGTTGTTAGGTGATTTTTGTCATTGTGGAAACATCACAGAGTATACTTACACAAACCTAGATAGTATAGCCTACTAAATACCTAGGCTATATGGTATAACCTATTGTTCCAGGGCTACATACCTCCACAGCAAGTTACTCTACTGAATACTGTAGGCAATTGTAATACAAAGATAAGCATTTGTGTATATAAACATATCTAAACTTGGAAAAGATACAGAAAAAATACAGTATAAAAGATTTAAAAAGTGTGACACCTGGATAGGGCACTTACCATGAATGGAATTTGTAGGACTGGAGTTGCTCTGGGTGAGTCAGTGAGTTAGTGGTGAGTGAATGTGAAGGTCTAGGACATTACTGTATATTATTGTAGAGCCTATAAAGACTGTACACTTAGGCTATTCCAAATTTATTAAAAATATTTTTCTTTCTTCAATAATAAATTAACCTTAGCTTACTGTAACTGTTTTACTTTATAAACTTTTTAATTTTTTTAACTTTTTGACTCTGTTGTAATAACACTTCATTTAAAACATAAGCATGTTGTATAGCCATACAAAAATATGTTCTTTATATCTTTATAAGCATTTTTTTTTTACTTATTAACCCTTTTGTTAAAAAATAAGACACAAACAAACACATTAGTCTGGGCTTACAGAAGGTTAGGATCATCAATACCGTTGTCTTCCACCTCCACATCTTGTCCCACAGGAAGGTGTTCAGGGACAACAGCATGCATGGAGGTGTCATCTATAAAAATGCCTTCTCACACCTGTAATCCCAGCATTTTGGGAGGCAGAGGAAGGCAGATCACTTGAGGTCAGGAATTTGAGACCAGCCTGGCCAACATGGTAAAACCCTGTCTCTACTAAAAATACAAAAAAATTAGCTAGGCACAGTGGTGCATGCCTGTAATCCCTGCTACGCTGGAGACTGAGGTGGGAAAATCACTTGAATTCAGGAGGTGGAGGTTGCAGTGAACTGAGATCGGCACCACTGCACTCTAGCCTGGGCGACCAAGTGAGACTCCTCAAAAACAAACAAAAAAAATGCCTTCTTCCATATCTCCTAAAGGACCTGCATGAGGTTTGTTTTACATTTTTTATAAGTAGAAAAAGCACATTCTAAAGTAACAGTAAAAATTAGAGTACAGTAAATATATAACCCAGTAACATAGCCATTTATTATCACTATCAAGTATTATGTCCTGTACATAACTGTATGTACTATACTTTTATAGGACTGGCAGAGCTGTGCATTTGTTTACGCCAGCATCACCACAAACATGTGAGTAGTTCATTGTGCTACAGCGTTAGGATGGCTACAGGGTCACTAGGCATAGGAAAGTTTCAGCTCCATTATAATCTTATGTATGGTCCATCATTGACTGAAACACCAGTAGCACATGACTTACATATTCCACCGAGGTAAGAAATTTACATTTTAATCTAAGAGCAATGGGAACTCATTGATGAGTTTTAAATTACCAGAATCAGGTAACTGGTTTATGCTTTAAAAGGATCACTCTGGGTGGAGTAAGGAAGAGAGTGAGACAAGAGTGAAAGCAGAGAGACTGGTTAAGTGGCTCTGGCAGTCATCCAGGCTGGAGATGAGGGAGCCTGGGCTAGGGTGGAGACAGTGGAGACGGTGAGAACTGGGTCTCTAAAATCTACCTGGGAAGTGGAGAGCATAGTACTTGCATATAGAAGCAGAAGTGAGAGAAAAATCAAAGATGACTCTGAGGTCTTTTCCATGAGGCAGTGGTAGTTCCATTTACAGAGACAGGGAAGACAGAAGGCAAGCAGGCTGGAGTGGGAGCAAGAGGGAATCAAAAGTTCAGTTTAAAGAACGTCAAGTTTGAGGCACTAAATGGTCATCTCCGATAGGCAGCTGGATATTCAAACCTGAAGCTCAGCCAGGAGGTTGAGGTTGGAGATGTCAGCTTGGGAGTTTGAGGGCCAATTTTATAAGTCAAGTTGCCTGGGCTAGAGTCCCCAGTTAATCAAATATTAATCCAGGTGTTGCTGTGAAAATATTTTATTGCTGTGACTAAAGCTCATAATCAGTTGAATTTAAGTTAAGGGAGATTATCCTGATTCAATCAATGGCAAGACCTTAAAAGTAGAACTGAGGCTTCCCTGAGAAAGAAGTTTTGCCTATGAACAGCAGTTCACCCCATGCCCAAGAGTTGCTCTTCCTGACAGCCTGTGCTATGTAAGAATCATATAAGAAATGCCTTGCAATAAATCTTTTAATATATATTCTTGCTTGCCCTCTTTCTCTGGTTGAATCCTGTCTGATATAGGAGTCCTCAAACAAATACATGACGCAGATGATATCTTATGCCAAGCTTGTCCAACTCGTGGTCTGAGGGCCACATGCCACAGAGAACGGCTTTGAATGCGGCCCAAAACAAATTTATAAATTTTCTTAAAACATTATGAGATTTTTTGTGATTTTTTGTTTAGCTCAGTAGCTATTGCCAGTGTTAGTGTATTCTATTTGTGGCCCAAGACTATTCTTCTTCCAATGTGTTCCAGGGAAGCCAAAAGATTGGACACCCCTGTCTTAAACCATGAGACTGTGTGAGATCTCCCAGAAAAAGAAAAGAGAAGGACCAAGGACAGAGACCAGAGTACACCAACATTTAGAGGTCAGTTAAAAGAGAAAAAGAGAAAAAGAAACTGAGAAGGAATAGCCAATGGCATAGTTTTCCCTTCTTAGTGTTTATTAGGTTTGGCAATATGGAAGTCATTGGCAAACTTAGTAAGAGTGGCCATTTTTGTAGAATAGCGAGACCAGAAGCCATATGCCTCATGTGCCTTCATCTTGAATCTTCACAGCAACCCTTAAAGCTAAGTATCATTAACCTCCCGTATTGTTCAATATTATGTGTGGTGTTGAAGACTGAAGTTCTGGAGCCTGAGTGCCTGAGTTCAAATCCTGTCCCCTCTGCCTACTGACTGTGTTACCTGGCACATTATTTAACCAGTTGAACCTCAGTTTTCTCACCTGTAAAATGAAGTTACTGATAAACCCTCCTTCATATCATTGCTTTGGGAACTGTATGACTTATATGTAAAGCCCAGAAAAAGCTCCCTACATAGTAACTACCTACCTTATCATTCCCCTTGTACAGATGAAGGAACTGAGGCTCTCAGAGCTATTTGTAGATCCCAAAATCAATAGCAAGGACAGAAAGATGTCAGCCCTGTTGTTCTCTAGGACTCTACGCCCTGAGTTAAAAATTTGAAGGATGATTCCCGCTCAGGGCAGCAGCTCAGATTCAGGTTCCTTTGAGAGTGAGAGGTTTCTTTCAGAGGACAAGTAAGCCAAGCGAGCAGCAGGACCCAGTAAACAAAGTAAATGTTTGATTAACTGGTACACTCGGTCCCTCACGTGCCCAGAGACTGAGCTGGTCATTCGCAGATAATATGCACATGCCTTAACTGTATAACATAAGCATCACATCAAGTAGACAAAAAAACTACACACTTACACACAGTAACTTGGGGTTTTGTCTCATGTTTCTGAACACGGTTATCATCTTCTCAACCTATTCATTCAACTTCTCTCAGTTCTCACTGTCAATCTAAGCAAGAGAGAGGCTCTCAAAACAAGAGGTATTTATTTGGGAACGGAGAATTGCAATAGGAATATGCATGGCATGGTAAACTATGCATGTATTCACACAGGGAAAGGAAGACAAAAATTTTTAAAGAAAAAATGAGAGAGATTATATAATTGCTCTGAAATAATTATCTTTGGCTACAAAGATCAATAACAAGAGTGAGAACAGTCAGGTTGGACAGGCAGTTGCTGGGCAGATGTCTTCATAGAAGTAGTTTTCGTGAAATGGCCTTTGTGCAAAGTTGTGGTTTTTGTAATCTTTTGTGACAGTTTCTGTTATAGGCATACATGCATGAAAACCCTCACTTCATGGCTTTCCCCATCTTTGTTAGAGTTTTCTTAACTGACTCCATTTTGATTCTGAAAACTTTCACACCACATTCCTCTTCAGCCTGGTGATTTCTTAACTCTATCAAGGTTATTCATTCTTTGTGAATGTTCCAATTATTTCCAGGATACTAGAAAACAAATTACAGTAGGCAAACATAATTATTATGAATAAACTCTTTAGGAAAGCAATAGGATGTTCTATATCCAGAATCAAAATTATGTTTGCCCATCATATTTACATCAAGCTAAATCATGTTTACCTTTTACCTATCAAATTCCATTTCTGGGAATTTATTGTGAGAAAATAATTCAAGAGAAGGAAAGGAAGTAATAGGCATAAAGAGATGTTATTCAGTTAGATTTTCGTATCTCTGTAGCAGTTTGAAAATTATTTTCTCTCTAATGTAAAATTTTTTTAATCTAAAACTATGTCTGCACTCATCACATAACAGAAACTACACAAAAATTATGTATGTGAGGTGAAAGGAAATAACAAAGAACATTGTTTTGGGCCATCTTCTCTCAACGGTAGCTTTATTACCTTAGCTTTATTACCTCTCTAAGACCCAGTTTTCTCATCTGTAATATGAATATAATAATCAATATCCATTAAGCATTTTCTATGTGCCAGGCACTGTGTGTGCTAAATGCTTTACAGCCCTTGCCTCATTTAATCCTTCAGTGATCCTGTAAACGACTCTTACCTTCTTTTTCCAGATATGGAAATTGAAGCTCAGAGACATGAAGTGACATATCCAAGATCACACAATAAAGAGGAGAGATGGAGAGAGGGATTTGTTTTTTGTTTTTGTTGTTGTTGTTATTGTTTTTTCCCTGTTAAAAGCACTTCCCATAAGAGATGGGATTTGATTTCTTCCCAGATGATCCATGAACCAGGGCTCATAATCACCTGGCTATAGCTGATGGTAATTGTGAAAATTAAAGTTAGGCCGGGCACAGTGGCTCACACCTATAATCCCAGCACTTTGGGAGGACAAGGCGGGCGGATCACCTGAGATCATGAGTTTGAGACCAGCCTGGCCAATATGGTGAAACCCCATCTCTACTAAAAATACAAAAAATTAGCTGGACATAGTGGCAAGTGCCTGTAATCCTAGCTACTTGGGAGACTGAGGTAGGAGAATCACTTGAACCCGGGAGGCGGAGGTTGCAGTGAGCTGAGATCATGCCACTGCATTCCAGCCTAGGCACGACAGAGTAAGTCTCCATCTCGAAAAAAATAATAATAAAGTTAATAGGTAAAAATCTTTTAGCATATTGTAACTGCTAGATACATATATCTGTTTGCCTTATGGATAACTGGGTAATTCAAAACACTAGGAATCAGGAGAGAGGATCCCAGAAGGTGCCCAGACGCAGAGGCAGACCAGAAGTTTGGGACCCAAAGAAGAATAATGATAATTAATTTATATTAAGTGCTGACTATGTACTAGACGCTGTTCTCATTGTTAACTCATTTAATACTTGTAACAACTCTATGAAGTAGGCAGTATTATTCTCATTTTATAAGTCAAAACTAAACCACAGAGAGACTAAGAAACTTGCATGAGGTTACATAGTTCATACAATAAGCTATGTCTGGGAGAAAAATCCTAGGCAATCATGGCTCTAGAGCTCACCTGCTTTGTCACCTTGCTTTAGCTGACTCTGAAAGATTGCACCAACATTCTGCCCCACAATGTGGTCATTTCATAACTCTTTAAAGATTGTGGGTGAATATTTTCCTGCATTTCTTTGGAAGGTCAATGAATGTTGCCACCATAGTGTTTATATGATATCTTTTAGGTTTTTTTTTTTGAGACGGAGTTGCTCTTGTCACCCAGGCTGAGTACAGTGGTGTGATCTCGGCTCACTGCAACTTCCGCCTCCTGGGCTCCTGGGTTCAAGTGATTCTCCTGTCTCAGCCTCCTGAGTAGCTGGGATTACAGGTGCCCGCCACCACACCCAGCTAAGTTTTGCACTTTTAGTAGAGATGGGGTTTCGCCATGTTGGCCAGGCTGACCTCCTGACCTCAGGTGATCTGTCCACCTCAGCCTCCCAAAGTGCTGGGATTACAGGTGTGAGCCACTGTGCCTGGCCTGATTTCTTTGAAGAATAAACAAGTTTTAACGAGCAAAGGACTTGAACAGACATTTCTCCAAAAAAAAAAAATGCATATATATACAAATGGCCAATAATCACATGAAAAGATGCCCAATGTTACTAATCATTAGGAAAATGCAAATCAAAATCACCATGAGATACCACCTCACACACATTAGGATATCTATTATTTAAAAGGAAATGCCAAGAGGTGGTGAACATGTGGAAAATTGGAACCTGTGTGCATTGCTGGTGGGAATGTAAAATGTTACAGCCACTGTAGAAAACAGTATGGTAGTTTTTCAACAAAATTAAACATAGAAGTACTATATAATCTGGCAATTCTATTATGGGGTATATATCAAAAAATATGAAAGCAGGAACTTTTTTCCTTTTTTTATTTTCCAATACAGGGTCTTACTTGTTGCTTAGGCTGGAGTGCAGTGGCACCATCACGGCTGACTGCAGCCTCCACTTCCTGGGCTCAAGCAGTCCTTCTACTTCAGACTTCTGAGTAGCTGGGACTACAAGTGTGAGCCACCACAACCAGCCAGTTTTTTATATTTTGTAGAAACAAGGTCTCACTATGTTGATCAGACTGGTCTTGAACTCCTGCACTCAAGCAATCCTCCTCCCTCAGCCAGCTGAGATTACAGGTATGAGCCACTATGCCTGGCTGTTTTTTAAATAACACCCTCTTGTGCAGGAAAGCAAGTACTTGAATAAATATAGGTACACTATGTTCATAGCTGCGTTATCACAATAAAGGTGGAAGCAACCTAATATGGGCTGAATCCCCCTAACAAAATTCATATGTTGAAGTCCTAACACCCAGTTCTTCAAAATGTGGCTGTATTTGGAAATAAAGGAATAATTAAGGCTAAGTGAGATTATTAGGGTAGCCCTAATTCAATACCACTAGTGTTCTTATGAGAAGAGGAAATTAGAACAGACACACAGGGGGAAACCGGTGAAGACACAGGGAAAAGATGGCCATCAACAAGCCAATGAGAAAGGCCTATAAGAAATGAATCCTGTGACACTGATCTGGGACTTCCAATCTCCAGAATTGTGAGAAAACAAATTTCTGTTATTTAAGCCACCCACTCTGTGATACTTTGTTATGACAACCCAAGCAAAGTAAGGCATAACTCAAGTGTCCATTGACAGATGATGGATAAACAAACAAGTGGTATATATGTACAATGGAGCATTCTTCAGCCTTATAAAGGACATTCTGATACATGCTACCACATGGATGGACCTTGAAGACATTGGGCTAAGTGAAATAGGCCACTCACAAAAGGACAAATATTTTATGATTCTACTTATATAAGGTACCTAGAGTAGTCAAATCCATGGAAACAAAGTAGAATGGTGGTTACCGGGGCCCAGGGGAAAGGGGAAAATGGGGAGTTATTGTCTAATGGGTATGGAGTTTCAGTTTGGGAGGATAAAAAAGTTCTGGAAAAGGATGGTGGTGATGGTTATATAGCAGTGTCAATGTACTTAATGGCACTGAACTGCATGCTCAAAACAATTGATGGTAAATTTATGAAATTTTACTACAATTTTTTAAATGAAAAAAACTAAGAATTCATAACAAAATAAAATGGGCCGAGCACAGTGGCTCACGCCTGTAACCCCACCACTTTGGGAGGCCAAGGTGGGCGGATGGCTTGAGCTTCAGCCTGGCCAACATGGCGAAACTCCGTCTCTACTAAATATACAAAAATTAGCCAGGAGTGGTGGTGCATGCCTGTAGTCCCGTGAGCCGAGATCGCACCACTGCGCTCCAGCTTGGGTAACAGAGTGAGATCCTGTCTCAAAAATAAATAAATAAATAAATAAAATGAAACCATATTAGGTTTCAATTAGGAAAACAGAAATCACTCTAGATATTTTAAACAAAGAGAAATTAGTACCAGGAATTGGTTATAAAGGTGTTGGAAGGAGAAAAAGAAAAACGTCTCCAAAAGATTACAATTGCAGAAAGTGACTACTAACCCTGGGACTGAAGAAGAGGGAAAATTGTGTCATCTGGGGCCCAGAAACATTGTGCCTCTGAAGCTACCATACCCAGGCGTCTGCCCCCATTGGTGACAGCCTTTGCCTGTACACCCTCTTCTCTCCCCACCCTCCTCAAGAGTCCTCACCCCGACCCTGTGACTCACAAAGGCATTACCAGAAATAAATGGAATAAATGGCTTCTCGCTTTCTCTCACTTTCCAATCTCCTGCCAGTGCCTCCTGTTGGAAGATCCTAACAGAATAAGCTGGAAAGGATTCTGGGAAATGTAGTTTTCAGGCTTCCAGCCTAGGGGAGAATATAAGGGCAAGCTGATTGAGGACAGACATTATCCAATCCATAGGCCTTTAAACAAAGTGATCACGAAAAAAAAAAAAAAATGAAGTTTTGAAACTCACAGGATTACATGTGAGTTTGGTGGACATGTATTACCTTCTATCCAGTCTTTGGTTGAACTGCCCATTACTAATCTAGGGGATTATGTGGGGCTGTATCACCTCCTATTCCACAGGGGTGGACAAACCACCCAAACACATCAATCCCTATTTTCTGTCCCCTTGAGCAGTGATTGGGTCACGGGTAGGTATGTGATCCAAGGAGGACTATTCACAGCCAGTTTTAGGAAATGCTGGGGGTAAAAAATATCTCTTACTTTAAGAGATCATGAGCCATAAGGATCCTGTAAGCCTGAAGCTGCTGGATCATATTCCTCCCATGGAAAGAGTGCCTAATTGGGAATATAATGTCAGCTTTTTCAGCCACTGTGTCAACTATGGGTTAGTGTTGGACCTCAAATAAATTTAAAACCCTAAAACAGCTGCTTCTGCTTCTCTCTAAAATTCTATCTTCAAAGCTTTCTCATGTGAAATGTTGCTAATGCAGTTCTCCTCACTCTCACCCGACACAGTGGAATTTTTCTTCACCCTAAATGCAGATTTAACAAGTTCAGTGATTTCCTTGTATAACCTTCTAGAGTTTCACTCAAGAGCTCCCCTCATAATATGGGTCCCTGTAATGTGACCCAATAATTATGTGCCTTGGGAACATCTGTAAATAATTACTTTGGATGGGGTCCAAGCAACTTTCTACTGAGTTCAGTTTTATACAGAAAGGTGTCTCTGTGACCTGCCAGTATGTTTGTTTGCTTAGTTGCTTAGTGATAACAGGGGTCACCAAAGCCTGAAAAAAAACCGAGAAACCACAGCCTCTCACCCAACCACTAGGTGAAAATTAGAACACCTTGTATGCAACCAAATATTGTTGGAGTATCCTATGTCTGCAGTTATCAATATGGTTTTATATAATTGGAACTCTTTCTGTTGCAAGTAACAAAAACTCAAATCAACCCAGTTTAAGCACAAAGGGGAATTTGTTATTTTTTGTAAATGAACATTTTAGGGAAATCCTCAGGTGTGATTAGATCCAGGTGGTCAACTGCCCCTAGCAGGAGTCTCTCTCTCTCTCTCTCTCTCTCTCTCTCTCTCTCTCTCATCTCTTAGAAGCCCTTATCTTCTTTATTACTGAGGTTACCATGTTGCAATTCTGTTCAAGCATCTCAGGCAAACACAGGCCTGGTACTTGGTGAGAGCACACCTACAGAGTGATGTGCCATTCAGGAAGTTATTCTTCGAGCAAGAGGTGAAAAAAACTCAAGGGACATAGGTGGTGGCCTACCAAGGACGGAGCCATAGGAGCCATCTGCCTCAGCAGGAAGGAAACTTTTATCCAGTGATTCATTGTTTAGAATCTTGCACTGATGATAATAAAGGGCAGGCTGACTTTTAGTTAGGTTTATTATTTTTTAAAGTTACCTACAGACAATGCTCCCTTAATTTCTGCATTCAGTTCGTTGCTCCCACTACCCTGTCTTTGGCTGCACCACTATATATAGGAGTCCCTCCTCTCCCTCAGTACCCCTACTGGAAGAGATTATCAACAACCACAGCTTCACCTACCATCTCCTGGCTAGTGGCTTCTGAACCTCTCTCTCTCTTCCTTGGTGGGATCATCCAGCTGCCTAAAGCACGTTTCCACTTAAACATCCCACTGTGTCTGATACTGGACTCTACCTCGGCTTCTCCCACTGTGATTCAGATCTCAGAAGATGCATCTATATAACAAGCCATTAAGAGCTGTCAGGAATGTGTGAGATGCATCCTCATCTTTAGGACAACTCACTAAGGGCCTCCCTCAAACTGCTCCTCTTGGGGGCTTCTCACAGACAAGGCTCTCTGCTGAACATTCTGTGGGGCTGACTTAATGTGACCTGACATTGACATCAAGTTATTTATTCACAAAACCCCTTTGCAAATATCCAAGACACATGGAGCTTAAGGTTTCCCCCACTGCTTCTCTGACAAGAAAAGGAACACAGCGCAAGTCACGTTCTTCACTTCTCGCCCTTTGTTCCTGCCTGGACTCCAGCCTTCCTGCGAATACGTGATGTCCAGGCCTGGAGGATTCATTAAAGAATGCCTGCATAGCTTCCCTAGTGGCCTCCTATGTATAGCTGGGAGGCCCTGAGGCCCACCTAGGGAAGTTGAGGTAGGGCTTGGAGGTAAGGGAGCATCACGGTGTTCAATCATATCTGAAATCTATCTCCATCCTGACCCCTAGATACCAGAATTTCAAGAGAATTATTTAGATTTGTTTTCACAATGCCACAATGTTTCCACAATTCCACAATGCACCTCCAACCCCCAACCCTGACAAAAGTGGTTTGTGCATGATATTAATTAAAATATCTGCCAAATGCCCAACCGTTTCTTTTATATTTACACACTCGCCTATTCTTTCCAACCACCCTTTGAGGGTTGGAAGTTATTTCCCCCACTTTAGAGAAGAGGAAATAAGTCTCAAAAAGATTCATAAGACTTGGATGAGATCCCACAGCTGGTGACTGGGGGAACCAGGACCAAAACGTGGATCTGGCACTCCAAGATCTCATGCTATCCTCATGGACAAGGAGCACTGTCACCACCCTGCATGCGGCTACTCCATTCACAAATGCCTCCCCCACTGGCCTGTCCCAGTAATCAAATTACCACCCCTGGAGAGCCATCGCTTTGAGTAACAGTTGAGTTATTATACACTGGCTGGTATAAATTCATTTATCAGATTACCTCCTGAGACTACAGAACCAGGGATGTGGGCCCCTTGCTGGGAAGAAAAGGAAGGCACAGGCAGCCAGCCCTGCATGGAAAGAGGAGGCTTGCAAGGAATGCCCCAATGAGGGCTGAGCCCTTTAGGGCATGGGAATTCCTGGAACAGTACAAGGACCAGCAAAAAGACAATATGTTTGCCTTCTGGCTTGTCTAGAATCTCTATCCTCAAAGAGAGTCAAAATTAGGTGCATTTTGACCCCTGCTCTGGCTGCATTTACCTGCCTGCAATCTTAAGGCCAACTCTGCTCAGCAGAAGGACAAACTTGAGGAAGGACAAAAGAGATCATATACAAGATTGTAACTTACACCGGTGTTCTTCCCTAAAGCCACTGGCCCATCTGATTCTGTCATGATTCTAGAGAAGCATCAGTTCTAACCATATTTTTGGCCATTCATGTATTCATCTATTTACTCAAACGACATTCCCTGAGCACTCCATGATGGCTTTACCGTCCACACCCTCCAGGCCATCACTGACTTCCCAGCTCCGGTTCCCTAGTGCTCAGCCAGCCCTAGCCTCTTCCTAAAATACCAAACTCCTTGGTTAACTTGACCATAGATTACAGTTTCTTAACCTAGGACTCACTGACTCTTGGAGACAATCAATGGAACATTTGCCCATTTTTATTTATGACTATGAGGTTTTCTGGGAAACAGCACCTTCCTTTGTTTCATCAATTACCCACAAAGTGACCAATTGCTTAGGTCATTACCACAGCAGTGTTGCAATGTTATTCTTCTGAAGGGGCTTCCAACAATACAGAATGTACTACAGAATGCAACCCTTCAAGTTTGCAATGATGGGTACTATAAAAGGAATGGGTGCACAAATGAACCAATCCTGTTGTTTTGACTTTATACTAAGTTCATTTTTAAAATGAGGATTAATTTTATTCACATTTGGTAACAAGAAGCTAGAGCTGTCAACACAGACATTTATACATGTCACAAAAACCCTAAAATAGCCCTTGTAGCCAGCCACTAGCTTCCATAAAGCTGATGCCTTAATGGAACCATTCTTCCCTTATTGCAAAAATAGCCTCCACATTGATAAACATGTTGTCAACTGTGGCAAAGAAACATAGGTTTGGGTTTTTTTTTTTAATAGTAACACTGCTGTTTTGTAGGAAGAACTGTCTACATTATATTTTCAGATTAATATTAGATTGGTATATTTTAAGTAGAATTTTGAAGGGTGAGAGCCTGTTTTCCTCTGCAGAAGTAAGATTAATTCACACTGTTTTAAAGAAATGAATCCGATCTGGTGTGATAGCTCTCCTGCTGTTTGCTAGCTGCATTGAGGGTTTTAGCAGTTAATTTGGAATCCCAACAAAATCATAGCAAGCAAAATAACATTCAACACTTTATATGCAGAGAAATTTGTGATATTATCTGTACTTAACTACATTGCCCCTCTCCCTTTACTTTTCTTTCTTCCCTGATAATTTTCTGAGCTCAGAGCAGGGAATCTACTCTCAGCCAGCTTCCCAAAAATGCTTGATATCCTGAATAACCATAAAGTAATTACTGAGTGACTACTGTATGCCTTGAGTTGCATTGGGCTTTATTGGAGGTACTTTAGGAAAGGCAGTACTTCTCTCTAGGGAATTGGTGCCATATATGAGATAAATAGAAAGCAATGTAATTTAATATCTAATTAAGTACTAAATTGTGAAGTGTTGACTCAAAGTGCTATTCAAATTTAGAGAACAGAGATGGTTTGATTCTTGGGACAGATTTGAAGTAAAGGTAAAAATTAGGTTAGATCTTGAAAGAAGATGGTAGTGATAATACTAAAACCAGTACTATTAATAGAAAATAAAGTACCAATTTTTACAACCTACTATATGTCAGCAACCACTTTGCATGAGTAATCTCATTTAATCTTCAGAACTACCCATTTCACAGATGAAGGAACAAGCTCAGAGAGGTTAACAACCTTGGCCAGTGAGGAATCAGGTTTGTATGCAACCTAAACACATCATGTTCTTTCCAGCACACTCCACACACTACCTCCCCAAGATGTGGACAACAGCACTCTTCCTCTTCTCTTAATGAAAACTGTCTTTTAATAATTTGGAATTATAAAACTAAATAAAATTCAAGAAGAGCCATCCCCTGTCTGCACCTAGACTTTCAAATGATAGACTTGGTTTCTTAGCTGAGATGGGGAAGCATTGGTCATTCATTTGGTTCAAGGTGTGCCCTAAATCCCCGAAGGAGTGGAGTGAGAAACAGGGGACTAGAAAGAAAACTAGAAACTAGAAACTAAAGTTGGGAGGCCAAAAGGAAAGTCCTCACTCCCAAAGTAGGAGGAGGCAAGCAAATGTTTAGCTTTCTAAGAGACTTGACCTTATGCTAAGGAACTCCAGGGAAAGAAAAGGGACCCCAATGAAGTCACATGGATGCCTGGGAAGCCAAGTCTACATGCTGTTATACCTAGAATCACAGTCATGCAACCTGGTTTCACTGTAGGGTATGTGATACCCAGTCTCCAAGATGGCCCCAGTGACCCCACTTCCTGGATTCAGACTTTTAGGTCATAAAAGACTTCTAAGGCTCTTCTCTGTCTCTCTCTGTCCCTCTCTCTGTCTCTCTCTCTTTCTCTCTCTCTCCCCTCCCCTCCCTTTCCCTCTTCTCTTCTCTCTTTCTCTCTCTCTCCCCTCCCCTCCCTTTCCCTCCTCTTCTCTTTCTCTCTCTCTCCCCTCCCCTCCCTTTCCCTCTTCTCTTCTCTTTCCTCTCCTCTCCTCTCCTTTCTCTCTCTCTCTCACTCTCTCTCTCTCATCTCTCACATTAGCAGAAGCCAGTTACCACGTTATGAGCAGCCCTATGGAGAAGCCATGTGGTAAGAAACTGAAGCTTCTCAACAACCACATGCAGGAGCTTGGAAACAGATTCTCCAACCTGAGTTAATCCTTAAGACAAGTGGCCCAGGTTACACCTTGAATGCAACCTCATGAGAGATCCTGAGCCAGAATAACCCAGCTAAGGTGTTCCTGGATTTCTGACCTCAGAAATAAGAGATAGTAAGTGTTTGTTATGTTAAGCTGCTAAATTTTTCATTAGATCTTAGTAAGCTAATACAGGGTAGGATGGGCCTTAACAATCAGATAGGAGAGCTGCTCTTGACAAATATAGGTCAATGGAAGAAAATGAGCTGTGTGATTCTCTTTCTCATGCTCCTGTTTCATGCTTCTACAGAGGTTATTCCTTCTGTCTGGGGCATCTTTCTCTACCTGTCTACCTGTCTGCCTTGCAGGTGTGGCCTCAAATATTATGTCCTATAGAAGTCTCCTCTGATCTTTCCTCAGCTGGATAGTTCCTCTGTCTTCTAGGATCCCTCTGCTTCTCCCCACACCAGGCTTTCTTTTATCACAGCCACGATTTGTTAGGACCCATTTACTTGTCTGTCCACCCCACAAAAATGTGAGCAACATGAGGGTAGGGCTAGTCCCAGCATCTAGCTAGATACCTGGCATGTAGTGGGTGCCCAGAAAAGTGCACGTGGATTTCCAGGAGCTCAGAGCCAAGGAAAGCACTTGGAGAAGAAAAGCAACTGCAAAGAAAAGGATGACTGGCTTGAAGAGTAAAAAGAGAATTTTGGGGCTACACAGAAAAGGAAACTCCCCTCAGAAAAGCCAGGGTCCAGCACGGGGGTCAAGGCACACAGGCCACCTGCCTCAGGACAGAAACACAATTCAGAGTGGGCTGAGGAGGGTGACTTGGGGCCCGTAGCTAGACATGAGATCAAAGTTAGCTCTGGACAAGACGCAGCATCCAGCCAGGCCTTGATGTTATGCCAACCCAATCGACCTTGACCTAGAAGCCAAGCTATATTTAATCAGCAGCCAGACAGAGCTGCCATCAGGGAAAGGAGCCCAGGGCCAGGTGTGTGATCAGCACGGTCAGCTAGTCTAATCTGGGACTAGGCTTTGGTTAATCACAAACTAGGTTTCTAGAAGATGCTCAGGTGTAAGGCAAAGGCGGAGGGGATCAGCATGCGGGAGTTTTCCATTTGTTTCCTTTTTAAGATTTAATTTGGGAAAACTTGGTTCAAACTCAGAGAAAAAGGGTATTTTTCACATCTTCATCAAGACACATGGAGACGGAAGGAGAGGATCAAAATTATCTTGGATTCCAGTACCTCCATATTTAACCTGGAACTGCACAAATACCCTAAAAAATCCAGGTATGTCAGGTCATTATTACCAACAGCAGCCGCAGCAGCAGCACACTAGTAGTCTGAAATCAAAGTTTGATGGTGAGTTTATTATGGTTGCATCTCTCAGTCCCAGGTAGGGAGACTGCCCAAATGGGATATGCCCTGTTATTATCAATCACTTCCTCCAGCAAGTCAACCCCCACATGATTAACCCAGCCCAACTCCAATCACCACCTTCAAACCTCAGAACTTATGTACATTTATATCCCTCACCAGGCTCTGTTTTGAGAAAATGGGTTTGTATTTATACTCTGTTTTAGCTAGCGCACCTTAGGAACAAGAGAAACCCAGCTGTAAATATTTTCCTGTTTGTCATTTGTTTTTTTAGTTTGCACATGGTATCTTTTTGCCACACAGAAAATTTTCATTTCTATTATCAGATTAATTAATCTTTTCTTTTATGCTATCTAGGTTTTGTGCCATGTTTAAATAAGCCTTCCTCATCCTAAAGTTATATATTGTTTAGAGTCTCACATGTTTTCTTCTAAATTTTTTATGGTTTCATTTTTTAAATCAACTTTATCGAGGTATAAATTACATATGAGAAAATGCACCTGTTTCAAGTATACACTCCAGTGAGCTTTGACAAATATATATAGCCAAGTAATGCATTATAAGTAAGAGCAGTCCCATCCCCTTAACAAGTCTCCATCCATTGCCGGGCTCGGTGGCTCACACCTGTAATCCCAGCACTTTGGGAGGCTGAGGCAGGTGGATCACTTGAGGTCTGGTGCATGAGACCAGCCTGACCAACACGGTGAAATCCTGTCTCTACTAAAAATACAAACATTAGCTGAGTGTGGTAGCAAGTGTCTGTAATCCCAGCTACTCGGGACGCTGAGGCAGGAGAATCACTTGAACCTGGAGGCGGAGGTTGCAGTGAGCCAAGATTGCGTCATTGCACTCCAGCCAGGGCGACAAGAGCAAAACTCCAACTCAAAAAAGAAAACAAAACAAACAAACAAACAAAACAAGTCTCCAACCCTTTATACTTAATCCCCACCCCGCCCTCACTCCTAGGCAACCATGGATCTGCCTTCTTTCTTTTTAGATTCGTTTTGCTTGTTCTAGAATGTCATGCAGAATTGTACAGTATGTGTTTTGTATCCAGCTTCTTTCACTAAACCTAATTAATGTCTGTGAGGTTCGTTTATGTTACTGTGTATATCATCTTTCTTTTTTATTGTTGAGTAGTATTTCATTGTATGGATAAACCACAATTTACCTGTCCCTTCACTTGTTGGATATTTTCTAGTTTTGGATTATTATGAATAAATCTGCTTGGCTTCACTTTGTTTTGTTTCTTTATTTTCTGATGGCTTACCTTTTTAAAAGACTTTATTTTTTAGAGCAATTTTAGGTTCACAGCATAACTGATGAGAAAGTACAGAGTTCCCACATATGCCCCGCTGCCACATGTGTATAGCCTACCCCACTATCAACATTCCTCCTGCACCACAGTTGCATATTTGTTAAAATCTGTGAACCTTTAGTGACACGTCATTGTCATTCGAAGTTCATAGTTTGCATTGGGGTTTAGTCTTGGGGTTGTACACTCCATGGATTTTGACAAATATATAATGACATGTATCCACCATTATAGATTCATAGAGAATAGTTTCACTGCCTTAAAAATCCTCTCTGCTCTAGTAAAACAAACTACCAACAGAGTAAATAGACAACCTACAGAACAGGAGAAAATATCTGCAAACCACGCATGCAACAAATTGGATCCAGCAAATCCAAAAGATTCTGCATCCAGAATCTATAAGGAACTTAAATCAACAAAAAAAAAAAACAAATAATCTCACTAAAAAGTGAGCAAAGAACATGAACATACTTCTGAAAAGAAGACATACAAACTCCACCAAACATATAAGAAAATGCTCAGCATTACTAATCATCAGAGAGATGCAAATCAAAACCACAATGAGACACAATCTCACACCAGTCAGAATGGCTACTATTAAAAAGTCAGAAAATAATAGATGTTGGCAAGGTTGCAGAGAAAAGGTAGTGCTTATACACTGTTGGTGAGAATGTAAACTAGTTGAGCAACTGTGGAAAGCAGTTTGGAGGTTTCTTAAAGAACTTAAAACAGAACCACCTTTTGACCCAGCAATCCCACTACTGGGTATATACTCAAGGAAAATAATTTATTCAATCAAAAAGACACATGCACTTGTATGTTCATTGCAGTATTATTTACAATAGCAAAGACATGGAATCAACCCAAGTGCCTATCAAGAGTGGACTAGATAAAGAAAATGTGGTACATATACATCATGGCATAGCATGAGCCATAAAAAAGAACAAAATTATGTCTTTTGTGGCAACATGGATGCAGCTAGAAGCCATTATTCTAAATAAATAAATATAAAAACAAAACAAAATAACACATATTCTCACTTATAAATGGCAGCTAAACACTGGGGACACACTGACACAAAGATAGGAACAATAGGCACTGGGGACTCCAAAAGGGGAGAGGGAGGGAGAAGAGCAGGGGTTGAAAAACTATATGTTCACTATTTGGGTGACAGGATTAATAGAAGCCCAAATCTCAGCATCATGCGATATATTCGTGTAACAAATGTGTGCATGTACCCCCAAATCTAAAATTTAAAAGAAATTAAGTATCTAATAAACAATATATCTCATCCATAAAAGAAATCCTCTGTTCTCTGCCTAGTCATCCTTTGTTCTCCCCAACTCCTAGCAACTACTGATCTTTTTACTGTCTTCATAGTTTTGCCTTTCCAAGAATGTCATATAGTTGGAATTATCTAAGATGTAGTATTTTCAGATTGGCTTCTTTCACTTAATGATATGCACTTAAGTCTCCTCCATGTCTTTTCATGGCTTGATAGTGGGTATCTTTTTACTGCTGAATAATATTCCACTGTCTGGAAGTACCTCCATAGTTTATTTATCCATTCACCTACAGAAGGGCATCTCGGTTGCTTCCAAGTTTGGACAATTATGAATAAAGCTATTATAAACATCCATGTGCAGGTTTTGTGTGGACATAATTTTGTAGTTCATTTGGATAAACAGGACATGGTAGGAGAAAGTTTAGTTTGTAAAAACTGTCCAACTATCTTCCAAAGTGGCTGTGCAACTTTGCATTCCCACTAGCAGTAAACGAGAGCTCCTATTGCTCCACATCCTCACCAGCATTTGGTATTGTCAGTGTTTTCGATTTTGGCCATCCTAATAGGTGTGTAATGGTATCTCATTGCTGTTTTAATTTGCAATTCCCTAATGACATATGATGTTGAACATCTTTTCATATGCTTATTTGGCATCTGTGTATCTTCTTTAGTGAGATGACCAGGTCTTTTGCCCATTTTTAAAATCAGGTTGTTTATTTTCTTATTGTTGAGTTTTAAGAGTTATTTGTATATTTTGGATAACAGTCTTTTTCAGATATGTTTTGCAAATATTTTTTCCTAGGCTGTGACTTGTCTTCTTACCTTCATGACTTGGCTTCACTTTTTTATTTAAATCTTTGATCCACCTGGAAATTATTTTGATCTAAAGAATGAGGTTAGGAATCCAGGTATTGTTCAGTTTTTATAGATATGCTAATTCAGTTATCTCAACACAACTTCTTGAATAATTTATCTTCCCCCAGTGATTTGAAATGCCACTTTCATGCTAAATTTTCATATGTACTTAGATCTAAAAAACAGAATGCTTTTTAAAGTCTGTATTTTGTGGTTACTTAAAATAGAGGGCACCTATATATACCTAACATTATATATATACCTAACATTATATGTATATACCTAACATTATAAACCTAACATTATAAACCACTGTTGTGTAACTGCATTGGGCTGGGATTTCCAACTGCATTGGACTTACTGGGGACTCCATGAGAACAAAGACCATTAGCCTGGGAGCTCCTTGAACTTGTCTACTCTTTCAAACTGACCATTCCCTAAGGACAGGAATCCAACTGTACCTATAAAAAGGCCTTCCCACAAAAAGATATTCCTTCCCCCATTAGATAAAAGGGCCCTTTTGCTTCTGCGAAGATGAGAATGCCAAAGGCAGAGGCTGTGGCCTTTGTACCATCTCCACAAATCACTGGATACCTGCCTGGAATACTGGCCATTCTCTTCTCTTTATTGATTGTCTCTCCATTTCTTAAAACTGTGTTCCTGGCCCCAGGGCCTTCTGAAGAGAGAGTGGCAATGTGTGTTGTGGACCAAGTAGAAGTAATGACCACCTCTGTTTGGTGTCCAGAGCTGACATTCCTCCTGGACAGCAGACAACCACTTGGGGATAGAGGGTTGTCTTCCCTTCAAAGTCAGGTCTCTCAGGAAGTCAGGTTCCTTACTTCTTGGCCAGCTCAGTGGTCTGGGCAGGAAGAAAAGGTCTTCAGCTTCGTAACCACTGCATGTCCCATTCCTCACCTCCTCCAGAACTGCTTTGCTTTTCCCTGCATTGCCAGCTGCTGCCCTCCCCACCCTGGGCTTCTCCTTCCTTTTGAATGTTTTATTTCCCTTTTCATAAAAGATAAGTTTGCAGCTTTCCTTAAGAGATCCGGATGGAGTTGATCAGAGAGTCCTCTAGGTGGAGTAGTTATCTATGGAGACACAAAGAAGGGGATGTTGATGAAACCCTCAATATCATCAGTTAGGGTTTCATCAATATCCCCTTCTTTGTCTCACCATAGATAACTACTCAGGAACCTGAATTGGGGGAGTTTCAGTATTTTCAAGAATTCCACATGTCAAAGTTACTCACTGCTGCCCAGACTTTGTGTTAGCAAAAATTCATTATTATTATTTCATAAGGAATAAATTAATAAAACATGCAGTCAAATGTTCCCTTTTAGCAACTCTATATCATTAAGGCCTGCAGGCTCGGGTCCCCACTGCTGAGCTTGCTCCGCAGGCAGATCTGAGACAGAGGCTCAGCTGCTCAGGTGAGATGGGGCAGCCAGCAGCCCTCCGCTGAGCCCCACAGTAAGCAGTGGAGGGCGCAGAGGACAGAAGGGCACTAAGGGATGTCAGGGAGGGGTTGGGAGGTCGGAGGGTGCATTTCCAGCTCTGATACCCACCACTGTTTTCACTAGAGTCTCTGTTTCTTCATGTCTAAGATGATGGTGGCAATTCCCTCTCACATGATTGTCATAAGGATGAAATGAAGCTGCATATAAAGCAGGTATCTGGCATATACGGACTTGAATGGCACTTACTATTCCAATCGAGTCATCCAAGACTCATTAGAGTGGCCTTGTTGTAGTCATGGAAAGTGTTCATAAATTAGCACCTCACACTGCAATGATGAATTTGGGATGATAATTATTTTACTTTATTTTATTTTTTTGAGAGGCAGAGTCTCGCTCTGTCACCTAGGCTAGAGTGCAATGGCGCAGTCTCGGCTTACTGCAACCTCCGCCTCCCGGGTTCAAGTGATTCTCCTGCCTCAGCCTACCAAGTAGCTGGGATTACAGGCACATGCCACCACACCCAGCTAATTTGTTGTATTTTTAGTAGAGACGGGGTTTCACCGTGTTAGCCAGGATGGTCTCAGTCTCCTGACCTTGTGATCCTCCCACCTCAGCCTCCCAAAGTGATAACTATATTTTTATAAAAGATGCCATGCTTTTTCTCTTTTTGTTTGTTCTTGATTGACTATAACAGCAGAAGGTGCCATGTACTTTCTTCCTCATCCCCACCCACTTACTCTCCCCCTTATCTTTGGCCCTCCATCTAGCAGAAAATCTGTATTCCTCTATGAGTACTCTAAGCCACACCTACAATCACCCTAATCTAATATGAGTGATGTCCTTATAAGAAGAGGAGACTGGAACACAGATACACACTGACAGACAACCATGTGGCAGGGTCCCAATGAGAAGGCAGCCATCTGCAAGCTAAGGAGCAAGACCTTAGAAGAAACTAAACCTCCCAAAATGTTCATCTTGGGCCTCTAGCCTTCAAAACTGTAAGCAAATTTCTGTTGGTGGAGCTACCTGATCTGTGGTACTTTTTGTTATGGCAGCTCTAGCAAACTCATACTACCCACCTCTTCACGTGTCTGGCTCCTTCTTATTCTCTGTTTTCAACATGAATGTCATATCCTCAGAAAGTGTGCCCCTAACCACTCAGTCTAAACAACACCCTCCTCTCATTCGTTTTTCCATAAAATTGTTTACATTGTAAAATTATTTTACTTACTGACCAGTGTATTGTCTGTTTTACAATAGAATATAACTTCAGCGACAGCTGTCACCTTGTCTGTCTTACTGCTCTGCTAGGACAGTACTTGGCACAGGGTAGGCATGTGGAAAATATTTCTTGGATGTCCATGTTGCCAACAGCCAATGAAGCTACAGAGACAAATATAAGATGGCTCCCAGCCTGGGACGGCACAGTGCCTTTTGTATGCCAGGAATCTTGGCACTCAGGGAGTACATGAGCCCAGGGTGTGGACAGAACGGGGTCTGGTGAGGTCAGCCCAGAGCTGCGGAGGCCTAAAGTGGGGGAGAGAGATTTTCCAGAGGGAGGCATATCTGAAAGCCCAGAGGAATGAAACAACTGTGTGAGTATGAACAACACCAGCAGCTCAGCAGGCCTAGAGTAACTTGTGCTTGTTCAAGGCAGGAGGGTGGGAGGGAGAGGTAGACAGGGACTTCACCATGAAAGGCTTGAGTGCCAAGCTAAGGGATTTGGACTTTCTTTTATCTATTCCCACCCCTCCTGTCCCTTATAAGTAGAAAAATGAATAAATTCAACCTACAACGTTTATCTCATATACTCATATGTGAGACAATATGTTACGTAAAAGCATCCGCCAATATGTCAGATCCCTAGCTGATAAAAATCAGTTGAATAAAAGTTAGTTGCGGAACTGTCAATAGACATTTTCCTTCTTAGACCTAAATGGATGGTGGACAATTTCTCACCCACAGTTACAATTCTACCAACTTATCACTTCTTCAATTATCTACCTATTACATACCCACATTTAGCAATTACTTCATTCCATTTTCACATCCTCTCTTTGCCCTTATAAGGGTGGAGTTGCACACATACTTAATTTAAGGAATCAAACTACATGATCAGTAGATGCACTCAAGCCTGAAACGATGCTACAGTTCAGCTAAAATCATCATTTCTGATTTAATTCCATTGTTCAGAGAACATCATTTGTGTGACTTGGGCCCTTTTAAATTTTTTGAGATGTGTTCTGTGGCTCAGAATATGATCTATCTGGTAAATGCTCCATGTACACCTGAAAAGAATGTGCATTCTGCTGCCGTTGAGAGAAGTGTTCTATAAAAGTCAATTAGGAGACATTGGTGGATAGTATTGTTCAAAGTTAGTATATCCTTGCTGATATGGTCTGTCTACTTGTTCTATGACAGAAGGGTATTAAAATCTCTGACTATGGTTGCAGATAGAATTTATAGTTCTATCAGTATTCACTGTGTGTATTTTGTAGCTCTGTTATTGTATAAATAAATATTTAGAATTATTCTATCCTTTTGAACTAATTCTTTATCATTATGAAATGACATTCTCTACTGCTGGTAATATTATTTGCTCTGAAATGTATTTTGTCTAACATTTATACAGCTACTCCTGCTCTCGTTTGACTACTGTTAGCATGGCATATATTTTTCTGTCTTTTTACTTTTGACATGATTGTGTCTTTATATTTCAATTTGGTTTCTTATAGGCAGCATATAATTGGATCTTGCTTTTTTGTCCTATTTGAATATCTCCTCCTTTTGATTGAGATGTTTAGGTCATTTACTTTTAATATGATTATCTATATAGTTAGCTTTAATTCTATCATCTTGATATTTGTTTTCTATTTGGCCCATTTGTTCTTTGTGGCCTTTCCCTCTTTTCTTGTCTTTTATTTGATTGTGTATTTTTTTATGATTCAATTTTACCTTCTTTGTTGGATGTTAGCTATAACTTTGTTATGTTACTGGGTACTTTAGGGTTTATAGTATACATCTTTAACTTATCACAGTTCACTTCAAGTGATACTATACTTCACACATAGCAAAGAAACATACAATAGTATTTTTGGGTCACATTTTCCTGCTTCTTTGAACGGATGCCAGACATTATAAATTTTATTTTGTTGGGTACTGGGATATTTTTGTATTCAATAAAATACAAAATACATCCCTTTGGTCTGGGATGCATTAAATTGCACACAGTTTAATTCTTTCGCATTTCACTTTAAAGATTTATTAGGCAGGATTAGAGCAGTGTTTAATCTAGGGCTAATTCTTCCCTACCGGTGAGGCAAGACCCTTCTGAGTACTCTACTTAATGCCCCATGATTTTTGAGATTTTTCATTCTAGCTGATGGGAATAGGCACTATTCCTGGTCCTGTGTGAATGCTACAAACTATTCCTCCTCATTCTTTGAAGAGGATCTTTTCCTTCCTCAGGTAGTTTCCTCACATGCATGCACTCATCAGTACTCAGCCAAAATGTCAAATAAAACTGTCAATATCTGGGGTTCTTGGCACTCTGACACACAAATCCTAACAACCTGGTCTTCCTAGACTCTCAACTGCATGTTCTCAATCCAAGATGTCTGTTCCTGCCAGGTTCTGCCTGGCTCCCGTCTTCCTGTGCTGTGGCTTGGAAACTCTCTCCAGATAATAAGGTGTTGCAATTATTTGACTTGCTTTGTTTCGCATCTCTCAGGAATCATTGTGTTTCATTACCCAAGTGTCTTAAAAACCATACATATACACGTGTGTGTGTGTGTGTATGTGTGTGTATAAATATACGTGTATTTATATATACGTATATGTTTATATATACATATATATAAATACACGTATATGTATATATCTCCTGGGTGTTTTTGTTGTTGTTTTGTTGGTTGGTTGGTTGGTTGGTTTGAGACTGGGTCTTGCTGTTGCCCAGGCTGGACCGCAGTGGCGTGATCATGGCTCACTGCATCCTCAAATACCTGGGCACAAGCAATCCTCCCACCTCAGCCTCCCAAGTAGCTGGGACTATAGGTGTGCACCACCATGCCTGGCTAATTTTTTACTTTTTGTAGAGATGAGGGCTTACTATGTTGCCCAGGCTGGTCTCAAACTGCTGGGCTCAAGTGATCCTCCTACCTCGGCCTCCCAAAGTGCTGGGGCTGGTTTTTAATGTTATCTCTGATCCTATTACTCCATCCTGTTTGGAAATGAAAGCCTTACTCAGCCAAAATTATGAAAAAACTGTGAAAACAATTTTAAGTATTTCACAATCAGTGACAGAATGAAAGACAAACTATTTAGCTGTGGCCAAGAAATTGAGTGGCAATGGTTTCACTGACATCTTGGAAGAAGATACTAAAAGATACATTGAAGAGCACAGATAAATATTAGTACAAAAAAAGAGTATCTCCTACTTCTGGGAGATTTCTAGGCTTTTCAGAGGTAATTCTGACTATATGTTGTGGGGTTTTCCCTTCCAGCACTTATCTTTGACCCTAACCCACGCACGATGAGACTCTCCTGTACTGTTCTCCATTTCCTACCTGTTCACCCAACTATTAAGCAGAATAAGAGGGGGTGGCTTTTAAAAATAAGAGGCTGGAGAAGCCAAAAAGTTGCTGAACTGGTTCTCTTAACCCCAGGCTGTAAAATGAAGCTGTTATCACCCCCTTCCTTACCAAATATTTGTCAGATGCTGCTTCTAACAGCAGTGCTGCCAAACCAGAAGTCTATCCTTTAAACTAATGGCTCTTGACCCCAGATGCTGACCCAGTGCTAACATTGTGCCAGGTACTGTAGGGGAGAAAAAATATCAATCACGCTTTTTGGCTTTGGGGAGGGCTCAGAGACCCAAGGTGGCACCCATGAAACCATTAAAGACAGTCCTAGGGCAAATTACATATTTTCCTTTTCAGACTGCAAAGGCCCACAGGGTACCCAGCACAGTAAATGTAGAGACCCCACCAACATCATGATACCTTGTGTCAAAAAACTTCCTAAAGCCAGAGATAAAAAAATATATATCCTAAAGGTTTTGGGGAAGATGGAACAAGAAAAAATGGGGAATAAGAAAATGGAGTAAGAAAGCTAAATCTGCATTTATTATAACCAGAAGTGTAATAAATAATATCTGAATTTAAGAAATTCAGAAAAACATCATACATTACTATTATTGAGAACTATAGAACTAAAGAAAGAGGAAAAAGTTGAATGTGGTTACTTCTAGGTACAAAAATGTGGAGACAGGAAAAAAATGTCATAGGGGGTCTGATGTTTTTCCTTATAACTTCTCCAGTACTACACATTTACTTTTTTATAACCATGTGCATCACCTGTAATTTTTTTTATTGTGGTAAAATATATGCATATAACATAACGTTTATCATTTTCATCATTTTTGAGTATATAATTCAGTGGCATTAAGTACATTCACATTGTTCTGCAGCCATTATCACTATCCATTTCTGGAACTTTTTAATCATTCCAAATGGAAGCCCAAACCCATTAAACAATAGCTCTCCATTTTCTCCTCCCCACAGCCCACAGAAACCACTATTTCTTTCTATGAATTTGACTATTCTAGGTACCTCACATAAGTGGAATCATTACAATATTTGTCCTTTTGTGTCTGATTTATTTCACTTGGCATAATGTTTTAGTTTCATCCATGTTGTAGCCTGTGTCAGAATTTCCTTTCTAAGGTTGAATAACATTCCATTGTATGTATGTACAACATATTGTGTATCCATTCACCTGCTGATGGACATGTTGACAAGTTGTTTCCCTCTTTGAGCTATTGTAAATAATGATGTTATGAACATCGATGTGCAAGTATCTGTTGGAGTCTCTGTTTTCAATTCTTTTGGGTGTAGACAAAGAAGTGGAATTGCTGGGTCATACAGTAATTCTATGTTTAACTTTTTAAGAAACTGTCATACAGTTTTTCACAACAGCTGCACCATTTTACACTCCCAGCAGCAATATGCACGAGTTTCCAATTTCTCCACATCCTGGTCAACACTCTTGTATCTTCTGGGTTTTTTAAAATATGCACATTTGTTTATAGCCATCCTAATGAGTGTGAAGTAGTATCTCATTGTGGTTTTGATATATGTTTCCCTAATGATTAGTAATGTTAAGCATCTTTTTATGGGCTTATTGCCATTTGTATCTCTTCTTTGGATAAATGCAAATTCAAGTCCTTTGCCCATTTTTGGATTGGTTGTTTGTTTGTATTATTTTTTCAATAAAAACAAGGAGTTAATGTTAAAAGCAAGATCTACATGCCAACATGGAAGCTGAGTTTCAAAGCAGTTGCCCTTGATGAGGCCCCTAGATGGGTTCCTAAATGGGAAGCAGGGTACTACTCTATTACCACAGTGTTGAAGAACTAGGCACGTCCATGCAAAATAAAAAAGTGTGTTACACCCTCTTCTCAATGAAATCTACATATTTCTTTGCAAGGCCTTCCCTGTCTTCTAATACCCTTCTCCTGAAAGATAAGAAAAACCCTGTTCGTTTGTTTGTTTGTTCGTTCATGACTCCTGGGACACTGTCCTGAGAAATACAAGGAAAATGTCGATTCACTATGGGGGAAATCCATTTTTACAAGTAAAGCTTCTTATCTAGCCCCAGTACTACTTCTGTAGGCTTGCCACCATTGTATCTAAGAACAATTAAACATTATTGATTCAACCTCATTCTTGTTGGAAAAAAAAAGAAAAAGAAAAACTTTTGAATACACAGAGTGGGTGATAGGAGTGGCAGCTCCAAAAGGAAATTAAGTCTGCATTAGGGAGCAATTGCCCTCATGACTTTTCATCTGGAGCTCAGATATAAGTGAACATTTTCTCTTCTTGGGCACCAGTTTCTCATTGTTGTTGTTGGTGGTGGTGGTGATTGTAGGAACTGTGGCTTATATTTTCAATCAACAAAGAAAACTATCGAAATGGTGTAGAAGAGAAGGTAAGAGTGTAGACTTTGGAGCCAAACTGCCCATGTTTCCATCCCAGCTCAGTTACATTCTAGCTAAGTCACCTTAACAAATCCCCTGACCTCTCAGTTTCCTCATCTCTAAAACGGCACCTCATTAGGTTGTAGAGAAGATTAAATACTGGCAAAGGGCTTGAATAATGCCTCTAAGTGTTGTATAAATCTGAAGCACTTTGAGATAATCACCAGCTTGGCACGGAGAGTACCCAGAAAAACATTCACCCAACTGTTGGGATTCCCCTGAGGAGCGGGATTTAGGAAGAGAGGTTGATGGGAGGATTTTAATTTCTATCTCATGCACCTTTGTACTCTTTGAATTTATTAGTTTTTACTAAAAGTAAAATGAAGAAAAAAATTAAATAAGATAGCATATGGCTAAGAGAATATGAACAAATCTCTTCCAATCTCCCACTAAAATAGCGAAGAAGACATAGAAATAAAATAAATAAGAATAAATAATAGAAATGAAATCAATAAAAATAAAAAAAAATAAGGAATTTTTTTTTGACCCTGGATGTTGACCCAGTGCTAACATTGTGCCAGGTACTGCAGGGAAGAAAAAATATCAAGCACACTTTTTGGCTTTTCCGAAAAGCCACAGGAATTTTCTCAACCCACAAGACCAACAGAGGCCAAGGGGTAGGGGTTGGGGAGGATGACATCAGTGGTCCATCTAAGCTCTATTCCACTATAGGTATTAACAACTTTTCTTCGGCTTATTAGCAATTAAAAGTTGAGACCAGTACTAACCTGGAAATCTAGTCCCCTTTACTTCGTAACGAGTTTGCTTGTTTGTTTTGAGACTGGCATTGGGTTGAGAACACCCTGATGGTGAAGATCCATTTCTCTTTCTTTATTCAATAAGAAACTACAACTCCCAGAAGGCCCGTCAGCAGGAATAGGGGGCGGGAGGAGGTGAAGATGCATCTAATACCAAAGCCTGGTCTTAGTCCCACCCACCCTGCCCTAAGGACTTTCTTCTGGAAGCATGTTTGTGCAAGGGGCACGGGCTCCAGAAACCTCGCGTTTGTACTGATCTTGAAAGAACCACTTGAAGAAGCACTCGAAGCAACAGGAACGAGGAGGACGGTTATAAAAGAGTGGGCAGATCACGCTTGCACCTCAGCAACTCAACCCGGGAATCCCAGCAAGAATGACGACTAAGGCAACCACACCCAAGTGGGCGGTCCCCAGGGATACCAGCCAGAATGCGCAGAGGGCAGAGTCGACTTCCATGGTGGCTTCTGAATCAGGTTCAAAAGGAACCCGTCACATTAGGAATTGTCATTGCCCATAGAAATAACTCTTATTGCACGTAAGAACTCTGGCTCCCTCCTTACCAGTTTCAGAAACTTCATTAAGTGTAATTACTATGGCATTCACTATGTCAAAAACATGAGCTACAGCTATTGCCTTAAATGAAATACACCTAAAATGCTGCAGCCACTTTGGAAAAGATTGGCAGCACCCCAAAAGGTTAAACATAGGGTTATGTGACCCAGCAGTTCCACTCCTAGGTGTATGCCCAAGAAAACTGAAAACATATGCCCATAATAAAGCTTGTACAAGAATGTTCATAGCAGCATTATTCATATAAACGGATAACAAACAAGCAGAAACAATCCAAAGAGCCATTGATTGAGAATGGATAAACAAAATGTGATATATACATAAAATGGAATGTTATCAGTCATAAAAGGGAGTGAAGTACTAAAAAACACTGCAACATGAATGAACCTCAAAAATGCTATGTTTAGTGAAAGAAATTGGATACAAAAATGCCTCATATTGTATGATTTATTTGTATGAAATGTCCAGAATAGGCAAAACCAAAGAGTTAGAAAGTAGATTAGCCAGGAGATAAAAGAGAGAAATGGAAGTGACTGCTAAAAGGTACAGGGTCAGTTTTTGGGTGAGAAAAATATTCTGGAATTAGGTAGTGGTGATGATTGCATAACCTTGAAATATACTAAAAACCACTAAATCATACACTTTAAGTTGGTGAATTTTATGGTATGTGAATTGTATTTTCATAAAGCTGGTATAAGAGAGAAATAGCCCTCAAATGTTAATGCAGTGGGTTTTTGGAAAGTATGGCCAGGAGTGCCCCAATTTTTATTTCTACTTTTCTGTTTTTGACAAATTTTGTCAAGTTTTCCCCTTCTGACGGCAGCTTGTTTACCAACTGAAACTCTGGAGTCAGACAGACTGGTGGATTCAAATCCAAGCTCCCCTTGGATGAACTGGATAATCATGACCAAGTCACTTACTTATTCTAAACTCAGTTTTCTCATGTGAAATTAAGGGGATTGTATCACTTATCTCATAGGGTAGTTGTGAGAGTTTAATGAGAAAATGTTATAGCTGGGCATGGTGTTGTATGCCTGTTGTCCTAGCTACTCAGGAGACTGAGGCAGGAGGGTTTTTGCATCCAGGAGTTTGAGGCCAGCCTGGACAACATAGCAATGTAGCAATTCTAGGCAGCAAAGAGAGATGCCATCTCTAAAATAACAAAGAGAATGTTATAAAGTGCTTAAAGCCTGGCACATTAGTAAGTCCCCAAGAAATATCAGCTACCATTTTTAAATTTTTTTTTATGAGACAGGGTCTCACTCTGTTGCCCAGGCTGGAGTGGAGTAATGCTATCATAGCTTACTGCAGACTCTAACTCAGCCTCCTGTTTTATTTTTTGTAAAGACAGGGGCCTCACTGTATTGCCCAGGCTGGTCTCCAACTCCTTGCCTAAAGCAATCCTTCTGTCTTGGCCTCCCAAAGTGCTAGAATGATAAGCATAAGCCACAGCACCTGGCCCATTTTTGTTATTAGAAATATGAAGGATCTTGAAAAGGTTCATGGAAAATGCATATTATAAAAAAAACTATGCATCCCGGGCAAAATGGCCAAATAGAAACAGCTCTGGTCTGCAGCTCCCAGCAAGACCAAAGCAGAAGGTGGGCAGTTTCTGCATTTCCAACTGAGGTATCCGGTTCATCTCACTAGGACTGGTTAGATAGTGAGTGCAGCCCACGGAGGGCGAGTGGAAGCAGGGTGGGGCATCGTCTCACCCAGGAAGCACAAGGGGTTGGGGTACTCCCTCCCCTAGCCAAGGGAAGCCATGAGGGACCGTGCTGTAAGGGACAGTGCACTCTGGACCAGATATTACACTTTTCCCACAGTCTTCACAACCCACAGACCAGAGATTCCCTCAGGTGCCTAAAGCACAAAGGACCTAGGTTTCAAGTACAAAACTGGGCAGCAATTGGGGCAGACACCGAGCTAGCTGCAGGAGTTCTTTTTCATACCCCGGTGGCACCTGGAACGCCAGCAAGATAGAACTGATCACTCCCCTGGAAAGGGGGCTGAAGCCAGGGAGCCAAGTGATCTAGCTCAGCAAATCCCACCCCCATGAAGCCCAGCAAGCTAAGATCCACTGGCTTGAAATTCTCGCTGCCAGTACAGGAGTCAGAAGTCAACATGAGACGCTTGAGCTTGGTGGGGGGAGGGGCGTCTGCCATTACTGAGGCTTGAGTAGGCGGTTGGTTTTCCCCTCACAGTGTAAACAAAGCTGCTGCAAGTTCGGACTAGGCAGAGCCCACCACAGCGCTGGAAAGCCACTGTAGCCCGACTGCCTCTCGAGATTCCTCCTCTCTGGGCAGGGCATCTCTGAAAGAAAGGCAGCAGCCCCAGTCAGGGGCTTATAGAGGAAACTCCCATCTCCCTGGGACAGAGCACCTGGGGGGAAGGCGCAGCTGTGGGCACAGCTTCAGCAGACTTACACGTTCCTGCCTGCCGGCTCTGAAGAGAGCGGCAGACTCCGCTAAGAGACAGACTGGCTCCTCAAGTGGGTCCCTGACCCCTGAGCATCCTGACAGGAGGACAACTCCCAGCAGAAGTCAACAGACTCATCACACATGAGAGCTCTGGCTGGTATGTGGCGGGTGCCCCTCTGGGACGAAGCTTCCAGAGGAAGGAGCAGGCAGCAATCATTGCTGTTCTGCAGCCTCCGCTGGTGATACCCAGGCAAACAGGGCCAGGAGTGGACCCCCAGCAAACTCCAGCAAATCTGCAGAAGAGGGACCTGACTGTTAGAAGGAAAACTAACAAACAGAAAACAATAGCATCAACATCAAAAAAAAAAAGGACGACCAAGCAAAAACTCCATCCGAAGGTCACCAACAGCAAAGGCCAAAGGTAGATAAATCCATGAAGATGAGGAAAAACTAGTGCAAAAAGGCTGAAAGTGCCAAAAACCAGAACGTCTCTTCTCCAAAGGATCATAATTCCTCGCCAGCAAGGGAACAAAATTGGATGGAGAATGAATTTGATGAATTGACAGAAGTAGGCTTCAGAACAACTCCTCCAAGCTAAAGGAGCATGTTCTAACCCAATGCAAGGAAGCTAAGAACCTTGAAAAAAGGTTAGAGGAATGGCTAACTAGAATAACCAGTTCAGAGAAAAACATAAATGACCTGATAGAGCTGAAAAACACAGCACGAGAACTTTGTGAAGCATACAGAAAGAAGTATCAATAGCCAAATCAATCAAGTGGAAGAAAGGAGATCAGAGATTGAAGATCAACTTAATGAAATAAAGCATGAAGACAAGGTTAGAGAAAAAAGAATGAAAAGGAACAAACAAAGCCTCCAAGAAATATGGCACTATGTGTAAAGACCAAACCTACATTTGATTGGTATACCTGAAAGTGACAGGGAGAATGGAACCAAGATGAAAAACACTCTTCAGGATATTATTCGGGAGAACTTCCCCAACCTAGCAAGAGAGGCCAACATTCAAATTCAGGAAATACAGAGACCACCACAAAGATACTCCTCTAGAAAAGAAACCCCAAGACATACAATCGTCAGATTCACCAAGGTTAAAATAAAGGAAAAAATCTTAAGGGCAGCCAGAGAGAAAGGCTGGGTTACCCACAAAGGGAAGCCCATCAGACTAACAGCAAATATCTCTGCAGAAACCCTACAAGCCAGAGGAGAGTGGGGGCCGATATGCAACGTTCTTAAAGAAAAGAATTTTCAACCCAGAATTTCATATCCAGACAAACTAAGCTTCATAAGTGAAGGAGAAATAAAATCCTTTACAGACTAGCAAATGCTGTGGGATTTTGTCACCACCAGGCCTGCCTTACAAGAGCTCCTGAAGGAAGCACTAAATATGGAAAGGAAAAACTGGTACCAGCCACTGCAAAAACAAACCAAAATGTAAAGACAACACTATGAAGAAACCGCATGAACTAATGTGCAAAATAACCAGGTAGCATCTTAATGACAAGATCAAATTCACACATAAAAATATTAACCTTAAATGTAAACAGGCTAAATGCATCAATTAAAAGGTACAGACTGGCAAATTGGATAAAGAGTCAAGAGCCATCAGTGTGCTGTATTCAGGGGAACCATCCCACATGCAAAGACACACATAGGCTCAAAATAAAGGGATGAAGGAAGATTTACAAAGCAAATGGAAAGCAAAAAAAAAAAAGCAGGGGTTGTAATCCTAGTCTCTGATAAAACAGACTTTAAACTAACAAAGATCAAAAAAGACACAGAAGGGCACTATGTAATGGTAAAGGGATCAGTGCAAGAAAAAGAGCTAACTATCCTAAATATGTATGCACCCAATACAGGAGCACCCAGATTCATAAAGCAAGTTTTTAGAGACCTATAAAGAGACTTAGACTCCCACACAATAATAGTGGGAGACTTTAACACCCCACTGTCAATATTAGACAGATCAATGAGACAGAAAATTAACCAGGATATTCAGGACTTAAACTCAGCTCTGGACCAAGTGGACCTAATAGACATCTACAGAACTCTCCACCCTAATCAACAGAATACACATTCTTCTCAAGACCACATAGCACTTATTCTAAAATCGACCACATAAAACACTCTTCAGCAAATGCAAAAGAATAGACATAATAACAGTCTCTCAGACCACAGAACAATCAAATTAGAACTCAGGATTAAGAAACTCACTCAAAACCACACAACTACACGGAAACTGAACAACCTGCTCCTAAATGACTACTAGGTAAATAACAAAATTAAGGCAGAAATAAATAGGTTCTTTGAAACCAATGAGAACAAAGACACAATATACCAGAATCTCTGGGACACAGCTAAAGCAGTGTTCAGAGAGAAATTTATAGCAATAAACGCCCACAGGAGGAAGCAGGAAAGGTCTAAAATTGACACACTAACATCACAATTAAAAGAACTAGAGAAGCAAGAGCAAAAATATTCAAAAGCTAGCAGAAGACAAGAAATAACTAAGATCAGAGCAGAGCTGAAGGAGACATAGACACAAAAAACCCCTGAGAAAAATCAATGGATCCAGGAGCTGTTTTGAAAAGATCAACAAAATAGATAGACCGCTAGCCAGACTTATAAAGAAGCAGAGAGAGAAGAATCAAATAGACACAAATAAAAATGATAAAGGGGATATTACCACTGATCCCACACAAATACAAACTACCATCAGAGAATACTATAAACATCTCTATGCAAATAAACTAGAAAATCTAGAAGAAATGGATAAATTCCTAGACCATACACCCCCACCAAGACTAAACCAGGAAGAAGTCAAATCCCTGAATAGACCAATAACAAGGTCTGAAATTGAGGCAGTAAGTAATAGCCTACCAACCAAAAAAAGCCCAGAACCAGATGGATTCATAGCCGAATTCTACCAGAGGTATAAAGAGGAGCTGGTATCATTCCTTCTGAAACTATTCCAAACAATAGAAAAAGGGAGACTCCTCCCTAACTCATTTTATGATTTTATGAGGCCACCATTATCCTGATACCAAAACCTGGCAGAGACACAACAAAAAAAGAAAATTTCAGGCCAATATCCCTGATGAACATCGATGCAAAAATCCTCAATAAAACAGAGGCAAACTGAATCCAGCAGCACATTAAAAAGTTTATCCACCACAATCAAGTTGGCTTCATCCCTTGGATGCAAGGCTGGTTCAATATACGCAAATCAATAAACACAATCCATCACATAAACAGGACCAATGACAAAAACCACATGATTATCTCAGTAGATGCAGAAAAGGCCTTTGATAACATTTAACACCCCCTCATGCTAAAAAACACTCGATAAACTAGGTATTGATGGAACGTATCTCAAAATAATAAGAGCTATTTATGACAAACTCATAGCCAATATTATACTGAATGGGCAAAAGCTGGGAGCATTCCCTTTGAAAACCAGTACAAGACAAGGATGCTTTCTCTCAACACTCCTATTCAACATAGTATTGGACGCTCTGGCCAGGGCAATCAGCCAAGAGAAAGAAATAAAGCGTATTCAAATAGGAAGAGAGGAAGTCAAATCATCTGTGTTTGCAGATGACATGATTGTATATTTAGAAAACCCTATCAACTCAGCCCAAAAACTCCTTAAGCTGATAAGCAACTTCAGCAAAGTCTCAGGATACAAAATCAACGTGCAAAAATCACAAGCATTCCTGTACACCAATAATAGACAAACAGAGAGCCAAATCATGAGCAAATTCCAATTCACAATTGCTACAAAGAGAATAAAATACCTAGGAATATAACTTACAAGGGATGTGAAGGACCTCTTCAAGGAGAACTACAAACCACTGCTCAAGGAAATAAGAGAGAACACAAACAAAGGGAAAAACATTCCATGCTTATGGATAGGAAGAATCAATATCGTGAAAATGGCCATACTGCCCAAGGTAATTAATACATTCAATGCTATTCCTATCAAGCTACCATAGACTTTCTTCACAGAAATAGAAAAAACTTCTTTAAATTTCATATGCAATCAAAAAAGAGCCCATATAGCCAAGACAATCCTAAGAAAAAAAGAACAAAGCTGGAGGCATCATGCTACTTGACTTCAAACTATACTACAAGGCTACAGTAACCAAAACAGCATGGTACTGGTACCAAAACAGATATATAGACCATTGGAACAGAACAGAGGCCTCAGAAATAACACCACACATCTACAACCATCTGATCTTTAACAAACCTAACAAAAACAAGCAATGGGGAAAGGAGTCCCTATTTAATAAATGGCTAGCCATATGCAGAAAACTTGAACTGGACTCCTTCCTTACACCTTATACAAAAATTAACTCAAGATGGATTAACGATTTAAATATAAGACCTAAAACCATAAAAACCCTAGAAGAAAACCTAGGCAATACCGTTTGGACATAGGCATGGACAAAGACTTCATGTCTAAAACACCAAAAGCAATGGCAACAAAAGCCAAAATTGACAAATGGGATTTCATTAAACTAAAGAGCTTCTGCACAGCAAAAGAAACTATCTGGAGTGAACAGGCAACCTACAGAACGGGAGAAAATTTTTGCAATCTATCCATCTGACAAAGGGCTAATATCCAGAATTTCCAAGGAACTTAAACAAATTTATAAAAAAAAAAAAAAAAAAAAAAAAAGCCAGTCGGGCACAGTGGCTCACGCCTATAATCCCAGTACTTTGCAAGGCTGAGGCGGGTGGATTGCCTGAGGTCAGGAGTTCAAGACCAGCCTGGCCAACATAGTGAAACCCCGTCTCTATTAAAAATACAAAAAAAAAATTAGCTGGGCATGGTGGCGGGCACCTGTAATCCCAGTTACTACGGAGGCTGAGGCAGGAGAACCATTTGAACCCAGGAGGTGGAGGTTGCAGTGAGCCGACATTGCACCATTGCACTCCAGCCTGGGTAACAAGAGCAAGACTCTGCTTCAAAAAAACAAACAAAAACAAAAACAAAGCAACAACAAAAACAATCCCATCAAAAAATGAACGAAGGATATGAACAGACACTTCTCAAAACAAGACGTTTATGTGGCCAACAAACATATGAAAAAAAGCTCATCAGCACTAGTCATTAGAGAAATGCAAATGCAAACCACAATGAGATACCATCTCACGCCAGTTAGAATGGCGATCATTAAAAAATCAGGAAACAACAGACGCTGGAGAGGATGTGGGGAAATAGGAATGCTTTCATGCTGCTGGTGGGAGTGTAAATAAGTTCAACCACTGTGGAAGATGGTGTGGCTATTCCTCAAGGATCTAGAAATACCATTTGACCCAGCAATCCCATTACTGGGTATATACCCAGAGGTCTATAAATCATTCTCCTATAAAGACACATGCACACGCATGTTTCTGGCAGCACTATTCACAATAGCAAAGTCTTGGAACCAACCCAAATGCCCATCAATGTTAGACTGGATAAAGAAAATGTGGCACATATACACCATGGAATACTATGCAGCCATAAAAAAAGATGAGTTCATGTCCTTTGGAGGGACATGGGTGACGCTGCAAACCATCATTCTCAGCAACCTAACACAAGAACAGAAAACCAAACACCCCATGTTCTCACTCATAAGCGGGAGCTGAAAAATGAGAACATATGGGTACAGGGAGGGGAACATCACACTCTGGGGCCTGTCGGGGGTTGGGGGGCAAGGGGATGGATAGCATTAGGAGAAATACCTAATGTAGACAACGGGTTAATGGGTGCAGCAAACCACCATGGCACATGTATACCTACATAACAAACCTCCACGTTCTGCACATGTATCCCAGAACTTAAAGTATATTAAAAAAAAAAAAAAAAAAAAAGGAACTGGTAACAAAGAAAATCTCAGAAAGTTTCTTACTCTTTTCAGTTAAGAGAAGGATGGAATATATGTAAATTTGAATTTATATAAACATTTTTCCTAACTAAAAAAAAAAAACTATGTATGAATTTCAAACTTTTTTGCACCAAAAATTCGTACTCACTTGTTATAATGTATCTGAACGAGATCTAGTTTGAGGCACTAAAAAGGATAAGACATCAGCTTGAAAACAGCCCCTATCAGAGCAGCATGAATTCAAGTAAGAACAAACATCAAATTTATGGTCAATATTGGGTGGAAGAATGGTGAAATCAAGGATGCTTTACAAAAGTTTGATGGGGAAAATTCCCCCAAAGAAATCTGAAGTTTACAAATGGATAACTTGTTTGCAGAAGGGATGAGACAATGTTGAAGAGGAAGCCTGCAGTGGCAGACAATCCACATCGATTTTTGAGGAAAAGATTATTCTTCCGTGTGCCCTAATTGAAGAGGACCCACAATTAACAGCACAAATAATAAACAACACCATAGACATCTCAACTGGTTCTACTTACACATTTCTCACTGAAAAACTGAAGTTGAGCAAACTTTTCACGCGATGGGTGCAAAACTGTTGCACCCAGATGAGCTGCAGACAAGAGCAGAGCTTTCAATGGAAATTGTAAACAAGTGGGATCATATATTGAAACATTTCTTTGAAGAATTGTAACAAGAGATCAAACATAGCTTTCTCAGTATGATTCTGGATCAAAGCAATAGTTACCAAGAGGTGCAAGTGGTCCAGTCAAATCAAAAGTGGACTGGTCAAGAGCCGAAGTCATAGCAGCAGCTTTTTGGGATGCTCAAGGTATTTTGCCTGTTGACTTTCTGGAGGGCCGAAGAACAGTAACATCCGCTTACTACAGGAGAAAGTGAAGCAAAGCTTTAGCATATAAACACCTACGAAATCTTCACCAGAGAGTTCTTCTCCATCAGCACAAAGTTCCTGCTCATTCCTTTCTTTAAGTAAGGGCATTTTTCCAGGGATTTCGATGGGAAACTATTAGGTATCCATCTTACATTCCTGACCTGGCTCCTTCTGACGTATTTTTGTTTTCTAATCGTGAAAAATCTGTAAATGGCACCCATTTTTCTTCAGTTAATAACGTAAAAAAGCCTGCATTTTCATGATTAAATTCCCAGAACCCTCAATTCTTTACAGATGGACTAAAGAGCTGGTATCATGACTTAGCAAAGTGTCTTTAACTTGATGGAGCTTACGTTGAAAAACAAAGTATATATTTTTTAAAGTTTATCTTTTAATTCCATTTCCCATGAACTTTTATTCTTTTAAAAATAAACCCGATTGTTTTAATTCTACTTGCCTTTTTTACTTATTACACACTTGGGGAGATTTTTTGCCATGTGGAATCACCTCATCTCTTGTCACGATTGCATAATATTCCATAGTAGGAATGTTTCATGATTTATTTCTTCATTCCCCCACTGATTTCAATTTTCCGCAACTGCAAACATTGTTCATAATTTTGTACTGTTTGTGAGCCTATACAGGAGTATCCATGCACAAACCTTTTTATGCATTGTGCGAGGGTTACTCTGAGATAGACACCAAGGGAATTGCTGGGTCATAAATCCAATTTTTTCAAAGTAAATCCGCTTGTGAACCCGGAACCAAGTCGATTTTTCCCGCCCCGCCAGTTCCCTGCTCAGGAGAGTGCAGCCGTGATTGGCGCTTTCACTTAGGCCGGGGGCGCCCCAGGTCTCAGGTGCGAGGGGCGCGGTGAACTACCACCCTCCGGGCACGCGCTCTGGCCACGCCTCGCGGCCCCTTTCATTGAAAGAGCCCATAGGGATCACGTGAAAGAGCACGGCAGAGTGCGTGATGTCACGATGCTCAGGCCAATGGGAGCCTCTGTTTATGTCGCGAGCCGTCAAATAGTCATCTTCCCCCTACCATCCCCCGCCCACTCTCCGTCGCGCTGCGCCGCGTCGCTCTCAGCCTCTGGTGAAGGGCGGCGCGCGTAGGCAGGCGGTGGCGCGGCTGGAGTGCCGCGGGGAGGGCTGTGCCGGTTGCTTTCTGCAGCCGCGTCTCGGCCAGCTCTCCTCGCCGTTCCCGGGGCGCTGTGCGTCCCCGGTCCGGGACCGAAGCCGCTTGCCGTAGCGGGCGGCCAGATCCGCGTCCCGCCTCAGCGCCCGGAGGACATGCGGGAGAGAGAATGAGCCAGAGGGACACGCTGGTGCATCTGTTTGCCGGGGGGTAAGGTCCTGGCGGGGCGTGCGCACTGGGGCTGAGGGTGCTGGGGCCGAAGACGCAGGCGAGGGAGGCGAAGGGGGCGGGAGTGAGGCCTGGGCGGGGAGCTGCCACGGGCCTGCGGGTGAGGGGAGAGACCCAGCCCGTGGGTGGCGAGGGGGGCTCCAGTTCGGGGCAGCAAGGGGGTGAGGCCCGGGCCCGAGGGCGAGAGAGTGAGGCCCAGGCAAAGAGGGTTGAGGCATGAAACCCGGGCCGGGAGTGAGGTTTTGGGCCCGCAGGGCCGAGGTGAGGCGGAGGCCGAATCCATGCGTCTGAGGAGACGCGGGCAAGAGCTGGTGTCGGCGCTTGATTACTCAGACGCCGCTGGACCTGGCCGTACGTCTCAGTCTAGCGGGCGTCGGGGATCCAGGGCCGCTTTGAGGAGCCTGGCTTCGGATTTCGCGTGGGTTGCATGGCCCAAGGGGACGGGGCGGAAAGTGCGGAGGCTGAGGACAAAATGGGCGCCGGGGCCTCCTTCAGCCATCGCTCCTTGCCGCGCTCGCTTGGGCCTCTGCACGTCACTCACGCCCCACCTCGGACCTCGGGCCGCTCATTTCCGGGCTCGGCTTTGCAGGGTGGGTGGTAAGGGGGCTACGGGATCGAGTGGGGAAGGCTTTGGTATTCTCCAGTGGTTGCTGTAGGGTGTTTCTAGCCCTTGGAAAATTTCTCGCCCTAGCTTTTCCAGGTGGTGAATGGGGTGCAAAGCTTTGCAGTACCTTTGGGGTCAGATTCCTTTCGAGAAAACCACCCCTCTTGTACACCATTTGCTTTTCTGCTGCTTAGGAGAAAGTACAAGTGGAGAGAGGTCAGATTTTTCTAAGATAGTGTTAATAGTTACTATGTGTGTGCAAGATTAGGACTAGACCTAAAGTCTTAGTTCCCTGATTGCCAAAATGAGTAGAGCTTCCAGTTTAGCCTCCTGTTTAGATTTCCTCCTTCTAAATCATTTGGATAATCATAGCAATTTTAAGAGTTACTTATTTGGAAGATTATAAAGAGTTTTCTTATCAAAAATGCCTTCGGTGAATTATGCTGAGACTCTTACCGGCATCTTCTTAAATCCTACAGTTTTTAGATCGACCACTTTTAAGAATATGAAAGAAATGCATATGCAGTTCTATTCACGGTGTCTTGCTTTGAGTTGGACATATGGACTCTATTGAGCCAATGATGGCAATACTTTATTTAGGTTGGCATACTTTCATTCAACAAATATTTATTGTACACCAATTATGGGCCAGCCACTGTTCTGGCATAAAAACAATATTTTTCTATTAATCCGTGAGACCCAGTTTAGGCAGTTTGCTTTCCATATTTCTGAAATGTTTACTGCCAATAATCAGGCAAATTAAATCTTTTTTAAAAAATTCAGTAGCTCTGTAGATGCTCTTGAAAAGATCTCATGCAAATAATTGAGCTCCCTCGTGTAATTAGATCTATAACCCTGAAGTGAGGAGACCACAGATGTAGTCTAGCACTGTTTAAATTTGGGTGAAAAATGGACACTTTTATTTCAATTGCTTCATCTATAAAATTAGGAGGTTGTATTACATGATCTCTAAAGCCCTTTTCTAGCTCCTAACATTTCTATTATTCTGCGTTCAGGATTCATGTATCAAGTTTTGTTAAAAATGGGGCATACTTATATTTGAAATAAATGTTAGCTTGATTGCACTAATTTCCCACTTTGGATTAGGATCATTTTGTTATAAAAACGTGTAAATATAGGTTTTCTGGTTTAAGAACAGGAATGGGAGGTTTTTGTAGCATCTAAACACACAGATTAGGAGCTCCATCCATCCCCTCCCCCGAGTCTAGCATATGTAGTTAACTTAGAGTATTAAATGAGATATTGGTATGTAGGATCTGATACAAGATAGGTGCTCAGCCATATAATTTCTCTTCCTTTGCATCTCATCTTGATTTTATTTTTATATGTGGTTACATAAGTGAGTTCAGTAAAACACACCTTATCTTTTTAAAGGAAGCCCAGTATATTTTAAAAGAACCAAGAGTAACCTTTCACAGTGTATTTAATCTTAGGCAAGGGTTTTCTGAATATGGAGCCTTTGAGTTGTTTTTCTGATAAGTAAAATTGTAATATTCAAATATGTTTATCAGAATCCCACATCTCTAATAGCCTAGTAGCTGTATTGTTAAACACCAGCACTGGACCTTGGTTCTGGGTGAAATACTCACATGCATAACTCGTGCTTTCTTTAAGACACCCTTTGATCCCATTATGCTTTTGCCAGAGTTAATATTCAGAGTTTGTAAGGTCAGTAGTTAGGTTAATTGAGTTAAGGAACGATATCATGACAGCCTGTAAAAAAGGTGTAAATATGATTTAATTTTAGCTGTACCTCTAATGTATGTATATAGAGATGAAAGCACTATGAAATGTATTTTTAAAGACTGATAGAATTGTACATTGTCTAGTTATTGTATCAGCTGCATATATCTACAGAGGCAGCTCATTTTTTTCTATTTGAGGGAGATATTGTCTCAAATAGGAGCTATATACCTTAAGACTTTAAGTGGATGAAGTTTTTTCTTTGTAGCTCCTATGACAGATAATTTAATATATGTAGTGAGTAAAATCAAAGATGATCTAAGAACTGTCTATTTTTATATCCTGGAGCTCATTCATTTGCTCAATCATTATTATTTATTCAGTAGGAAACTCCCATTTGGGTATAATGAATGATATTTGTTAAATTATTTCACCTGTTTGCTTGAAGATCAGGGCAGAAGTAGAATACTTAAAAGTATAATTAATGTGATTTATTTCCGCTTCACTCTGACCATATTTTTATTAGTCTCATTTCCTTAATTTTTACTACCTCTCCTTTTCCTCTGTCTTGCTCTGTTTAAGCTGCTATTACAAAATACCAAAAACTGGTGGCTTATAAATAACAAATATTTCTAACAGTCCGGAAGGCTGGAAAGTTCAAAAGTAAAGCAATAACAGGTTCTTTGATGATGGTCTACTTCCTCATAGAAGACACTGTCTTGCTGTATCCTCACGTAGTAGGAGAGGCTAGCCACGATCTCTGGTGTCTCATAAAGGTACTAATCCCAGACGTCAGGGCTGCAATCTCATGACCTAATCACCTTGAAAGTGTCTACCTCCTAATACTATCACCTTGGGATGTGAGTAGGATTTCATCTTATTAATTCCGGAGGAGACAAACATTCAGACATCCTCCTCCCCTTTTTTTCCTTCTAAAAATGCATTCTGTTCTTACTAATAGACTACAAAACTAAGGGAAGTTTCTTAACCTGTTGGAGAATATTCTCAAACCATTTTTCTGTAAATTACTGTAGCACAGCAGCTACCATTTTTCTGCAAATGGATTAGTGTAGCACAACATTGTGGATCAGGGATTCTCCTTCTGGAGACCCTTCTTGTGGTCTGAGTTTAAAACTATTTTCATAAAAATACGTTATTGGCGCAAATTTGTTGACATTTGTCCTGATGGTGCAAGAGCAATGATGGGTAAAACTGCTGATGCCTTAGCATGCATCAAGGCAGTGGCATCAGACTATGGTCATCGTATTCACCTCCAGGTACTTGCAATTAAAAAAAAAAAAAAGCCAGTTTAACCTAAGAATGCTCTTGAAGGAGTAAAAAATACTAATTTTATTAAATCACAACCTTTGAATACCTCTATATTTAATATTTTGTGTGACAAAATGGGAAATAGGCATGAAGTAACTGCATGCCGAAGTGTGGTTCTGCGTTGTTAAAATTGTAGGCTACACTAGCTTCTTTTTTTCATGGAGACCCATTCTTAACGATTAATAGACTGACTACTCAGACTAGACATTTTCTCAAAAACTGAAGGAAGTAAGCCTTTTTAAGGAAAACCACTGATAGCATTTGTTACCGATGATAAAATTCCAGTTTTCAAACAGAAATTCGAATTTTTGAATTGACCCCTCTCCCCCAGCCTTGCAATACCTAAGGATGTTTCTGATGAGATGGTGATAGTAAATGTACATTTTTTTAATACTTTTAAAATGTTTTGGAAGACCTGCAAACCCAGTGTACCAGTATTTTTCAAATGACCAATATATATATGATGTCATGGAGTCAGCCATGGGTAAAAGAGTCATTCAGATTTTAAAATAGACCAGTGGATTTTAATATAACAGTACAAAAAGTTTACTGGTATAGTTCAGATTCTACATTGCAACTAACCTTTAAGAACCTACTACTTGTCCGGTTTTAATATAGTATTGAAGAATATCGACAATTATCTAAAAAGGGACTGTCTTGTCTAGTAATTGTTATTAACTAGAAGGTGTTAAGTGCTATGGGGAAAAAAATGGTGCACCTTAAAGGACTGTGGTGGGAGTGCACTCTAGTACTAAATAGAATGATGATGAATCTTATTGAGAAGATGACATTTGAGTAAAGACTTGGAAGGGAGAGAATTAGCTATACAAAAGGAACTAGCCCCAGTAAGACCCTAACCCCGGTAAGAGTGAGATAATGAGGCAGGTATGGCCAGAATGATAGAGCCTTCTTAGGCCTTTAAAGGACTTTGACCTTTTCTATTGAAATGGGAGGAGTCATCATAGAATTTTTAAAGGCTAATTGGTCTCTGCTAGACTATGCATGGGACAGGGGCAGAAGTAGGGAGTTGATTGGGCTATTTCAATAATCCACTTGACTGATAATGGTGATTCAGACTAGGTTGGAAGCAATGGACATTGTGAGAAGTGGTTGAATTCTAGTTAGATTTTGAAGGTAAAGATAATAAGATTTTTGACATATTGAATGCAGTGTAGAAGAGCGAAGAATAACTCCAGGGTTTTTAGTTTGGGCACCTGGAAGGGTGGAATTGCTGTCAACTGAGATGGGCAAGATTGCAGATGGAACAGAGTTGGGGTGAGGGGAGATCAGAAGCTCCATTTTAGACATGGTAAGTTTGAGAAGTAGAGAGGTCAAAAAGCTGATTGTTTAAGTGATTGGACATACTAGCATGGAGTCCAGGAAAGAGGATTGGACTAGGGATATATATTTAGTAGTCATTGGAACGTAAGTGGTGCCGTGAGCCTAGTTGAGATCACTAAGGGAGTCAATATAGAGAAGAAGGGACCACGAACTACCCTCTGGGGACTTCAATAAAAGAGATCAAGAGAAGAGGAATGAGGAGAAGAGGAGGAACCAGCCAAGTAGACTTCATAGTGACCAAAAAAATATGGTATCCTAAAATCCAAATGGAGCAAATATACAAGATCTGGAAAGGAGTAAGTGATCAACTATCAAATGTTACTGTCATTTAAGATGTCTGAAAGCTGTTAACCACTGAATTTAATTGAGGACCTTTGGTGACTTTTAGTAATTTCCAGGGCAGGGGAGTAAAAGTCTGGTTGGAGTAGGAGAGAAATTAGAGACAACAAATAGACAGTTTGAAGGTTTGCTGTAAAGGGTAGCAACGAAAGGGGGAAATTGACTTTTACTAAACCTGCCACATTCCCTCAGCCTATTTTGTTCCTATAATGGATTTTTTTTTTATTTCTCAGTCTCGTATCTTATTATTTTTCCTTAAAATAGTAAGCACTTTGAGGGTCCCAACAAAGGCCTTTTTCTTTCTTACAAGACCTATTTGCACAGAGATTTTAGTTTTTGTTTGTTTAAACCAGTCTTGGTTACACTGTGCCTAGCTTTACGAAAACTAAAAAACACTCTAAATAGTAAAGACTGTACAACTGCATCTTGGGTTGTATGATACGGCTTGCTTCCATGTTTATCTAAGTTGGCTAAAATTTTCAGTATTACTAGTCTTGATTTTGCTTTATCATCCAAAATAAGAATAACCTGTTAATTTTTTCCTGCATCAGAAACACTTCCCATACTTAAAAAAAAATGCTGTTTTATTCTGAACCATGCATTGCTGACTTTTCATAAGTTAGTCTGTCAGGTATATAGATGTCCATCACCATTTCAAAAACTTGTATTGCTTCTTGTCTAAACAATAAAGCTTCAGAGGAAATTATTATACAAATGTACTACCAGAGAAACAATTTTTGGTAAGACGTCCTCAATGATTTGCATAGAATTTCAGGGACAGTCTACATGTTTGTTTTTTTTTTTAATATTATTTTTTGAGACGGAGTTTCACTCCTGTTGCCTATGCTGGAGTGCAATGGCATGATCTCGGCTCACTGCAATCTCCGCCTCCCAGGTTCAAGCAATTCTCTTGCCTCAGCCTCCCAAGTAGCTGGGATTACAGGTGCCCGCCACCACGCCCAGGTAATTTTTTGTATTTTTAGTAGAGACAGGGTTTCACCATGTTGGTCAGGCTGGTCTTGAACTCCTGACCTCAGGCGATCCACCCACCTCGGCCTCCCAAAGTGCTGGGATTACAGGCCTGAGCTACAGCGCCCAGCCCAGTCTACATGTTTTAAGATTGAAAAACTCCTTAAGTTTGGCTAGCATTTTAAAGAAACTTCATCTTTAGTGATTGATATTTTTTTTTTTTTTTAACAATTTTTAGTAGAGATGGGGTTTCACTGCATTAGCCAGGTTGGTCTCCATCTCCTGACTTCATGATCCGCCCACCTTGGCCTCCCAAAGTGCTGGGATTACAGGCGTGAGCCACCGTGCCCGGCCAGTGATTGATATTTATTAATGTAACTAATGCCTTAAGTAGAGTATCACTGCAGGCAGAAAAATAAAATATTTTATCCTATTCATCTTGCTTTATAAAGCTAAACACTGCTTAAAATTAACAAAATGAATTCTGAAGGACCTTTTTAAATAATATGCACATACAAATATTGTGGACCTCATCAGAAAATATTTTGTTCATCTGTCTGTTACCTTGCCTGTTAAAAACAAGTTTCCTGATCCATACATGCTCAGGAGGTTAATATTGAGGACATATATCTAACAGTGCTTTGGATTTTTTCCAGTCCTTTTAAAGCTAGGGGAGCCAGCTCTAGTGGTTCAGCAGCTTAGGACTATCTAGTCGATAGGGTTTTAGGTCTATGTACCTGTCTTAGGGATTCATGACTGGGTATGATGGCTGAAATTCATCTGCTATTCATATTCACTTAGTGAACAATTTCTCTTTCTCCTTTCTCTCCCATCTCCCCACCCTCAACTTTTGATTCCCATGCTTCAATAACTAGTGTGGGAGAGCACTTTGAGGCTCCCAACAGAGGCCTTGCTCTTTCTTAGAAAACCTGTTTGCACAGGGTTGTTTTATTTGTTTTGTTTTTTTAACCAGTTTTGGTTACACTGTGCCTAGCTTCAAAAACAAACAAAAAAACACTCTATCTTTTTGCCACTCCTTTACTCAAGAGGCCCATAAAGGCCCTTAAGGTAGCTAGACCCCCTGGCATGCTAGAATTTTTATCTTCATTATATGCACTAAGTAGAAGCAACATTTGAAAGTTTTTAGACAGTTAAACTCTAAAAAGTTTGGCTTTATTAGCATCTGCAGTATTACCATAGGCTAGAGATGTGTCCACATTCCGGTAAATTACCGAGATGACTTGATAAACTTACTGTACAATTTGGCAAACATCGTGAAAATAAAATAGTTTTAAATGTCTTATAAAATTCTTTAGTAATAACCATATTAAACAATTTTATTCTATAAGATCAATACATAGCTATGTGATTATTTGACTCACCAAGCGATCTTGGCCTTCTTATATCTTTTAAGATATAAGACATTTGCCTATAAAACTTTAAATGAGTGTCAATCCAGGTAGTTTCACTACGAACATAAAGAACATGTAGTTATTTCTAATCTGGGTATACCAGGGGTATAGTGATGGGGTATAGTGACATTTAACAGTGTTATTAGATTCATAACCAAGGAACTCTCCTTTCTGAATTTTTGATGTTACAAAGTAATGAACTTACGCCCTTCTGTTACAGACTTGGCTATTCTGTCTTTGGAATTCTTTGCCAATCAAGAAAACACACAGAACAAACCAGTGACTGTTTTATAGAAATAACTTTGAATTGTAACTTTTTAAAAATAGTAAAGCATCCAACCTTGAACTATGTTATTTAATAGCAAATTACATTGGCCACACCTTGCAACTGATGTCATCCACATCACTGGATCAGAGGGAAGTTAAGACCAGTAATGAGTGCCTGCTTCTACTCCACCATTTTTTTCTCTATTGCTTTTTCTTGGTTTTCAAATTAATACATTATACATTATCTCTCTGTTCTGGTAGATGAGGATTTAGTTATATTGTACCACTCTCTTGTTTCCTCTTTCTTTACATCCTCTCAATATATAATTTGATACAGTTTTTGTTAAAAACCAAAAGTCAGTGCTTACCTTATTGTGACAATACAAATATTGTTAACTGCAGAGCTAAGTTTAAGTTGTCTATTATGTTGACCTTTCCTTTCTTGAATAACTTCATTCCTCCCCGCCCCCGCCCCACCCCCAACTGCCCCGAAGTTAATAATTGCCTCCATTAAAAAACTTCTGCTTAGTTATGTGAGTACTCATACTTGAACATTTGTTTTCATACGGTCAGCTGAGTTCATCTGTCAGTCTTTTTTCCTGGAGACTTTTGTCCCACTGAATTCTGTCATCCTAATCCTATCTTGATTGATTTTTTTTCAGATTTGCCATTTCACTATCATCTTGGGACGTCTTTCTCTCTCTTGGGTTATTCTGTTCCTACATTTCATTCCCTCCCCACCACCATCTTCTTTTAGTTTACTGTCTTAATTTGTGGAATACATTTTTTAGTTAGCTGTGTAAGAAAAGGGTATACAGTAGGCAATTTCTTGAATACTTCTTTGTCCCAGATGTATAGTTTGGTTTGGTATAGAATTTTAGGATAAGTAATCTGCAGTTGTCGAGAAGTGTGATGCTAATCTGGTCACTTTTCCTCTATTATGTGACCTTTTTTCTTTCTGGAAGTTGAAGTCCTTGAAAGATTGCAGTAGTGCATCTTGGTGTGGATTGTTTTTGCATCCTTTGTTCCTGCTAAACCTAAGCTCAGAAATGTTGAGTTTGTGTTCTTCAGAGAATCAGCTTTCTGCCTAGGAATATAGTTTTATCCAGCGTGTGTGTGTGTGTGTGTGTGTGTGTGTGTGTGTGTGTGTAAGGCATAGAGCGACACTGGGCATCCTACCTTTGTCATACAGCCTGCGACAGCAGCCAGTCCTTCTGTTTTCAGTTATTTGCCTTAATTCCTTCTTGAATACTTGGTGCCCTTAATCATTAGGCCTCCTAGGGATTCTGCAGGGAAAAACTCTGCTGCTTTTTGGTATTTCCCTCTGCAAGCCTTTCTTCCTCTTTTCTAAGTTGTCTTTCCCATTTGCCTCATTGGTTGAAAACTTGCAGCTGCCGATTTCTCTGGGGCTCTCTGTTCTTCTGTCATATTCCTTTAGACAGTGAGATTTTTGACATGGAGAAAAGATGAATCTAATGTAGTTCATCCCAACTTTATTGAAGCATTAGTTTTGTTCTCTACATCAATTCTGATTTCAGTGTGCATAATTATTTTTAAATTGCAGCAAGAGAAATACCAGAGTGTCACCCCTATACTACACGTCTATTGCATTCTATAATGTAAAACTGCTTCAGGACAACCTAAGTGCTTGTGCATATACCCACTTATGCCACCCCCACCTCTGTACGATTTACTTATTTATTTATTTTTTGAGATGGAGTCTCGCTCTGTCACCCAGGCTGGGGTGTGCACTGGCGCAATCTCAGCTCACTGCAACCTCCGCCTCCCAGGTTCAAACAGTCCTCCCACCTCAGACTCCCGAGTAGCTAGGATTACAAGCGTGCACCACCACACCTGGCTAATTTTGTGGGTGTGTGTATTTTCAGTAGAGGTAGTGTTTCACCATGTTGGCCAGGCTGATCTTGAACTCCCGACCTCAAGTGATCCGGCTTCCTTGGCCTCCCAAAGTGCTAGGTTTACAGGTGTGAGCCACCACGCCTGGCCTTATTTTTTTGTTGTTTTTTAATTTTGTTTTTTGTTGTTGTTGTTGTCATTGTTTTGAGACAGGGTCTCACTCTGTGGCCTAGGCTGGAGTGTGATAGTGCAGTCACAGCTCACTAAAGCCTTGACCTCCCAGGTTTAAGCGATTCTCTTACCTTGACCTCCCAAGTAGCTGGGATTACAGGCATTGTGCCACTGCACCTGGCTGTTTTCTTCTTTCTCCCTTTTTTTTTTTTTTTTTTTTTTTTTTTTTTGAGATGGAGTTTCACTCTTGTTGCCCAGGCTGGAGTGCAGTGGCACAATCTCGGCTCACTGCAACGTCTGCCTCCTGGGTTGAAGCGATTCTACTGCCTCAGCCTCTGGAGTAGCTGGGATTACAGGCATGCACCACCATGCCCAGCTAATTTTTTGTATTATCAGTACAGACGGGCTTTTATCATGTTTGCCAGGCTGGTCTCAGGTGATCCTGACCTCAGGTGATCCACCTGCCTTAGCCTCCCAAAGTGCTAGGATTACAGGAGTGAGCCACCATGCCCGGCCTCTTTCTTTCTTCTTTTCAGAGACAGAGTCTCACTGTGTTGCTTAGGCTGGTTTCAAACTCCTGGACTCAAGTGATCCTACCACCTCAGCCTGGTCAGGCATCAGCCACCATGCCTGGCCAGTTTAGATTCTCATGTGTTTTACTTGCTGAAGTGTTTTTTAAATATCATAGTATTTACCTTGTCTGTAGGTCTGGCCACAAAATATTCATAAGACTTCTATTACAAAATTTCATAGTTACTATTATCAGTAATGGAGACACATAACTACATAGCTAGTATTTATTGAGCACTTTTTATGTGCCACTTTACAAAATGCTTTATGTGGATTATATCATCTTTACAAGCGTGTGAGGCATAGGTATTGTTTTTACCATTGTTTTGTTTTCGTTGTATAATATTTATTTTTTTGGAACCAGGAATGACTGGGTAGGAATCATGGCTTTATGTGCTCACGTTGCTTTTTGTTTGTTTTCATTTTAATTATAGAAGTAATTCATGTTCATTGAATACATTTTTTAGAAGTTATTCATATTCAAGAATACTCTTTCTTAGGTTTTACAGAATATAAAATCAAAACATGTACATGTTTATTATAGATTTTGGGCCTGTTTGTGGGTTTTATGTTCAATAAATTTACAAAGTAAGTACACTAAACTGCTAAAAAGAAATCGGGCCAAGACAAATTGAATTATTATGATTTGCCATAAATAGATCACTGTTGTAGTGTGAATATGGTATGGACTAACCCATCGGTTCTTCTGAGTTCTACATTGCATATACTCCAAGTATACTGTGTGATGATGACTCATGGCTTTTACCACTTAGCTCTCAACTCTTATCATAAGTAAATTTATGGCTTCTATTTAAGATTCTCCTTGTGGCCTCATATATAATGAGGTTTTAAGACTATTTCATGGCTGTTTGAAAATATCTTTTCCTTGTTTATTGAGTATTGAGGTTTCTAAGTTCTACTTAATTTTCTTTCAGATTTGCTATAATCCTACTACTTTTTGTCTAATTCTGTTGAAATCTGACCATGTAATTGTGGTTTCGACATTTTTTGGGGGGGGGGGGTTAAATTTTTTTAACGGCCTATTTAAAGCTATGAGTGGAATTTTTTTGAAGTATTAAGCTTATTTATGATTGAATGTTTCACATAATATAAATATATTGAGCCCCAGGTAGTTCATATATTAAGAATTCCTACTGGTTTTCACATATTTTTCAAATCAGGTTTGTCAGGGTATCGTTTACATACAGTAAAATCTACCCTTTGTTAAATGTATACAGTTTATTGACTTCTGGCAGATTTATAAAGTCATTTAAACACTACTATAGTCAGGATATTGGCTGGGCCTAGTGGTTCATGCTTATAATCCCAGTACTTTGGAAGCCTGAAGTGGGAGGATTGCTTGAGGCTAGGAGTTCAAGACCAGTTTGTGCAACATAGCAAGACCCTGTCTCAACAAAAAATAAAAAAAATTAGCTGCGCATGGTGGCATGTGCCTGTAGTCCCAACTGCTAGGGAGGCTGAAGCAGGAGGATTGTTTGAACCCAGGAGTTCAAGGCTACAGTGAGCTATGATCGTGCCACTGCACTCCAGCCTTGGTGACAGAGCAAGACACTATCCCAAAAGAAAAAAAAAAAAGGATATTGAACATTTTTTGTTATTCCAAGAAGTCCCCCATACCCCTTGCAGTCACTTTCTTCCCTCTCCTCTACTCCTTGGAAACCACTGATCTCATTTCTGTTCTTCTCATTTTGCCTTTTCTAGAATATCATAAAAATGTTTGCTTAACGAGGGGGATAATTTTTTTAATGTCAAAAATAAAAGACTTTTGTGCTTAGCTTTTTCAGTTAGCATAATGCTTTTGAGATTTATCCAGGTGGTGGCTTTTTACTGCAGAATAGTATTCTATTATATAGGTGTACCACAGTTTGCTTCCACTAGTTGATGGACATTTGGGTTGTTCCCAGTTTTTAGCTATGAATAAGTACAGCTATTATAAACATTCATGAACAAGTCTTTTTGTGGACATGTCTGTTCATTTCTCTTGGGTCAGTACCTACAAGTGAGATAGGGTTGTGTGGCAGTTTTACGTTTAACTCTGTAAGAAACTGACAAACTGCTTTCTAAAATGCCTGTACCATTTTTAATTCCCACCAGCAGTGTAAGAGATTTCCAGTTGTTCAGCGGCTGGCTGTTGGTCAGTCTTTTTAATTCTAGCCATTTAATAGATGGGCAGTGATATCTTATAATGGATCTACTTTGCATTTCCCTGATGACAAATGATTTGCAGAATTCTATGTGTTTATTTGCATCTATATGTCACTATCTGTTAAATCTCTTACTGAATTACTTGATTTTATTCCTGATTATAAGCACTTTTGCAGTTAATGATTTGCAAATATTTGTTCTCAGTCTATGGCTTTCATTTTATTCTCAGTTTCTTTCATTGTGTTAGCAGTTTCTTTCAGAACAGAAGTTTTTAATTTTGGTAAGGTCCAGTTTTTCAGTTTTTTTCTTTAATGATTTGTGCTTCTGTTGATGTCCATATAAGAAGTCTGTGCCTAACGCAAAGTTAAAAGATTTTTTTCCAGATGTTTTTTCCTAGATGTTTTATAGTTTCGTCATTTTAAACTTAGGTCTATGATCCATTTTGAGTTAATTTTAAAATGTAGTGTGAGGTAAGGGTCATGTTTTTTATTTTACATATAATGTTCTTTATTTCTTAATAGCTTTGTTGCATAAGTTTTTCACTCTAGTTGCATACAGTTTGGTTTTATCTTCTTTTCTTGGTGGCATATACTAATACATCAATATGACATTTTTATCTTTTAAAATTTCTTTTACATTCTATTTGTAGTGATATTAATATTGCCATGCCTGCTTTCCTTTATATATATATGTGTTTTTTTTTTTTATTCTGGAGGTAGAATTGTTTAGTGTATTATTGCATGGGTTGCTTTTCTTTTTCTTCTTTTAATGCCCATTTTGAAGGTTCATGTTAACGTGACTCAACTAGCTTTTCTCTTTCACCACACTAAGAGCTTTTCTGAGTGATTTTCCCTTTTGGTTAGAAAGCAGTTCTAAAGGCTTCACTTGGTAGCTAGTAATGTTTTAAGAGGAAATTATTTTCTACTCTTGTATTTTAAAATAATAAAATAATAATTACTCAGCCTATATCTTACATACCTTTTAAACAGTTTAATGTCATTCGGAGCTTTTGTTATTATTGTTCTGGTGAGCAGTCCTTTTATTTAAGTTGGATTCTGCTAACAAGCCTACCTACATTGTACAGTTTTCCACATGTAGACCTGACAGATACTAATTGTGAGACTCAAATGCCAATTTTTTTCTTTTTTGAGACAGGGTCTCACTCTGTTGCCCAGGCTAGAGTGCAGTGGCCTGATCATATTCACTGTAGCCCTGAACTCCTATGCTCACGCAATTTTCCCACCTCAGCCTCCTGAGTAGCTAGGACTACACGCATGCCCCACCACACCTGGCTAATTTTTGTAACAAATTTTTTGTAAAGTGGTGTCTGGCTATGTTGCCCAGGCTCATGTCAAACTGGCCTCAAACCATCCTCCTGCCTCCTCCCAAAGCTCCGGGGTTACATGTGTGAGCCATGCGCCCAGCCCTCAAATGCTGTATTTTTTTGTAGGTGAAATACTTCTGAATATTTGGGTATTTAAAATAAGAGAACTATGTATGGTTAACTATCAGTGAGTTCTTCTTTATTGCTAAGAAGACCATTTCTTCAGTTTGAAAGGACAGGAGTTTGAAAGATAGGATATACTTCAAAGAATGGCCTAGATTTTAACAGAGCTACAAGTTATATATACATGAGTACTAAATCACACCTTAGGACAGTATTTAAAGCCATTATGTGACTTACCAGTACAATTTTAGTAACAGCACCTATCAGTTGAAGTGTTTAGCAGTTATTCTTGCCAGATAGTTACTAAGCTGTGTTCATTTTAGTTACTGAAGATGTTTGTATGAAATCAGATAATGGAATCTCTTAAAAATTTGTTTAGTCATCTAACATTAAAAATTATAAATTTTAGTATGTTGGCAAAGCTCCAGGTACCCATGTGGATTACAGCTCTGGGCATATGTACTAACTTATGAATTAAGTGGATAAACTGTGTTCTTTGTGTTTTTTGTTTTTTGTTTTTTTTTTTTTTTAGATGTGGTGGTACAGTGGGAGCTATTCTGACATGTCCACTGGAAGTTGTAAAAACACGACTGCAGTCATCTTCTGTGACGCTTTATATTTCTGAAGTTCAGCTGAACACCATGGCTGGAGCCAGTGTCAACCGAGTAGTGTCTCCCGGACCTCTTCATTGCCTAAAGTGAGAGCATAGTATTCAGGAGTCTTTTTTAGTTTGTTGGCATTAGTGATTTCCAGATGTTTCTTTACTTATATTCTGCCACATTGAAAATGATTCTTTATAAACCTATTTACAGAAGTTACTCTGAATTGTACTCATAAGGAATGATAATCCCTAATGGAGAAGAACAGTTAGATAGATAAGATAAAGTGTAATTTTACTTCCAAATCATGTGTATTTAGAATATTTCTACATTTATCCAGTGGAGTTTTTTCTAAAGCTATTATAAGTATTTAATTTTGGATTATTCATTTACTTTTGAAATGTGATAATGTTTAATGCTAACTCCTTTCGTGTGTATTTTTAATGTTCCAAGTACTCTCACAAGTAAGTACATCCAGTTAATGACAATCTGTGATTTTTATGTAACCTAAGTACAACTGAGACAGCAGAGTTCTAATGCTATTCAGGATTTGTTTAACATTTCCTGATGGTTTGGCAAAGATTTATTTTTACAGTCTGCCGTACTTCATTATGTTGCAATTAGATTTGAAATTTCAAAACTATTAAAATTAGGTTTTGCATGTTTATACTTGTAAATAATGGAATGCCTTTGTGTCTGCCTTATCAGCTCACTGTTTGAACTTAGTTCAGTAGTGTTTATTTTGTAATAGCAAATAAACTCATTCTGTGTATTTACCTTTGGTACTAAAAGGTTTCATCAGCCTTTTCTTTTTTCAAACTTGTTTACATAAGTACATGAATAGGTAGAAGAAAATTGATAACAGTTTTGAATTAAAATGCCATAATTGGGCCGGGCGTGGTGGCTCACGCCCATAATCCCAGCACTTTGGGAGGCCGAGGTGGGTGGATCATCTGAGGTCAGGAGTTTGAGACCAGCCTGGCCAACATGGTGAAACCCCGTCTGTACTAAAAATACAAAATTAGCCAGGTGTGGTGGTGCGCACTTGTAATCCCAGCTACTCAGGAGGCTGAGGCAGGAGAATCACTTGAACCAGGGAGGCGGAGGTTGCAGTGAGCCGAGATCGCGCCACTGTATTCCAGTCTGGGTGATACAGTGAGACTCTGTCCCAGAAAAAAGATGCTATAGTTATAGATAAATACTTCTATCTGATTTGTAATAGGAAAAGTATTTTAATATCATGATTTTGATATTTACTACCACAGATTGCCTCTCCTTAAAATTCTTCTTTTGACCTCTGTGATAATACTTCTTAATTCTCTTTTTCAGTGGTTTTGCCTTCCCTTCACAGGAACTTTAGTAATCCTTCTGGGCTGTGTTTTAGTTCCTCAGTTTTTCAGGCCCTCTTTTAAGCTCTTTATATATTAATTTACTTAATCCTCACAGTAACCAGTAAAGGGCTACTGGTTTTTTTTATTTACTGCTGATGAAACTGAGTATGAGAGAAAACTTATTTCAGGGTCGTAGAGTTATCCGTTACCAATATTGGGCTTCATATCTGAGAAGTCTGGCCACTCAGTTCAGGCCTTAAATTAACCATTAGACCCAACTACCTTTAAAAAGATGCCTCTTAAGCAGATAGATGTTTGAGAACTACTTGGCCTAGTCTGTTAACTCTGAATTAAAATACCTACTCTTCAGTTTCTGTTCCTTCTCACTGCCAAAACTTCATTACTCCAAGAAAGCCTTCTGTGACTTACACATGGCTCTGTTCCTTTCTCTGCTGGGCATATATGTATCTAGGTTGTATAGTATTTGCTTGTTAATATGGTCTGTTATTTGTTTTATTATAATTCTTTTTACCAAAACAGAACAGCAAATTTCCCAATGTCAGGGGCCTCGCCTTCTTTTTTCTATCTACTTACTTTTTCTAGTTATAAACAGCTAATTATACAGTTAAATACTCAGTATAGCAACGGTTAACTGAGTGGCAGGAGAAATAACAGGCCAACCATTCTGGTACCTTAAAGGACATTAGGGTGATAGATTCTGCTACAGCATTTCAATGGAATGGGGATGAGATAATACTGTAGTACTAAGAAGTATTGTCCAATGTTGAGTAAAAGACCTGAAAACTAGGAAGGAACTACATTTCTAATTGGCGGGTAGTTATTAAGCTTCCAATTTGCTGGTAAAGATAGTAAAATTAAGGAAATCGAAGATAAGAGTAGCATGATCATATGAAAATAACGTACAACTCTTTATCATTGTGTCTTAATCTTTCAGGAAAGAATCTGAACAGATTTTTTAATCATTACTAGTAAATCTAGTATCAGTCTTCAACAATTTATGCTGTGTCGTGAAAAAACAGTGTTTTGTGTGTGTGCGTGTTTTCTTTTTCTTTTTTTTTTTTTTTTTTGGAGACGGAGTTTCGTTCCGTCTCCAGGCTGGAGTGCAGCGGTGCAATCTTGGCTCACTGCAACCTCCGCCTTCCAAGTTCAAGTGATTCTCCTACCTCAGCCTCCTGAGTAGCTGTGATTACAGGCATGCACCACCATGCCCAGCTAATTTCTGTATTTTTATTAGCAACGAGGTTTCACCATGTTGCCCAGGCTGGTCTTGAACTCCTGACCTCAAGGAATCTGCCTGCCTCAGTGTCCAAAGTGCTGAAATAACAGGCATGAGCCACCATGCCTGGCCACAAGTTTTTAATAAGTAAGGAAAACTCACCAGAGAAGCATAACACAAATACACTGGATTTAGACTCTGTATACAAAGTAATAAATAAAGTACCAGACTTTGAAAGATATTTCTAATAGAATTTTTTTTCTCTCTTTCAGGGTGATATTGGAAAAAGAAGGGCCTCGTTCCTTGTTTAGAGGATTAGGCCCCAATTTAGTGGGGGTAGCCCCTTCCAGGTAAAAAAAAAAATTGTTTAAAGTTAACCAAATTATGGCAATCTCTTTTGTTTCAGCACACCTGGATTTAATCATTTATAGATACAGTTAAATTTATAAATGTGGTATTCAATGTTTATGGGAAGTTAAAATACTTAATTTTCTTTTTAAGAATTTCAGATTCTAGCCAGAACAAATTTATATAATAAAGTAATGTTTGGTGGTAGGAAATGGTACTGGATATTTTGAAGACTAACAGTATTTCAGTGCTGTTAGAAATTAACAGTAGTAATATGCATACAAAGGCTATGTTTCATAATGTAAAGGAGAAGGTATAGTATTTGCATTAAATTATTGATAGTCTTATACTGGGGGAAAATAATAAAGTATCACATATTATAGCTTGAAGTTTAAGGAACACTGTATTTATGGATAAGAGTTTTAAATGTTAAAATTCTATAAATGGACCTGAGATTTTTTGGGGGGAGATGTTGTAATCAAAGTTGAAAATAATGAATATATTATATATCTTTATATTGCATAGACTAGGAGATAGAAAATTAGTAATATTTGCAAGATAAATCTGGAAATACTCTCATATCTAGTGGCAGTGTATTGAGTCTTCTGGGGAGAAGCTTATCCTCTCATCTGACCATAGGAGTTGGAAGAATTTGGGGGTGCAGAATTGAAAATCTACACAGGGCTAAGGCTGCGAAATACTCCTGATATTTTGAGATAAGTGTTTGGTAGATTTGTGAGTTTAACTAAACCAGCTCTTGGATCTTGAAAAATTTTGACTCTAAGAAAGGTAAGTATTCTTTTAAACAAATATTTTCCTTGGGCCGAAAGGCATTTAGGATATCTCGAATTTTTCTGCTTTTCATAGCTATCCTGCTCTGCGCTCCACCTGAAGTTAGTTTTCCTTTCTCACTTTCCACATAGAAATTAAACTTCAAAGAAACAAGATAGAAAATAGAACCAAAGGACTAGGAAGGATGTCAGGGCTTAGAACAGAGTTGAAGAAAGAGACAAAAAGTCTAAAAACCTGAGAATTTGTGTATCGTTGAAGGGCAGTAAGTGGTGTACATGGCCTTTACCATAGTAAAAAGGAAGCTATTCAAGGAAGATGCTGAAGAGATGTCAAGGTGATAAGGATAAAGAACTGCGGTGTAACAAACCTATCAGTAACCATCTAAAAGGATGGGCATGGCACCATGTGTAGGTGCAAAGGACCACATAGTAAGATCATTGTAAAGCAGTTTTTATACAAAGTCAAAAGACAGAGAACAAGCAAAGGAACTAATAACTAAAGGAACAACCAAAGGAACTAGCAGTAAGAAAGCGGAAGATCTGGAACTCTTAAAACTAAGTCATTGTTTGGCTTATGGGGCAAACCAAACAGATAGAATGGTTGCATTCCCTATTAGGAAGCCAAAAGGACATGAAAACGTAACTTCGTCATTTTTCTCTGACACCATTGCATCTTAGATTGTTAACCTCTTCCACGATAGAACACTGTACAAAGTTCATATTTAGAGTGAAAATGCTTTCTGTATCAAACCATGTACCAGATCCATATCTTGTTATTTATGAGGTTTCAACTTTTTATGGGTTCTTTTCTCTCTTTAAGAAAATATCCAAAATTGCATCCTAATTATAAAAAAAGTTAAAAGAAAAAAACACCAAATGGAGTGGCTCATGCCTATAATCCATCTTCTTGGTAGGCTGAGGTGGGAGGATCACTTGAGACCAGGAATTCAAAACCAGCCTGGGCAACATAGCAAGACTCTATCTCGTAAAACAAACAACAGAAAAAGTATAGCATAAATTTTCTACCCTAAACACATCATCTCTCATCCTGTGTACCTTCCCAAACACACTTCTCGTAGATAATAGACAGTTCATGTATATTCTTCCAGTAATTTTTCTCAGTTATCATATACATAAAAACATGTATTCTTAATATTTATTGTGCTTTACATAAACTGAGTCATACTAAATGTTTAACCTAATTTAACTGAAGTTTTCCCATGATAATATGTGGGGTGATTTTTTTAAAATTGTATAGTATTCCAGCATTAATAAACATTTCCTTATTATACATTTAGATTATTTTTAGATTTTCATCGTATAAACAATGGTTCAGTAAACATACCTCAACCTTTATCTTTGAATACTTTGCGAAGTACATTTTTTTAGGATGGTTACCTAAAATTAGAATTTCTGGATAAAAGCGCATATGCATATTTAAGACTAGTGAATATTGACCAGGCGTGGTGGATCACAAGGTCAGGAGATCGAGACCATCCTGGCTAACACAGTGAAACCCCATCTCTACTAAAAATACAAAAAAATTAGTCAGGTGTGGTGGCGGACACCTGTAGTCCTAGCTACTCGGGAGGCAGAGGCAGGAGAATGGCGTGAACCCGGGAGGCGGAGCTTGCAGTGAGCCAATATAGGGCCAATGCACTCCGGCCTGGGCGAAAGAGTGAGACTCCGTCTCAAAAAAAAAAAAACAAAAAGCATACTGGATTTTTATCCCTTATCCATACATTGCCTTACCAATGCTGGCTACTGTCTGTCTTTTTTAAATACTTACCAAATGGACTAAAAGGGATTTTTCACTGTTTTAATATGATTTATTTAATTTTTGGTGCAGTCATACTTTCTTGTAATTTGTCATTTGTATGTCTCTCCTGTGAATTGCCTATATATATTGCATGGCCATTTTCTCATTAGGATTTCTTTTTTTCTTACCAATTTCTAGAAATGCATTGTTTATTCCTCTTCCCAACTTGGCATCAAGTGTATCTTATGTTTTTCTTTCCCATAAAGTAGAATGTTTCATTTTAAGTTATATTAATTTTCCTTTTTTCTTAAGTACATTAAAAAAGGTACAACAGTGAAATTCTCATTTGTATTTGTCACTCTGTTTCTTATTGGATGAGTAATCAGGATTGTTGGGGAAATAACAGGATATTTCATACAGCAAGCAAGTAATTCAAAGCATGGGAAGTTAACATAGAGGTGGTAGTGGGGATGCATAAAATCGTAGTCAGTAAGTTAAAACAATGAGGGAAATAATTAAATTTCACTCAGTGTTTACAAACATTGGAAAACATATTCTGACCTGATGGGTCTGATTTCTTTTGTTGGAATTGTTTTGTCTGTTTAAGGATAATGTGAATTACTGTGTGTGTAGTATAATTAGAATATACCACAGTATCTTAATTGTTTAGCATATACTTTAATCAGTTGGATCTGCTTCACCCTCTTCTCCCCATGGAAAAAAATATATGTTAAGTGCTCATACCATATCTACTTATCTTCAATAACTATATTTAGCCTTAACATTGCACCAGCCTTACAGCCTTATTCATTCATTTAGTTTCTAAACATCAAAATCTTAAATACTTTTTGTTTAAATTAGTTGTTATTTTGTTTTTATTTTCTTTTTTTTAAATTTCATTTTTTCTTTTTATCTTCTTGGATACCAAGTTTTAGTGAGTTAAGTGGCTGTCAGAGTATTGGAAGGAGGTCTGTTTGAGGATGAATGGTAGGAACTTTACATTTGATACTGTCTTATTTTAATGAGTCAATACAGAAAGTACTTCAGAGTATTTATGAAAAGTGTAAATCTAATGTTACATGAGAATGTGGCTAGGACTTTGTTTATGGTTTTTAAATTTCTCCATTCTAAAATTATGAAGATCAATTTATATGTAAGTCTTATGCATTAAGAACATGCTTATTGATAAATCTAAATCTCTATTTTAGAGCAATATACTTTGCTGCTTATTCAAACTGCAAGGAAAAGTTGAATGATGTATTTGATCCTGATTCTACCCAAGTACATATGATTTCAGCTGCAATGGCAGGTATGAATGTATAATATTAAAAAACAACAAACTGTCTGAAACCTAGAGGCTTAATATTGAATTATAAGTTTGTAGTGAAAAGTTGATGATTAATGTGCTTTTCATTGATTAGATGATTTTTACATTTATCGATATAAACCAAATTAGGTATATGTAAAATCTGTCATCAGTTGACATTTTTGTAGTTAGGAGTTTACATGCTAGGGTACAAGTAATATATTTATATTGCCTTGTGTAGTCCACTGAATGTTTAGTGATCATTGTTAACAGTTTTAAGAATCCAACCATAATTACACTATAAATAAGTTATGGAGCTGTAATTTACTCTTCTCTCCTCAATTTCTGTTAGTGCCTTTTCCCTTTTTGCTACATGTTTTGGCTTCTGTCTGAAATGTGTCGGCAATTCTTGGTAAAGTATTCATTTTGTCCTGTGCTCAAATGCTGAAATTTTTGTGAACGATGTATTATTATTGATAATTCAGTTACTATGTGTATTTTTTAAAATTGTTTATTATTCTACATAATTCACACTAGACAGCACCTGAAATGTAGACACTGGCTATGTGTACATGCTTACTATAGAAATGTTTCCAGGAACTCTGTTTCTGTCATCACTGATAAGTATATATGATTCTGAATTAAAATAACTAGTTTTAGGTCTTTACACTGCCATAAAGATAGACAGTTGGTTTGACCAATCTAGTTCTGGAGTCATTTACTGCTATGCATGTTAGACAAAGCCATGAACTTTGGTTTTCTGTAGAAAATTCTCCCTAATATCTGAGATTTATTGCATATTTACTCATATCTCACATTTTCAAATTATGCTGTAACTTTATAAACTGTAGCTGCTTTCATCAGCTATTGATCAGTAAATTGAATGTCAATTATGTGCTTAATAATGAGTGCCTTAAACTGTTAAACACTTTTGGTTTAGAAATAAATTGAATCAATTTGACCTATATACTTAATGAAGTAAGTAAGTTTGAAATACAAATTTCTGAAAGGTCAGTAGCCCTTATCGTATTACAAATTGTTTTTAAGGCTTTTTGTATTTATTAATTGTCGATTGATTCACTGAAGCTTTAAAACTGGAAGGGACAATCTAAAGGTCAAAAGAGTGAAATACAATCATTTACCAATAAGGAAACCTTGGGCAAATTATGTAATTTATATGAACCTCTCTTAGCTTACCCATGGAATGAGTCAAGTGGTCCACATAGATTTGGATTTTGAGAATTAGTTCTTTCATTTAGTGTCATAGAGATTATTTTGTTACCACTAGAATTATTTTTAATGTAATTTTTACAGATGTTGAATATTAATAGGATTTTTTCCCCTACGAATTTGGATGTAAGGTAAAGGTTGGTGGCCAGTGACAAACCTTATAACCACTCTATCAGGTTCTTTAAAAATATATTTCGGAATTACCAGTGATTATGTTTTTGGCTTATAACCTCAGATAATTATAAAAAATGTTAATCTTATTTGAAAGAATTGGAATCTAGAAAGTTAGATAAGCAGTCATTTTAAATTGATATTTGTTATATCAGTATAGCAAATGCAGAGGTTCAGAATATCTTTATTTCCACTGGAACATCTTATTTCATTAGAGTATCTCATCAGAATTTATTACTGTATTTGTATCACTTTGCAAAGAATTTCAGTAGAATTGTCAGTTTGCACTTTTTTCTCAACTGTGTACAAATGTTAACATATAGTTCATTTTTATCTATACATTGATGCCATTTCCCAACTTGAATTCCTCGAGTTTTGGTAAACTTATAGTCTCATACTTGTTCAGAGGTTATTGCACTGTACACTTATTGTGTAGAAAATACTGTTTGAATTTGTTTGCAGTTACATTGTTCTGAGAACCGTGCTTTCAGAGCTTCTGTGCACTATTCATGAGCATTAACATTTAGCTTTGCAGTTTTATACATAACTATATGGTTAGTAAAACTGAATGGTCCAATGCAGACTCATTAAAGTAGGCTTTTGCCCCCTTTGTTCTTGAAATAATCTAGACCAGATTACTCGGGGGTTTTTTAAGGATTATTTTTATAGGTCTAAATATGAATGATTTGGGGGTATGAAGTACTTAAAGATAGTTCTGTGAAAAATCATTTTCAGCTGTCTATTCAAGGGAAAAAATGCTAACCTTGTCACTTTAGTACACAAAAACACACTAAAATAAACCATTAATGATACTGCCTGCAAGATTTTAACACACCAGACAGCACACACATTAAGGATTTATAAGGCACTGTACGTAATTTTTATTCCAAGTGACTTCTCAATTCATTTTCATTTTGTATTTTATCCATATGAACTCGTTTAATTTAGATACTAAAAATTTATTTTATTAAAAGGACAGTTTATTTAAAGTGGGTCTTTTTATTTGTTGTAGTGCATACTATAAGAATTTGTAAGCTTCTAAAATTGAGCTATAAATTTTCATGCATTAAAAATTTTTTTCAATTGTGAGGATATTTAATCAGATTAAATAATGTTGACTCTTAATATTTTGCCTGCCTTTTTTTTCTCCTACACGTGACCTTTGAGAGACTAAGTATATCTCAGCTATTGAGGGTATCTGTTTTGTTGCCTATATATTTTGTTTAAATTAACTTGTATATTCCTCTGTATACACCTAGGCACAGATGTATGCAAAAAAATTTATTAAATTACTTCTTTCTTTATAGTAATTCCCAATTTTTTAAAAGATTTTATCTGGCATGTATATACTTTTATATAGAACATTATAAATGTAAAGGAAATGAATTCTGATTTTAATTGGATTATGTATTCATACAGTTACTTCTCAATTTTTAAAATACTAATAATGTAATCATTGAATGTTTCCTACATATGTAGTGGGTTTTATTTGCTTACAGCATACACTGTTATTTTTCAATTTAAGTTTTTCTATTAGACTTAAACTTCATAATAAAGGCTTTTACTCATTAAATACAGGTATTGTCTTGCATTTATGAAATATTTTTAAACAATATTTTATTTGTCCATGGCAGTTAATTCAGCCAGATGGATGGTTGGACAGATGTTTTGTGTGTTTGTGTGTAAACATTCTTCCTGTTTTTTGTTTTGTAGAACACAAGAAATTAAATACAAAATAATGCAAAATATTTCATAAGTATGGATGTGCAATATTACTGGCCATAGTGCAAAAGGTGAAAGGTACTATTGTAGCAATGTATTCTTTATTTTATTAAAAATTTATATAAATAGCTCCAAAATGAAGTTACTTGAATATTCTGTTGGTTTTTTTTTTTTTCTTTAAGGTTTACTAAGTAGGCTGATTGTTAAAGGATAGAAATTGTGTTTTCACCTCCTTAATTATAATAGATAATAGTGGTAGGAAAATGGGAGATGATGATCCCCTCTAAATATTCCCTTTTGACAAGGTTAGCATTTTTTCTTTAAGGCAGAATTGATCTTCTTTTAGGTAAGTATTTAGATTCTGAAACTGCTGCAGATGGCAGGATTTTCAGTACTCGGTACATTTTTTTAAATGGCCCATTTTGATATTCCTTTCTTTTTTTTTAACTTAAAATTTTCAAAAAAGTTAGATCTCACAGTAAATATTTCTCAAATCCTTCCAATGGGATTCAATTTGTACACATGTTTCTGATGAGGTCACTGCTTGTTGTTATGATACAGAAAAGCCTGTGTCTATTTTAGGCATTTACTGTACATTTCTCCCGAGAAAAGAGTGAGATCGTGTCATCTCATGCTCCCCATCCGCAGGTCACTTCCTGTAGAAATATGGACTAACTTAAACCTCGTGAGTACTGATCTGAGCATCTCTTGCAGCCTGTAGTATAAGAAACCCACCCTGGGATTTTATGATAGCTGTGGAATTAGAAGGCGGGAAATTAACTTTTATTTCCTGAATTTGTGTGTGCATTGCATATTTTATAAAGGCTAAGTCTGATTCCTTTATAATATTCCTTCTAGAAGGAAGAATGAGGCATTTTTCAGTCATCATGTAATAAAAGCCTGGGGTCTTCAGCTTGGCCATAACAGCCTTGACCTCCAAAGAATGTAATAACAATATATATATAGCTGTAAATGATATTATACTATCTTAAAAGTTTTAGATAAAATCATAGTTCTCTTTGCTGAGCATAACATATTTAAAAGCCTAATACAATGCTTTCCATTCTTTTTTGTCTGTTGATACTTGGCTTTCTTAGAACTCTTTTGCAAAAAAAAAAAAAAAAAGTTAATATCATTACTTTGCAAATAAATGCAGGATAAGAATATATGGGATCTTAGCTGTTTTAGTTTTAATTACTTTCAAAAGTGGTGTTAATACATTTAGGAGGTTAGGTGGGCTTTGTTCTTACAGAAGTTAGTTGAAATAAAAAGTACTGAAAATGCAACACTACAGGTATCACTCACTTAATGAAATCAACATTTTCAGCAAGTTTAAGCAGAATTTTTCTGTTAATATGGTTTTTAATTGGTCAACACTGTCAAATGGAATCTTACTTAAATAAAGCAAAACTTTTAAAGTAGCATTTAAAAAAATTTTTTAAGCTTTCTAACACACTAACCACCCTACTAACAGTATGGCCAATATATTGGCACTTTTGCTTTAACTGACTGTGGAGCAATATTAATTCTTCTTAACTTACAAATGGATCCCTCATGTCGTCTTAAGTTCATTTTCATGTTTCACTAGGTGCTCAGAATCTTAATATAAATTAGCATATTATCAAAATATCACAAAATTAAAATGCAAAATAAAAAGTAATAGGCAATTTCTAAATTTCAGGGGCACCATTCCCAGTATCTTTGTGTGTGTTTGTCTTATAAGTAGTGGGAAGATATGTTTAGCTTGGGCTAACCTCAAATTGCCTTACCATATATAATGCTAAGTTACGATAAATTTTTGTTTTTTTCCATTGGCTTCATTTCTTAGATTATTAGATTATATTTATTAGATGTAATTAGCCTAGTGATGTCTATTTAGTTTGTTAAAGTGTCTTTGGTTAGGAGAAAGTAATAGCATAAAACTCAAGGGCCTGAGTTTTAAGCGGTAAAGGGCTAATAGCTAAAACTCTGTGGATTGTGCCTAGATTCTTTACCTAACCCAATGGTTTGCTGGCATTTAGGTTAGTGTCTTTATAAAGAGCTAGCTCTCATTGGGAGAGTTGAGCCAGAGCAACCATAGTAAACATAGCTTACTGATAATAGCAATTACGTAGGGATAAGATAACATTCTCTCACTTACCTAAATTTTAATGTGTCCTGTTACATAGGTTAATTTGTGCTTGGAAATGAATTTTAGTTAAGTGAGAAATACCTGTTGTTTGCTTTCTGACACTATAGTAATATGTACAGAGAATAATTTAAAATTATCATTTATGGGTCTTTAAAAAAGTTTTGTTCCTAACATTTATAAAAATTTATTGTACTATTGTAAAGTTTTTTATATATGGGTTTTTTTCCAGCCTCAAATTCTTTTGTGACTTGGAAGAGTATTATGGACAGAAGCCTGGGTATTTAAAGTTTATGTTTTTAGAAGTAGAACTTCTATTTAAAAAAAAAAAACTTAGGTGCTCATCTTCTTTTCAAATAAGTATAATAAGATGAACGAGAATTTTTACCCAGATGGGCTGTTTTTTAAAAAGTTTGATGTAAAGATTCCCAGTTTTAAGCTTTTAAAATTCAATAAAAAGCAAATAGTTTTTCTTAAGATTTCTATAAAATGATTAATAAAAATCATTGTAGTAATGCAGAATATTTTGTTGGTTTATGCTGCTTAGCAGCTTTTTACTAATAAACCCTTAATTTTGCTGTACAGACATTTAGCTATTACAAATATTTAAGTTTACAAAGCAAGAATCATTAAATTGGAGTTTGACCAGAATATTGATATCTGATTGCTTTAAAATATAATTTGAATATCCTAGCCTTTTCATGTAGAAAAATGAAGTTCAAAAGAAGAGAAAAATAATACTCTATAACTTTATTCTCAGTTAAGCTAGAACCATGCAAGAAAATATTTAAACTGGTCTGATAGTTTCATGTTTTTCTTTTCTTTTCCTTTACCAAGAATATATGCATGAAAAGAACCTTTTATTTAAAAAGATGTTCCTGGCAACTTGCTCAACACTTTAAATTTTATCAATTTAGTACCTGCTGATGCGTCTAAAACTGTTGGTCCCATTCTAGTTTTATACTTACATATGTAGTATTAAAAGCACTTAAGAGAAATGTAGACTATATAATCTTTACAAAAGTATTAAAGGAATTATTTAAATTGAATTTGTATCCCATTTATCTTGCTTGCTAAATAGATTTAATTGGAGCATCCATCTGTGTAACGTCTGGCTATTTCTACAATGTTAAAACAGTGGGTTAAGTAAAATTTGAGTTAGTCAGTTACTGACATAGAAAAGAACCCTGTGAGACCAAATTCAGCTTTGTAAACAATTTAGTGTAATTATTTTGCATATGTGGATATACCTTTGAAAGCCAAGAAAGGTTTATAATTGGATCTGTACTATATTAATTTAAAAACAAATTATTCTTAAGTATATTGTAGCATTTCTGTTCCTGTAAGTACTTTACTCATCTTAAATGTACTGATCATTAGCCACCTTTATAAAAATAATGTGCCTGACCCGCTAGTATTTGATAGAAATATTAAAACAGTTAAGATCCTTAAACATTTCTGCATATAAGTTTTTATTGAGTAAAGGTAACTTAACGTAAGTAGTTCTATGAAGTCTGTGCAAATTAAAACCCTGTTTTGTGTAGATGAAGCAATCTTTATAAGTTTCTGTCATCAAGACTGTATTTTGTGTGCTATTTTTCCATAGCTAGGAAGGTGGCAAGTAAAACATATGCACTATCCTACAAACATACTGTTCCAGGTAGATCTTAATTTACTACCTGGAATGAGCCATCTTAGGTGACCACCATTCTGCACCAATACCTAGTACATAATACTTTAGTTTTAAAGTAAACTAGAGCTGTCTTCTACCCTGAGTTTATTCCATGTCTATAAAAGTAAGAGGGAACTTTCAATTTGTAACTTTTTGAACTTTTGAGTTTTTGTATGTGTTTAAGTAGATGACGATAGGCCTGTCCTATTAACCCTAACAAAAACCTTACTGCGATATGGTTATTTTAACAGTATTAGTAAGTTTATATGTAGAAAGTATTCATGGGGCCAAACAACAGTCTATTCCACTATATAATCAACTAAAGATCAAACTATTGGTAAAATTTGACATTTGTGTAGAATTCATTTTGAATGTAGTGATTTGGGATGCTAATCAAACCCCAGGTAACTGTTTTTTTAGCTGGTTTTAAGGATCCCAAGTGCATGCTTTTTAGCCGTAGAATACACAAAATGTCTATGTGTTTGTAGAGATGGATGTCTGAATTCAGCTTAGACAGTAGAGAGCACCCTAAAGGATATTCTAAGTAGGTTGGGAAAGCAATTTATATTCATTTTGCTTTTAAACGAATCTGTTAGTTAAGGACAGAATTTGAGAATTCATATAGATTGGAAGTGAAGACAAATGTTTGTCATATGGATTTGTAAAATGAAAAGTGTAATATATACGTAAATTAGCAGTTTATTTATATACATTTTCTTGAACGTAGATTATCTAATTTTTAAAACCTTAAAGTTAATAGTGAATTCTTCATTTTTACCAGAGTTCATTTTAAACATGTTTGTTTAGGTTTTACTGCAATCACAGCAACCAACCCCATTTGGCTTATAAAGACTCGGTTACAGCTTGATGCAAGGTATGTTAATTCCTTAAAATAAAATTGGTTACAGTGGATTTAACTAATTTTTTTCTACAAAGCTTTTCTTTCCTTTGCTGCTGAATTTGTTTGTTTTTGTAGTTTAATTTTGAAACTTGGGTCTGCCATCAGAAAAAAGATAATGTAAGAGTTGACAATCTGAGCTTTTCCAGGTGAAGAAAGTATGTTATTAATATGTGTTGTTTTGTTTTGTTTTGTTTTGTTTTTAAAATAGTGGCTAGAAAGATTCCGTAGAGAAACAGAAAAGAAAGAAAGAGATAGATTAACCCAGCACAAAAGGTAATACTTTCCCTACATGGGTACTTACAGTTGGCCTCGCAGAAGCTAAATAAGCCACAAGGTCAGCTAGTCTAGACTGAATCTTTGAGGATCATTGCTCAAATTTAGTGACCTTGTGAATAGAGAACCCTAGGCTGACAGACAGTTCTCATGTATCGTCTGTTACCACTGACCACTTTATAATAGCAAGATTCATTCATTCAGCAAATCTATATTAGCAGATACTGCTATGTCTTAGAGATGCACCAGGAAACAGTGGGGACTTATTTTAAATGGAATAATCAAGGAAAGGTTTTTTGAACCCATTTTAAGCAGAGGAACCAATCGGTGCAAACGTCAGAGGTTCTAAAGTGTAGGGCCTTTGGTGTTCTGGGAACTGAGAGTAGGCCAAAAGCAGTGCTGCATAGGGTCTTGCCATCTCAACTCTCCTATTGGCTTTAGAACAGAGACTCTTAAGTAGCGAGATGGTCCTATCTTATATGTTACAGTAGTAATGTTAATGGTTTTAAACTATTTTAGACTTTCAGTCTAGAGTAGGTTCTGTGTATAACATGTTTCCACTGTTTTTATATTTTGGTGTTTGGGAAATAGTGTTATGTCCTATAGGCTTTAAGTAAAACTGATCTAACAAATCATTAACAATTATGCCTGCTTAAATATCTGTTTTCCATCTTCTGTCATGTTGAACTATATACAGTTTGGAAACTTGAAATATCTAATTGTTTCATCTGAAATAGATCTTTTAATGAAATCTTAAGTGTTGTAGCAAAACTCCAAGTTTATTTCTTAAAGCCACATATCTGAAAAGTAATGGTAGCTAAGACTTATTCCAAAGATTAGAAAGTATAAGATGCTAGTCCACATTATTCTATTGTAAACTACCAGAGTTGGGTTTCACTATGTTTAGCGTTGCTCTGTAAGGAATCCAGGAGAAGCATGACTTAAAACTCTTTAATATTATTTTTTTCCACTTATAATTGTAACACAAGCTGGCACAATTCTTAGGCTTGCAGGGTTGGGGAATTGGATAGGGGTGGGGTAATAATGAAAGGTTGACTTGAGGATTCTAGTTTATAAGGCTGAGGGCTGGGTGCAGTGGGTCGTGCCTGTAATCCCAGTGCTTTGAGAGGCCAAGGCAGGAGGATTGCTTGAGGCCAGGAGTTTAAGAACAGCCTGGGCAACATTGCAAGACTTAATCTCTACAAAAAATGCATGCCTGTAATCCTAGCTACCTGGGAGGCTGAGGTGGGAGGATTGCTTGAGCCCAGGAGTTTGAGGCTGCAGTGAGCCATGATTGCACCACAGAGACTCCATCTGTTAAAAAAGAAAAAAAAAAAGAAAAAAATCAATAAAAAAATAAAAATAGCGCTGATATGTCACCTTTCAGGATTTGTATCTCTTTTAACTTTCTTGTGAGGAAGGATCTTTAATGGCAGAAACTAGTTACAGTTGGTTTGTGGATCATTTATCTAATAGATATTCAATATCTAAAGACAATCCATTCATAAAACTGGTGGAATCTGTAGGTAATTAAGTGGATGTTGTAGGTGTGGTTTTATTTTATGTCAGAAACAAGTTAGGTATAGTTTATAAATAGGTAAATTTTCTGTTTTTTTAATAGGTAGCATTTAAACCTCTCTCTTATAGATAAGGTCCTGTTGGGGGAATCAGTGTAAGGTAACAAATATTGTTAAAACTCAAAATTACATGTGTAGGAGATGTTGTATTCTATAACAGTAGGTGCTGCCCCCTTAAGTAGAACTAAGGAAATTGTCTTAGGCAGAGTACTGAATAAACACTTTATAATACTGCATGTTCTCATTTACTAGTCACCAGGGAGACTGATACGGCCATTGCCTTTAAATGATCATAGGGAATTTGACTTACATTCACCCCATCACTTCTTAGGGAGAATATGAGTGGGGTTGAAAGAGATTCCCTCAGGTGCACAGAATTTTAATTAATCATACTGCTTGCTTTATGATATTCTGTCATCATTAGTGTCTCAGTCATTCTATTTGTGTTACTAAATGCAAAGGAAATTCAGCTTTCTTAGAACTGGAATTAATACAATGTGAGGATTTTTGTTTACTTTGTTTTGTTTTTGTCTTGAGCTGCAGTCAGGGTGTATAGTTCCTAAAGGATTTTGTTGCTTATCCCTGCCATGTGAACCCCAATGAGGACATGAGACTGAAGATTCAGTGTAGTGCATTTTGCATTCAGTAAAATAAACTATTTACATATCACCCATTTAATATGACAAATTTGGGACAAAAGAATAGGAAATTAAAATATGAATATTGTTTTAAAATTCTAATTCTTCATGAGTTAAAGAAGGCCATTCTTTATTATTAGAGTGACATTTTATTATATTTTTCTTACTTTATTTAAAAATACCTATCAGTAAGATGTTTCTTTTTGCTTTTCAGGAACCGTGGGGAAAGGCGAATGGGTGCTTTTGAATGTGTTCGTAAAGTGTATCAGACAGATGGACTAAAAGGATTTTATAGGGGCATGTCTGCTTCATATGCTGGTATATCAGAGACTGTTATCCATTTTGTTATTTATGAAAGTATAAAACAAAAACTACTGGAATATAAGACTGCTTCTACAATGGAAAATGATGAAGAGTCTGTGAAAGAAGCATCAGATTTTGTGGGAATGATGCTAGCTGCTGCCACCTCAAAAACTTGTGCCACAACTATAGCATATCCACATGGTAAGAAGAGTTATCTATTAAATCAGAAATATTTTCCCACCCCAGCCAACAGCTCACTTATTAAAGCATTTATAATTTTACTGCATTCTGGTATAAAAAAATACAATTCTTGGGAGTTCATAATGAGATTAAATCTGGTTAAGTAATGTAGGCTCTATTAATAGGTCAGTATTATGCTATCAAATAGCATGGTGGTGATTGAGCATGAGCTCTGAAGTCAGTCAAATTCCAGCCTTACTCACTTCAGCTTGGTGACTTTTGGGCAAGTTTCTAAGTTTTGAAAAAAGCATGGATGTAGGTGCTATACTAGATAGTTTACATACATTACTAATCTACATAAAAATTCTCTAAAGTACTTATTTTCCCCATTATGCTAGAACATAACCAGAATTGTTCTCCTTTTCAAATTGAATACTGAAAAGAAATGTAAACATGAAATAACTTGCCCAAGGTCACATACCTCCTTAATGGTGAAGCCCAAATTTGAATTAAAGTCTGTAATCCCAAAGACCAAGCTATTTTACATTATTTCATGTTGGCAAATAAGTGTGTGTTAGTAATTCCTTTTATTTCTGTATTTAAATTTTATAATAGCCTATTTATTAATAGCTAGATAACTCACTTAAGAATTTATCTGCCACATGTGGAGGTTTTTTGGTAGCTTTTTTGGTTAAGTGTAGCTTTTGATTTTTGCATGTTTAAGATTTGTTTTTTAATGTAAGCGCTTCATTTTTGTTCACTTACACTGATTAATATTTACCGTCTCCATTGTATATCATAGGAAAAATGAGACAGGCCTAAAAAATGTGTATTTGCTCTAATAGTAATTTATGAAACCAACTCTTTAACCAGGTTGGACTGTGAACTTATCTCAGTTTCCTGAAGGAAGTTCCTGACTTTTCTAAAAGAAGTCAAAATAGGACAGTATCAGCAATATTGTTTAGATACTGACCTATGGGGTAGGTTAGGATGGTGGCCTGCTAAGGTGTAAGGAATAGAGTTTTGGGGTCTAAGCAGTCTTTTCCCTTGAAGTGAGATGAGATGATGTCATTACGGGAAGAGGTACAGTTGATAAACAAGATACGTTGTTCTTTTTTTTTTTTTTTTTTTTTTGCGATAGGATCTCACTGTGTCACCCAGGCTTGAGTGCAATCACATGATCATAGCTCCCTGCAACCTTGAACTCCAAGGCTCAATTAATCCTCCTGCCCCAGCCTCCCAAGTAGCTGGGACTATGAGCTCAGGCCACTATGCCCAGCTAATTTTTTAATTTTTAGTGGAGACATAGTCTTGCTGGGTTCCCCAGGCTGGTCTCAAACTCTGGGTTCAAGCGATTCTCCCGCCTCGGCCTCCCAGAATGCTAGTCAGGCATGAGCCACCACACCTGGCCAAACAGGACATTTTGGAGTTAAATATATAAATGGCACGAATCTTTAAGACAGAACAGATTTCAAGTAAATAGTTACAATTGCTGTGGGTTGCTTTAGACTATTTCCCTAGGCCCATCTGGAATACTGTGTTGAAAAAGTTTGAGAAATAGTGGATGTAAAAAAAAGTTAGTTACATAGGAAGCTGTGAATTCTTGTCCCAGCTTCTCCCCACAACTGGCCAAAATTTCTCAGTAGCTCCAATTTCTCACCTTTTAAAATGAGGAAAAATCAGACTGACTGATCTTTAAGGTTCATTCAGCTCTTAAAAATTTATGATTTTTGCTTACCTAATTCGCAGACTGGGTTTTATAGCTGGCAGCTAGTGTTTGGAACATTGTCGGCTTCTTTGTCCACATGATGTTTCACATTCATATATGTGGACTGTTTTGAATAGATTAATAATGCTATTGTTTCTTTGTACTACTCACTTTAAACAAATCTTTTCTGCTTGTTTCTCACTGTATCCTTTTTATATTCATCCTGGATGCCACCTCTTTACTGCCTCTTCACCTTTTCCTCCTTCTCATTTCTATTCTTCCTTTTATCTGTTTATCTAGCGTACAACTAATACTTCTCTTTTGTTATATTGTGTCTTTTTACATTCAAAGACTATAAAGTCTTATAATTAATGTACATGATTTTGGCCATATTAGAAGTTTGATGTTACTATAATGTAACTGGTTTCAATAAGCTACACATTAGAAGCCATCCTTTTTTATCCTGAGCTTACACTTACAGACTGATAAATGCGATGTGCTCAGTTATAATTAGAAGAGTGTAAATTAAATAATGTTTAATTTTATTTCTTTCCTAAACAGAAGTTGTAAGAACAAGACTACGTGAAGAGGGAACAAAATACAGATCTTTTTTTCAGACTCTATCTTTGGTTGTTCAAGAAGAAGGTTATGGGTCTCTTTACCGTGGTCTGACAACTCATCTAGTGAGACAGATTCCAAACACAGCCATTATGATGGCCACCTATGAATTGGTGGTTTACCTACTCAATGGATAGCAGCATGAGGGCTGCTGTACTACAAAAAAAGAAGACCAAAAGATTACAGTGGACCATGGAATATGGAAGCCAGCATGGCAGACAGAAGAAAAATAGTTTGGGAACATGTAACTATTCTAAGTGGAAGTTTTGTTGTAGGAATTATAGTAATCACACCACATTACTTGGCCTTTCAGTAATGTGGGGAAAAAAAAAAAAAAAAAAAAACCTCAGAGCCTCCAAGGAAATGCCTTTAGAAGCACTCGTCTCTCAAAATTGCCATTTTCTCTACCATGTCCACCAGACAGAGTTGGGTTTTGTTGATTTATGGCAGTCTTCTAAACAAAGCCATCTTTAATTTTACATACTGTATTGTAACTATCCAAAGATAGTATTGGCAGTCATAAATTTATAACTTCTGGCTTTTGTTTAATTCCAGTAAAATAACAACAATGACAATGAGATCGTTAGTATTATTTTCACATTTCCCTGAGAGGACCTGGCACAATATTTTAAATTTAATTATTTGGCAGTAGTCACTGTTTTTGACAACCAATGAAATAGCATCTAAATATCTTGTATATTTTTTAGCATCAAAATGTTTTGGTTTCCACTGCTAACAGGTGCTTGATGTTTAGCCTAATGTGGATATTTAAATTGTTAACATACCAAACACACCTGGTAATAGTTTGGGACAAAATAACTAGTAAAATGTTGATTCTTGGCTATTTCACTGACTGTGGCATGTCCTCATGTCTTCTCTAATTTTGTGGTACATGAATGAATGCATTTATCTTTTTAGTGACTTACTAGTTATGAACTTGAATTATCACCTGTTTGTCATACTTAAGTATCATTTACATAAAGTGTAAAAGATTTTTCACCTTTGAATCTTTACCTACTTGTTTTCACATTAAGAATTTGAACTTTTGGGTTTTTTCCAGGTCTATATATAATAGATTACATTTATTTTGTAGAGAAAATAGTAATTTAAAGTTTTGCCATTTTAAGGTGACATTAATATTTGGGACAGTATAAATACTATAGACAAGGGCCCCCTTGCTATCTGCTTTAGCAGGTAGTGACATTAATTGACTTCTAGTTTTGTGTAAATGAACAAACTGCTTTTGACAAGAAATTTATTCTGTCCTAGTTTCCTACGTGGTAAATCATAGAAAGATTCAAGTTCATTTGGGTTAAATGTGCTAACAGGATGTAGCTTTTAAATTTTGCTATTGAGTCAGCTGTACCTTTTAATACTTTAAATGTGTTATTTGTATGGCCCTTATAAAGGTGTTTGCTGTAATTCTGTTAAAAGACTTCGCCTATGCTATACTGGTGTATAAAAACTGCCGCAACTGGATGCCAGTGTGGTACTTGTTTCAGTATACCTGAGCTGTACATTTTGTGCAATGGCTTTATCTAAAAGAATGACGCTTCGTGAAAGCACTTTGTGGCCTTTTTTGGGGGGGAGGGTGAGAGAGTAGGAGAGAATACCATGTTAAGATTAAAAAAAAAAAAAAAAATTGGTCATGTATTAGGCAGAAACAGTGTTCATAACATTTTTCTGGGTTTTAAGTATGTTGTTTCAGAGATCCTTAATATAAATGTTTTAGGTATTCTGTGTACCCTGTTGTGCCCCCAACATTACAGAATATTGCAGCGTGTCATTGCAAGCTTTCTCTGCTGTCACCTGTGAGACATAGTGCCCTGTTAAATTCCCCCACTTTAACTTCCTTGTGATCAACAGTAACTGGATGTTTTTGAGGTGCTTAATTGGAATAAAAATATTCCAATCTATTTGGAGACCAAAGGCAAAATCAGTTTTCTTACCTTTGGAATTATTCATACCTTTTATGGTAAATTTCAGCTTTGATATGTATTATGAGGAACGTACCAAAAACGGGTTTGTAACACATCTGTAGAGAAGGTCTGAATCTATCGTGTTTGCCTTTTCAGGTGCCATTTCTACTGCCTAATACAGTGCCATTTGCCTTGTGAAGACCCATAAACATTCATTGTGTTGAATGTAAGATAGAGACTCTTCCCTAGTCTTACTGATCTCAGTACCCCACAAATGATTAAGAATGATATGAAAACCAGCAGCTAAGGAACATCTTATTATTTAGTTGTAGCATATTCATAACAAGTGTCCTTCAAGGATGAACATATATTCTCTTTCTATTTGTATTTAGCGAGTAAAACTTGTGTTGACCGTTAGTGCATTATATTCAGCTTTTAACAGTATTATGTATGTACTGGAAAGAAAAGAAATCTTAGAGTCTTGGACATTGTTTATTTGTGCAACAACTAGAAAGGAGCAATGAAGTTTATTTCAGTTGTATTTTTCCCTAAGCACAATCTGCAATAATTTATGTATGACAGAGATAATTCAAAAAGGACAACTATATATAAAAGTTGTATATAAAGTTTGTCTCTGAAATATTTCTTTGAAGTTTTTAAAAAATTGACTCATGTTTAAAAACAAAAACATATTCAAAGCATTGGACTTTTTTGACTTGTTTTCATCTGTTTATCATGACTTTTTTATTTCTGGTGTAGAGGTAGTCCACATTATTTAGATTGTTGTACTTTTAAATTTCAAAGTTCAAATCTGAAGAATTAGCAATTGTGATTTCGGGATACCATGCAGTGGTTTTAATCCCAAGAAAAAAACTATCACCAAAAGTTGGTTTGATTCTCATTATGTAACTTTGTAGAACCATCCTTTCTAGATGGGTCTGCCACAGTGGATTTGTAACTTTGAAGTCAGGATGGAATATCATTAGATTATCTGTGGAATAGCATTACTATGTTAGGACCAGCAGAGTTTGGGTTGGTAAAAATAATGTTTACTCTATTACTGGGTTACAAACATCTCAGCATTTTTAGATTGGTTTTAAATCACTAAAAATATTTATTCGGATTTGAAGGATTTAAGTGCTAAAAATCCATTTCTTGCCCTTCAAGAATTGTCCATGCCTGCCTTTTGTTGTTTACATGCTCTTCTGCCCGGACTGTTAGTAATCTAGGGACCCCCTTTGGATCTGATGAGTACAGTTCAGCCTTTTCTCCTCAAATGACTTTAACATTCCTAAGAATATGGGTATTTCTGAATGATTTAAATTTAAGGAATTTTAATACATAAAATACAGTGTACAAACTTTCTGCCCACTCAGATCTCTTCTCCATGATGTACTTAGTATTTCCCATTAACCTACACACTGACTTTTATGCTACTCCTTGTAGAAACAAAATTCTGGTTTGACTCAGTTTTTGTGTTTATAAACTTTTGGAATGTGTACCCCCGTGTATGTGAACAATTATGACCTATCAGTCATAGCTAAATAGTGAACCTCAAAAGTGTTAACTTTTGACTATTCGTGTGAGGTTTGGTATCTTGCATTTATGTACATGGCTGTAAATTATGTGCATTTACTCTGTATTTATGTTATCTAGCTGACTTTTACTTGAATTGTTCAAATTTTAAAAAATTAAAATACACTTATGAAAATACGGCTTTTTCTGTAATATATCAACAAAATTTTATTGAGAATATAATCACACTTTCTTGGATTATCCTATGTGTGGAACAAAAATCCGCTGCCATTTTCAAGTTAAGTTTTAGGCTCGTTTGATTCAGTCAGCAAACCTTATCTTGAGCACTTTGTATCTATTAGATCTAGTGATGTCTGAAGGAACCAAAAGGTCAAGTAATCCAGCTCCCTCAGTGTAGAAAGAAATCTTGCATATCTTCCACAGGTTTATTGACTTTTGTCCAACACTTTTCATGTTTTAATTTCAGCCTTTGTGAAAGTTGATATTAAAAATACAGAGGTGAGAACTTGTTAGAATAACCAAATGAATCCACATGTTAGATCAAAATACAAATGACACAGATAAAATGCTATGTAGTGCCTATTCTCTTTACATTTTGTCTATTTTATTTAAGTTTTTCTGAATTGTAGTCAACATCAAACATTGTCCAGTCTTGTAGGTGAGGAAACCAGGACAAAATATCTTTTGTATTTCAATATTAACATAAATCTGAAATTGTTGGTTCTACTAATAGTACTCTGCACTGAAGGCACTGGCAAAATAATGGTTAAGATTGAGCACAAGTGTTCCAAGTTGTGTGTATGTGTTTATTACTGAACACTGGGAGCCATGATAGAGGAAGTAATTTGTGAGTTCATGATTTCTTAAGGTTCTAGTGTGACATCTATACAACTGATAAAACTCAGGAAAGCAAAATGTAATTAAATGTTCCCCCAGCCCCCCCTTTTATATATATATATATATATATATATATATATATATATACACACACACACACACACACACACAAGAGTTTCACTCTTGACACCCATGCTGGAGTGCAATGACGTGATCTCAGGTCACTGCAACCTCTGCCTCAGCCTGACTTCCCTTCTGTTTCTTTATTTTTGCACTGTATAGACCAGCTGACTGCCTTAATATGTGTTGAATCAATTCAAGATTTATGTTCATAGAGTGCTGTGTTTACACAGTGGTTTCATGTGATTTCTTAATAGCCTATAGATGCAATAAATACAGAGGAATATTAGTTACAACTGGGCTTTTTGACTTGAGTGCTCTGAATCTTAGTCCTGTGTTTTTTTATTTACTACACTAGGTTATTCACCAGCACTTGACAATAGATTGATGTTTTAGAAACTTCATTCTAAAGGAAAGATGGATAGAAGTTGGCTCTGAATGAAACATTAGGAAGTAATCAGAAACAGTTGAATACATAAGAACAGTATGAACTGTCTAGAAGCTAACGTATATAGACCTTAGGTTACATCCTGAGGCCAGTGGGGAACCTCTCAAAAGTTTTTTTCTCCCAAAGAATGATTAGCAACATCCTAGAAAGCCAGACTTAATGGATACTAGTTTGTCTTATGTAAGTTGCTCTTAACTAATACTGTCTATGAGCCTCGGGAGTGTCAGAAGGTGATCTGTGTTCCCTGAAAGTATTAATTCTTTTAGCAAAATCTTGGTTGCATGGAGAAAATGGCATTTTAACTAGGCTTTGAAACATAAAAATTTTACAGGCTGATGTGGGGAGGGGCTTTCTTTGTTAAAGGTCAAAGTGTTTTAGCCCAAGTAAGGAAAAATAACCCATTTTCTTTTGTTCTTATCTCCTAGGAATTGACTCAAAAGGTGTAAATTTCTTGAGATTTTAAAACCAGGGGTAGACCAGGATTCCAAACCTAATCTAACTCAGGAGCTTATCAAATCCAACCAAACAATTTAGTACTAGACCCCTGATTTTCTGTTTCCCAGTCCCTTCCCTGCTCTTCCAATGCACTGTAGAATTACTCCTTGAGTCATTGTCAAGGATAAATAGCCCTAACGTTCTTCAACCATTACTTCTGAATCTTACCTTTTAAGGTTCTCCAATATGATCGATCTCCTTAGTATGAACTTAAGTGTTTCAGTGGCCCAGACTATTTGATCTATACCTTCCTAAATTAGATACTGATTTTTAGGGTGTGCTTTTTGTTGTTTTCCTAACTTGGAAAAATTGTGCTGGAGCAACTGGACATCAATATGAATTAAAATGAAGCACTATTTCACCTCCACAATCCAATCACCTCCCGCCAGAACCCCCACTTCCAAAATTGGAGATTACATTTCAGTATGAGATTTGGGCAGGGACACACATCCGAACTGTCACCGTACATTTAAGATTTGTTCATGTTAAGCATTTTTAACCTAATGCAAAATAAAAGCATAAACTAGATACTTATCTCTTTAAAATACGTTGCCCAGAAGACAGCAAAGAGGTAAGAAGAGGACTATATGGAAAAAAAGTTAGGTATCATGGAGAATGGGATAAGTATGTCTAATGTACTTCTGATCGGAGTTCCAGAGTAAACGGAGAGGATGGAGAAGAGACAATATTTTAAAAGGTAATTGGAGGCCAGGCACGGTGGCTCACGCCTGTAATCCCAGCACTTTGGGAGGCCGAGGCGGGCGGATCACTTGAGGTCAGGAGTTCGAGACCAGTCTGGCCAACATGGTGAAACCCTGTCTCTACTAAAAATAAAAAAATTAGTCGGGTGTGGTGGCGGGCCCCTGTAATCCCAGCTACTGGGGTGGCTGAGGCAGGAGAATCACTTGACCCCAGGAGGCGGAGGTTGCAGTGAGCTGAGATTGCACCACTGCACTCCAGTCAAGGCAGCAAAGGGAGACTCCGTCTCAAAAAAAAAAGTAATTGGAAAACTCCCAGCGATGATGATAAACATGAATCCATAACTCCATGAATCAAAATGCATTCTAAATAAGATTAAAACATGCCTATAAACATTGTAGTGAAATGGAAGAATAGCAAAACAAAGATACTGATTTCTGCTACCTAGATGATGGGTTAGGAACGAGGGTGAAATAATAAAGACATCAGAAAAAAAAGGATGTGCTTTAGGCAGAAGGAATGTGATACCAGAAGAACTAAGATGGAAGAAAAAAAGGCAAAACAGGTGGGCAAGTGCAAAAGGTGATTTACCATATAAAAAGTAACAAGTAAAATATACACAATAGGCTGGGCGTAGTGGCTCACACCTGTAATCCCAGCACTTTGGAAGGCCAAGGCAGGAGGATCACCTGAGGTCAGGAGTTCGAGACCAGCCTGACCAACATGGTGAAACCCTGTCTCTACTAAAAATACAAAAATTAGCTGGGCATGGTGGCAGGCACCTGTAATCCCAGCTACTCGGGAGGCTGAGGCAGGAGAATCATTTGAACCCGGGAGGTGGAGGTTGCAGTGAGCCAAGAGCGCACCACTGCACTCCAGCCTGGGCCACAGAGCAAGACTCCGTTTCGGGGTAAAAAAAAAAAAAAAAAAAAAAAAAATATATATATATATATATATATATATACACACACAATATAGTCTATTACAATTTAATGAAAGTAAGGAGGGAGAGAAATGGAGTTAAAGAGTTCTACAAAGCATTGTGTTATCCAGGAAGAAGATGAAGACTAATTTTAATTTTTGTTAAGTATACATACGGTAATAAGTAGGGTAACCATAAAGAGCATAAATAGTGTAACTAGTATACTTGTAGAAGGAGAAAACATGAAAGAATTCTTTTTTAAAAATCAGTTCAAAGGAAGGCCAGAAAGGAGAAGCAGTATGAAATAATACAGTTTTAAATCCAAATCTATCAGTACCATTGACCCTTGAACAACACAGGTTTGAACTGCAAGGGTTTGCTAATACACAGATTGTTTTCAATAAATATATTGAAACATTTTTTGGAGATTGTAACAATTTGGGGGAAAAAATTCACAAACTATGTAGCCTAGAGGTAACAAAAAAATTAAGAAAAAGTTTCATATGTGTTCCATGACAGAGCCATATATGCAGACACGGAAAGAGCCTAGAAATCAAAGAATGAGGCAAATAAATCCAGTTTGTCAGTACAGGGTGATTGGTTTAGAGAACTTACCAACAGAAGCATGGTCTTGGGCCATTGCAAGACAGATAGAGCTTTGCTATTACCCTCAGCCCCAGGGCTTTATACCATAGAAAAAGGGGGTACATGCTCTGTGCAAGACAGTGAGAGACCACCCTCCAGAACAGGCAAGAGAATCCTGTGTGCATCATAGCCTATAATTTGTGCAATAGCATTAAGGTTGCTTTGATCTAAAGGCAAGATTTATAGTGAGTACATGCTCTTACATTAAGGATAGTAAATAAAGTGAAATCAGGAGGCATTCATGAGACTGGGGTCTATCATAAGTCAACACGATGGATTAGCATCCAAGGTGGTGTCACTTGTGTCTCCACAGTATGTGATGAATGCATGAAATAATTGTAGATAGTACTTTATAATTTACTACCATAGAATATATACAAATCTATTTTAAAAAGTCAAAATTTATCAAAATTTATGCTCACAAACAAACCATACATGGTGCCATTCACAGTCCAGAGCAATGTAAGCAAATGTAAAGAGGCAGGATTATAACCATATAAAATTAACTAGTACATACTTTACTACTGTAATAATTTTATAGCCACCTCTTGTTGCTATTGTGGTGAGCCCAAGTATTGCAAGTATCCATTTAAAATGCCGTGTGACATGACACTAGTCATCTCAAATGAGCAGTTCCTCTCTCCAGTAAATTGTTCATTGCAGTAAAAAGTGGTCTGTCTTGGTTCTCAGGTATTTTTTGTAGTGTTTAGTGCAATACCATAAACGTTGAGTAACACCATTAGACTCATGCAAAATACAACTATAAGTGCTGGAAGTGCTCCCAAGAAGCAGAGAAATGCATGACATTACAAGAAAAAGTTTAATTGCTTGATGTGTGCTATAGATTGAGGTCCGCAGCTGCATTGGCCTGCCATTCAAGATAAATTAATCTAGCTAAGGACCGTTGTACAAAAAGAAAAAGAAATTTTTGAAGCCATGGCTGTGGCTACACCAGTAGGTGTGAAAACCTGGCACTTTTTTTGTGAAATACTTTTTTATCTCATTGCAAATGCAGCTTTTATGTGAGGCAGGATTGCTATAAAAAAGGCATTACCTATAGACTAATAGGATTTGAGAAAAGGTGAAGTCACTATATGGCAACTTAAAACAAAAGGAAAATGAGGGGTCTAAAGCTGGAGAATGCAATGCCAGCAAAGGATGGTTTGATAATTTTGGAAGAGATTTGGCTTTAAAATTGTCAAGATAACAGAAGAAGCAGCTTCTGCCAACCAAGAGACAGCACACACATTCCCAGAAACCATTAGAAAAATCATTGAGGAGAAAGGATAGCTGCCTACACAGGTTTTTATTTTGTATTATTTCCATTTTTGTTTTCTAGAGAGTGAGTCTTGCTCTGTCACTTAGGCTGGAGTGTGATGGTGCAATCATGGCTCACTGTAAACTTGAATTGCTTCTGGGCTCAAGCAATTCTCTCACCTCAGCCTTTCAAGTAATTAGGACCATAGGCATGCATGACCAGGCCCTGCTAATTTTTTTTTTTTTTTTTTTTTTTTTTGTAGAGACAGGGTCTTGCTATGTAACCCAGGCTTTGAACAGGTTTTTAATGCAGACAAAAGTGCCCTATTATGGGGGATAAATGCCACAAAAGAGATTAATTAGTAAGGAAGGGAAGTGAGCACCAGGATTTAAGGCTGGAAGGGATAGGCTAACTCTACTGATGTGTGCAAATGTAGTTAGGTTTATGATCAGGACTGTCCTTACCTATAAAAGCTGCTAGCCCCCAAGCTTTAAAGGGACAAGTTAAAACTTAGCTGCCAGTCTTCTAGTTGTACAACAAGAAGGCCTGGACAAGAAGAACCCTTTTTCTGAACTGGTTCCATCAATGCTCTGTCCCTGAATTCAGGAAGTACCTTGTCAATAAGGGACTGCCTTTTCTTCTTCCTTTTTTTTTTTAAATTTTAAGTTCTGGGATACATGTGCAGAACATGCAGGTTTGTTGCATAAGTATACATGTGCCATGGTGGTTTGCTACACCTATTAACCCATCATCTAGGTTTTAAGCTCCATATGCATTAGGTATTTGTCCTAATGTTCTCCCTCCCCTTGCCCCCTACTCCCCGGGGACTGCCTTTTAAAGCTCTTATGATATTGGATAATGCCTCTGGCCACCCATGAGTTCAACCCGATGAATTCAATACCAAGGTCATCAAAGTGGTCTACCTGCCCCAAAGACAATGTCTCTACATCAGCCACTGACCACCAGATCATCAGAGATCTGGGGGTCATAAGGTTTAAGGTTAATTAAACACAGTATTCTGTGGAAGGGATTGTCAATGCTGTGGAAGAGAACTCTGACAGACAGAACATCATGAAAGCCTAGAAGAATTACACTATTGAAAATGCCATTGCTGTTGACATATTCTTAGATTGTTTCAGGTATTTCGGCCCTATGACATATTTTTTATAGACATCAGATTTTCAAGACAATCTAGTTAAGACAATTCATTTAGATTGTCTTATTACTTGAAACAGGAAATTCCTGCTGGAGAAAACTGTGTCCAGATCTTGTGCATGAATTCGGAGGATTCATGACATAGCCAATCACAGATATCATGAAAGAGACTGTGGCTGTGGGCAAAACAGATAGGGGCTGAAGAGTTTTAAGACACAGATCTTGGAGAAATTCAAGAGCAAATAGACACCATGCCAGAGGAATTAAGAGAAGGTGACTTCACAGAGATAAGTGCTTCCAAACCAGTGCCAGATGATAAGGATGAAGATGTAGAGGAGGCAGTGACAGAAAACAACTTGGCATTAAGCAATCTGGCAGAAGGATTCTGATTATTCAAGACTACTTTTGACTTCTTTTACAACATGGAGCATTCTATGATACCAGCAATGAAGCCAAAGCAAAAGGTGAAAGGAGAATTCGTACCTGATATAGTTAGGATATTTGTGTCCTCCAAATCACAATTTGATCGCTAGTATTGAAGGTGAGGCCTAGTGAGAGGTGTTTGGAAATAGGGGCCCATCCCTCATGAATGGCTTGGTGCCCTCCCCACAGCAATGATTGAGTTCTCATTTCGTTACATCATGAGAGCTGGTGGTTTAAAAGAGTGTGGCATCCCTCACCTTGCTTTCTCTTGCTCTCTCTCTCACCATGTGACACACTGGCCCCCCTTCCCCTTCAACCACAACTGGAAGCTTCCTGAGGCCCTCACCAGAAGCAGATGCTGGTTCCATGCTTTCTGTACAGTCTGCAGGACCATAGCCATATAAACCTTGTTTTCTTTATAGATTACACAGCTCAGGTATTCCTTTACAGGAACACAAAATGGACTAAGTGTCATACAGTAACATTTTTAGAGAAATGAAAAAGCAAAAATGAAGGGGCAGTTCCAAGATCGCCAAATAGGAATAGCTCCAGTCTACAGCTCCCAGTGTGAGCAATGCAGAACATGGGTGATTTCTGCATTTCCAACTGAGGTACCGGGTTCATCTCACTGGGGCTTGTTGGACAGTGGGTACAGGAGAGTGGGTGCAGCCCACCAAGCATGAGCCAAAGCAGGGTGAGCATCGCCTCACCCGGGAAGAGCAAGGGGTCAGGGAATTCCCTTTCCCAGCCAAGGGAAGCCGTAAAGGATGGCACCTGGAAAATCGGGTCACTCCCACCCTAATACTGTGCTTTTCCAATGGTCTTAGCAAATGGTACACCAGGAGATTATATCCCGCACCTGGCTTGGAGGGTCCCATGCCCACAGAGCCTCACTCATTGCTAGCACAGCAGTCTGAGATCGATCTGCAAGGCAGCAGCGAAGCGAAGCTGGGAGAGGGGGGCCCCACATTGCTGAGGCTTGAGTAGGTAAACAAAGTGGCTGGGAAGCTTGAACTGGGTGGGGCCCACTGCAGCTCAAGGAGGCCTGCTTGCCTCTGTAGACTCCACCTCTAGGGGCAGGGCACAGCCAAACAAAAGGTAGCAGAAACCTCTGCAGACTTAAATGTCCCTGTCTGACAGCTTTGAAGTGAGTAGTGGTTCTCCCAGCATGGAGTTTGAGATCTGAGAACAGACAGACTGCCCCTTCAAGTGGGTCCCTGACCCCCGAGTAGCCTAACTGGGAGGCACCCTCCAGTAGGGGCAGACTAACACCTCACACAGCCACATACCCCTCTGAGATGAAGCTTCCAGAGGGACGATCAGGCAGCAACATTTGCTGTTCAGCAATATTCACTGTTCTGCAGGCTCCACTGCTGATACCCAGGCAAACAGGGTCTGGAGTGGACCTCCAGCAAACTCCAGTAGACCTGCAGCTGAGGGTCCTGACTGTTAGAAGGAAAACTAACAAACAGAAAGGACATCCACACCAAAACCCCATCTGTATGTCACCATCATCAAAGACTAAAGGTAGATAAAACCACTCAAATGGGGAAAAAACAGCAGAAAAGCTGAAAATTCTAAAAATCAGAGCACCTCTCCCCCTCCAAAGGAACACAGCTCCTCACCAGCAATGGAACAAAGCTGGATAGAGAATGACTTTGACGAGTTGAGAGAAGAAGTCTTCAGACAATCAAACCTCTCCGAGCTAAAGGAGGAAGTTTGAACCCATCACAAAGAAGCTAAAAACCTTGACAAAAGATTAGACGAATTGCTAGTTAGAAAAACCAGGGTAGAGAAGTCCTTAAATGACTTGACGGAGCTGAAAAACATGGCATGAGAACTACGTGACAAATGCACAAGCTTCAGTAGCCAATTTGATCAACTGGAAGAAAGGCTACCAGTGATTGAAGATCAAATGAATGAAATGAAGTGAGAAGGGAAGTTTAGAGAAAAAAGAGTAAAAAGAAATGAACAAAGCCTCCAAGAAATATGGGACTATGTGAAAAGACCAAATCTACATCTGATTGGTGTACCTGAAAGTGACGGGGAGAATGGAACCAAATTGGAAAACACTCTGCAGGATATTATCCAGGAGAACTTCCCCAACCTAGCAAGGCAGGCCAACATTCAAATTCAGGAAATACAGAGAATGCCACAAAGATACTCCTCGAGAAGAGCAACTCCAAGACACATAATTGTCAGATTGACCAAAGTTGAAATGAAGGAAAAAATGTTAAGGGTAGCCAGAGAGAAAGGTCGGGTTACCTACAAAGGGAAGTCCATCAGACTAACAGCTGATCTCTCAGCAGAAACTCTACAAGCCAGAAGAGAGTGGGGGCCAATATTCAACATTCTTAAAGAAGAGAATTTTCAACCCAGAATTTCATATCCAGCCAAACTAAGCTTCATAAGTGAAGGAGAAATAAAATCCTTTACAGACAAGCAAATGCTGAGAGATGTCACCACCAGGCCTGCCCTACAAGAGCTCCTGAAGGAAGCACTAAACATGGAAAGGAACAACCAGTACCAGCCACTGCAAAAACAAGCCAAATTGTAAAGACCATCGATGCTAGGAAGAAACTGCATCAACTAACAAGCAAAATAACCAGCTAACATCATAACGACAGGATCAGATTCACACATAACAATATTAACCTTAAATGTAAATGGGCTAAATGCTCCAATTAAAAGACATAGACTGGCAAATTGGATAAAGAGTCAAGACCCATCAATGTGCTGTGTTCAGGAAACCCATCTCACCTGCAGAGACACACATGGGCTCAAAATAAAGGGATGGAGGAAGATCTACCAAGCAAATGGAAAGCAATAAATAAGTAAATAAATAAAATAAGAGCAGGGGTTGCAATCCTAGTCTCCGATAAAATGGACTTTAAACCAACAAAGATCAAAAGAGACAAAGAAGGCCATTACACAATGGTAAAGGGATCAATTCAACAAGAAATCCAAAACATATATGCACCCAATACAGGAGCACCCAGATTCATAAAGCAAGTCCTTAGAGACCTACAAAGAGACTTAGACTCCCCGCCTCTGCCCGGCCACCCATCATCTGGGAAGTGAGGAGCGCCTCTGCCCGGCCGCCCCATCTGGGAAGTGAGGAGCGCCTCTGCCCGGCCGCCCCATCTGGGAAGCGAGGAGCGCCTCTGCCCGGCCACCCCATCTGGGAAGAAGTGAGGAGCGCCTCTGCCCGGCCGCCCCGTCTGGGAAGTGAGGAGCGCCTCTGCCCGGCCACCCCATCTGGGAAGAAGTGAGGAGCGCCTCTGCCCGACCGCCCCGTCTGGGAGGTCTACCACAGAGGCCAGAAGCAATGTGAGGGCTGGACGTGGTGGCTCACGCCTGTAGTCCCGGCGCTCTGGGAGGCCGAGGCGGGTTGATCACTTCAGGCTAGGAGTTCGAGACCAGCCTGGCCAACATGGCGAAACATATGAAAAATACAACAGACAAACCAACCAACCAACCCAGCGACAACAAAACAGGTCTACCCTGGAGTCATACTCTAATTTTTTCTATTTTCCTCCATTTCTGATCCTTTATCCCACTTTCTTTTTCTTCCTCTTCCTTCTCCTTCTTCTTAGTCAAATAGAGGATTGAGTTATTATCATTGATCCATACAAAGTCCCTCTCTCATTCATTTTCTTTAATTCCCACTCCCCATTTCTATTCCCCGTCTTCCCATGTGCAACCTTCCTAATATGTTTGATACGCATCTTTTTGTTTGTATGTATTTTTAGAAAATGTTTATTGTTTTGTGTGAAAAAAACTTAATAAAAATAAAAAAGAGACTTAGACTCCCACACAATAATAATGGGAGACTTTAACACCCCACTGTCAACATTAGACAGATCAATGAGAGAAAGTTAACAAGGATATCCAGGAATTGAACTCAGCTCTGGACAAGGGGACCTAATAGACATCTACAGAACTCTCCATCCCAAATCAACAGAATATACATTCTTCTCAGCACCACATCACACTTATTCCAAAATTGATCACATAGTTGGAAGTAAAGCACTCCTCAGCAAATGTAAAAGAACAGAAATTGTAAAAAACTGTCTCTCAGACCACAGTGCAATCAAACTAGAACTCAGGATTAAGAAACTCACTCAAAACTGCTCAACTACATGGAAACTGAACAACCTGCTCCTGAATGACTACTGGGTACATAACGAAATGAACACAGAAATAAAGATGTTCTTTGAAACCAATGAGAACAAAGACACAACATACCAGAATCTCTGGGACACTTTTAAAGCAGTGTGTAGAGGGAAATTTATAGCACTAAATGCCCACAAAAGAAAGCAGGAGAGATCTAAAATTGACATCCTAACATCACAATTAAAAGAACTAGAGAAGCAAGAGCAAACACATTCAAAGGTAGCAGAAGGCAAGAAATAACTAAGATCAGAGCAGAACTGAAGGAGATAGAGACACAAAAAACCCTTCAAAAAAAATAAATGAATCCAGGAGCTGGTTTTTTGAAAAGATCAACAAAATTGATACACCACTAGCAAGACTAATGAAGAAAAGAGAGAAGAATCAAATAGACTCAAAGGGGATATCACCACCGATCCCACAGAAATACATACTACCATCAGAGAATACCATAAACACCTCTACACAAATAAACTAGGAAATCTAGAAGAAATGGACAAATTCCTCGACACATACACCCTCCCAAGACTAAACCAGGAAGAAGTTGAATCTCTGAATAGACCAATAACAGGCTCTGAAATTGGGCAATAATTAATAGCCTACCAATCAAAAAGAGTCCAAGACCAGATGGATTCACAGCCAAATTCTACCAGAGGTACAAGGAGGAGCTGGTACCATTCCTTCTGAAACTATTCCAATCAATAGAAAAAGAGGGAATCCTCCCTAAATCATTTGATGAGGCCAGCATCATCCTGATACCAAAGCCTGGCAGAGATACAACAAAAACAGAGAATTTTAGACCAATATCCCTGATGAACATCGATGCAAAAATCCTTAATAAAATACTGGCAAACCGAATCCAGCAGCACATCAAAAAGCTTATCCATTATGATCAAGTGGGCTTCATCCCTGGGATACAAGGCTGGTTCAACATATGCAAATCAATAAACGTAATCCAGCATATAAACAGAACCAACGACAAAAACCACATGATTATCTCAACAGATGCAGAAAAGGCCTTGACAAAATTCAACAGCGCTTCATGCTAAAAAACTCTCAGTAAATTAGGTATTGATGGGACATATCTCAAAATAATAAGACCTAGTAATGACAAACCCACAGCCAATATCATACTGAATGGGCAAAAACTAGAAGCATTCCCTTTGAAAACTGGCACAAGAAAGGGATGCCCTCTCTCACCACTCCTATTCAACATAGTGTTGGAAGTTCTGGCCAGGGCAATCAGGCAGGAGAAAGAAATAAAGGGTATTCAATTAGGAAAAGAGGAAGTCAAATTGTCCCTGCTTGCAGATGACATGATTGTATATTTAGAAAACCCCATCATCTCAGCCCAAAATCTCCTTAAGCTGATAAGCAACTTCAGCAAAGTCTCAGGATACAAAATCAATGTGCAAAAATCACAAGCATACTTATACACCAATAACAGACAAACAGAGGGCCAAATCATAAGTGAACTCCCATTCACTATTGCTTCAAAGAGAATAAAATACCTAGGAATCCAACTTACATGGGACGTGAAGGACCTCTTCAAGGAGAACTACAAACCACTGCTCAACGAAATAAAAGAGGACACAAACAAACGGAAGAACATTCCATGTTCATGGATAGGAAGAATCAATATTGTGAAAATGGCCATACTACCCAAGGTAATTTATAGATTCAATGCCATCCCCATCAAGCTACCAATGACTTTCTTCACAGAATTGGAAAAAACTACTTTAAAGTTCATATGGAACCAAAAAAGAGCCGGCATTGCAAAGACAATCCTAAGCCAAAAGAGCAAAGCTGGAGGCATCACACTACCTGACTTCAAACTATACTGCAAGGCTACAGTAACCAAAACAGCATGGTACTGGTACCAAAACAGAGATATAGACCAATGGAACAGAACAGAGCCCTCAGAAATAATACCACACATCTACAACCATCTGATCTTTGACAAACCTGACAAAAACAAGAAATGGGGAAAGGATTCCCTATTTAATAAATGGTGCTGGGAAAACTGGCTAGCCATAAGTAGAAAGCTGAAACTGGATCCCTTCCTTACACCTTATACAAAAATTAATTCAAGATGGATTAAAGACTTACATGTTAGACCTAAAACCATAAAAACCCTAGAAGAAAACCTAGGCAATACCATTCAGGACATAGGCATGGGCAAGGACTTCATGTCTAATATACCAAAAGCAATGGCAACAAAAGCCAAAATTGGCAAATGGAATCTAATTAAACTAAAGAGCTTCTGCATAGCAAAAGAAACTACAATCAGAGTGAACAGGCAACCTAAAAAATGGGAGAAAAATTTTGCAATCTACTCATCTTACAAAGGACTAATATCCAGAATCTACAAAGAACTTAAACAAATTTACAAGAAAAAAACAAACAACCCCATCAAAAAGTGGGCGAAGGATATGAACAGACATTTCTCAAAAGAACACATTTTTGCAGCGAAAAGACACATGAAAAAATGCTCATCATCACTGGCCATCAGAGAAATGCAAATCAAAACCACAATGAGATACCATCTCACACCAGTTAGAATGGCCATCATTCAAAAGTCAGGAAATAACAGGTACTAGAGAGGATGTGGAGAAATAGGAACACTTTTACACTGTTGGTGGGACTGTAAACTAGTTCAACCATTGTGGAAGACATTGTGGCGATTCCTCAAGGTTCTAGAACTAGAAATACCATTTGACCCAGGCATCCCATTACTGGGTGTATACCCAAAGGATTATAAATCATGCTGCTATAAAGACACATGCACACGTATGTTTGTTGAGGCACTATTCACAATAGCAAAGACTTGGAACCAACCCAAATGTCCATCAATGATAGACTGGATTAAGAAAATGTGGCACATATACACCATGGAATACTATGCAGCCATAAAAAAGGATGAGGTCATGTCCTTTGTAGGGACATGGATGAGGCTGGAAACCATCATTCTCAGCAAACTATCACAAGGACAAAAAACCAAACACTGCATGTTCTCACTCATAGGTGGGAATTGAACAATGGGAACACTTGGACACAGGAAGGGGAACATCCCACACCAGGGCCTGTCGTGGGGTAGGGGGAGTCGGGGGGAGGGATAGCATTAGGAGATATACCTAATGTAAATGGTGAGTTAATGGGTGCAGCATACCAACATGGTACATATGTAACAAACCTGCACATTGTGCACATGTACCCTAGAACTTAAAGTATAATAAAAAAAGAAAAAGAAAAAATGCCAGACAGAAATTATGATGTACTTCTATAGAGTTTATACTGAGTGTGCCAGCCTCTCCTGCCTCCCCTTCCATTCCCTCTACCTCTTGTGCCTCTGACACCTGAGACAGCAAGACCAGCCCCTTCTTTCTCCTCCTCCTCCTCATACTAAACATCAAAATGACGAGGATAAAGACCTTTATGTTGATCTGCTTTCACTTAATAGTAAGTTTATTTTCTCTTCCTTGTGATTTTCTTTTCTCTTAATTTATTGTAAAATACAGTATATAATATTTAACATATGAAATGTGTGTTGATCAACCGTTTATGTCATTGGTAAGTCTTCTAGTTGACAGTAGACTATAAGTACTTTAGTTTGGGGGAGTCAAAAGTTACACATGGATGTTTAACTGTGTGGGGGTTCGGTGCCCCTAACCTCAACATTATTCAAGTGCCAAACTATAGTTACATTAAATGGGAATGGACCAAATATTCTGATTTAAAGATTATCAGACAGGATTTTGAAACTACAACAACCAACAAACTATTTGTAAGAGACATGGCTAAAACCTAAAGGTATGCTAAAGTTGAAAATAAAGGAATGAAGGGGATAAGACGTGAAAACATTACCCAAGGGAAAATAGTCACATTACTCTCAAATAAAACTCACTTTAAGGCAAGAAAGCATTACCAAAATTCAAGAAGGTTACCTCATGATAAGTAAAAGGTTTGTTTCACCAAAGATACAATGATTAAAAATTTTCATATATTTAAAAAATTTCCACAGTACATAGAGTCAAAATTGAGATTGAAAAGAACCATAGAATTGAAAGAACCACAAGAAGAACCTCAACCACAAGAAATGAAAGAACCTCAATAAATTCCAAAGTATTATAATCATATAGAGGTTGTTCTCTGATCACAATACAACTAAGCTGGAAATAAACAAGGAGATAATTAAAGAACCAAATATGTTTGGAAATTAAGACATTCTTCTAGATGACCCATAGGTCAGATAAATCAAGTGAAACAAATATTTTGAACTGAATGATAGTAAAAATTCTAAATGTCAAAACTAGTGAGATGCAGCTTGTATTAGGCTTCTCCGGAGAAACAGGATCAATAGTATATATTAGGAAACTGGTTCACATGATTATGGAGACTGATTCACATGATTATGGAGACCCAAGAGGGCCAGTGCTGGAGTTCCAGTCCAAAGGCTGGCAGGCATGAGGCCCAGCAAGAGCTCATGTTTCTGTCTGAGTCTGAAGGCAGAGAAAAACCAATGTTCCAACTTGATGGTAGTGAGGCAGGTGGAGTGTTCTTACTTTGCCTTTTATTCAGGCCTTCGACTGATCGGACGTGGCCCACTCACATTAGGAAGGGCAGTTTGCTTTACTCAGTCTACTGATTTAAATGTTAATCTCAGCCAGGCGTGGTTGCTCATGTCTGTAATCCCAGCATTTTGGGAGGCCAAGGTGGGCAGATCACTTGAGGTCAGGAGCTTGAGACCAGCCTGGCCAACATGGTGAAACCCCATCTCTACTAAAAATACAAAAAAATTAGCTGGACGTGGTGGTGCACACCTGTAGTCTCACTATTCGGGAGGCTGAGGCAGGAGAATCACTTGAACCCAGAAGGTGGAGGTTGCAGTGAGCCAAGATTGTGCCACTGCACTCCAGCCTGGGTGACAAAGTGAGACTCCATCTGAAAAATAAATAAATGTTAATCTCATCCAAGTCACCCTCACAAACACACCCAGAATAATGTTTGGCCAAATATCTGGGCACACCCTGTGGCCCAGTCAAGGTTAACCATGAGGCAGCTTAAGTAGTCTTTAGAAAAACAATTTAAAATTTAAGTCTGTATATTAGAAAAGGAAAAAGGCTGAAAATTAATGAGATGAGCATTTAATTAGGGCGAGCTAGAGCACAGTAGTTTAGAGACATAAATGCATAGTGATTCAACCTGGTAGACATTTATTTCTTCCTCATTTAGTAGTCTTGGACAGCAGAATGAGTGTTCCTCTCCAGCAGCCTTTCAGGGTCTCAGCTGCCTGAGGCTCTGCTATTCTCCACACGTGCCTTCTAAGGTTGCACTGGGGCTGCGGTTCTCAAACTTTAGCATGTATCCAAAACACCTGGAGGGACATTTAAACACTGATTGCTGGGTGCTACCCCCAGAGTTTGATTTAGGAGGTCCAAGGGTATGGCCCATGAATTTGCATTTCTAATAGGTTCATGGGTGCTGCTGCTGCTATTGGTTCAAGGATCACGCTTTAGTATCTATCTCTAAGTCAGCTGAAAAGAGAATGATTGTAGGGGAATACATAACTTCTGCTCACATTTTACTGGCTAGAAGCCGGTCAGATGGCCACACCTACTTGCAAGGGAGGCTGGCAAATACCCAGTAGCTGTTGGCTCATGAAGAAAAGGAAACAATTATTACTGCTGTGTCTCCCAAATGGTGACTTTCTATTTCCATATCCCTTCTACGTTTATTCATTGGAATTCTATTATAAGGAAGAATGTTGTCTTCACCCAATGTATTTATTTATCCAATTATTTATTACTTTCTTTATAGAGATGGGGTCTCACTATATTGCCCAGGTTGGTCTTGGCCTCAAGAGACCCTCCTGCGATCATCCCACCCTGAGCTCCCAAAGTGCTGGGATTACAGGCGTGAGCCACCACACCCAACCCAATTATTTAATTATTTAACCACTACGGTGGTTATTCGATTTATTCTATGTGTAATAATCTACTGATTATTACTTGTTCTTTTGTTCAAATTGTTCCAGAGTTAGCCACTAGGGTCTCCTTCAAGTTTTCTTCTGTCTCATTTTAACATACCTTCACTATTTTTGTGCATTTTCTTACTTTCTGGCACCACAAGATGTTTCACATTGATCTTGTACTTGCCCTATTCCAGCCATGGGAATCAGACATTTCTCCAAGTATCACTAGTTGTTTTCATTGGAGGATGCTGTTTAGAAACAATATCTAAGCATTGGGTGTAATCATTGTTCATGGGGTATCATGGCTTCTAGGCCGTCTCAGCAACAGAACCAGTATATACACATACATGTATATATCTATATCTATAGCTGTATATCTATATGCATATAACTGTATATCTAGTACCATGAGTTCATACTAATACATTCTATTCTAAACCAGCACCACAGTGTTCATTCTAACAGTCTCCTTTCCTTTATTTGTAACTTCTTTCTCTGACAGTGAGAAACCTGGTTCTCATTGTTCATGGTGAGTCCTAGAATACACATAAGGCCATTTAAAAATTGTAAATTTCACTCCTCTGAAAAACAAATTTATGAAGTAGAGTACAATATTGTATACTTTATAGTCAAAACACTGTTCTCCAAAGTCACTTAGAATTGTTCTTTCTTCTCGGCACTCTTCAGTTTGGTTACATTGCGCACCCATTTTATTTATTTATTTATTTATTTATTCATTCATTTTCTTCCACATTTATTTATTTATTCATTCGTTCATTCTTTTTTTTTTTTTTTTTTTGAGACAGAATCTCACTCTGTCGCCCAGGCTGGAGTGCAGTGGCACAATCTCCGCTCACTGCAAGCTCCGCCTCCCGAGTTCACGCCATTCTCCTGCCTCAGCCTCCCGAGTAGCTGGGACTACAGGTGCCGGTCACCATGCCTGGCTAATTTTTTTGTATTTTTAGTAGAGACGGGGTTTCACTGTGTGAGCCAGGATGGTCTTGATCTCCTGACCTTGTGATCCACCCACCTTGGCCTCCCAAAGTGCTGGGATTACAGGCGTGAGCCACCGCGCCCGGCCTAACTTTTATTTTAAGTTCAAGGATACATGTGCAGGGTGTGTAGGTTTGTTACATAGGTAAACATGTGCCATGGTGGTTTGCTGCACAAATCAACCTGTCACCTAAGTATTAAGCTATTAAGCCCAGCATTCATTAGCTATTCTTCCTGATGCTCTGTCTCCCTGCCCCTCCGACAGGCCCCAGTGTGTGTTGTTCCCCGCCATGTGTCCATGTGTCCTCATCATTCAGCTCCCACTTATAAGTGAGAACATGCAGAAGCACCCATTTTAAATACAGATACACAGAAAGATTAGAAGTAAATGAAAGGATGAAAAGAGATATACCATGCAAACACTAAGCACAAGAAGCTAAGTGGCTATATTAACATCACATAAAGCAGACATACTCCAAGCAAAAGCTTACATCTGAAAGTTAAAATAGAAAAACCCATAACTATTGTTGGAAATATCAACACTCCTGTCTTAAAATAAGTGGTAGAACAAATAGACAAAAAGTCAGTAAAGATATACAAGATTTGAACAATACTATCAACCAAGTTGATCTAATTGGCATTTATAGAATACTCAATCCAATAAAGCAAAAAATTTTCTTTTCAATATATATGGTTCATTCACCAACATAGAGTATATACTGGGTCATAAAAGAAGTCTCAATAAATGTAAAAGGATTTAAATTATACAGAGTATTATTTAAAGTAGAATAAAATCAGAAATTAATTGCAGAAAAATACCTGAAATATCCCTCCTAATATTCTGAAGTTAAACAGCATATTTCTAAATAATCTATGGGTCAAAGAAGAAATCACAAGATTCTTTAGAAAATACTTTGAGCTGAATGGTCATGAAAACACCATATCAAAATTTGTGGGATGCATTTAAAGATGTGCTTTAAAGGGAAACAAATGGCTTTAATGGTTAAAATAGAAAAGTATAAAATAAAAGATCTAAGCTCCCACCTTAAAAAACTAGAAAAAGAAGAGCTAATTTATCCCTAAGTAGAAAAAAGGAAATAATAAAGATAATAATAAAGAAATCAATAAAATAAAAAGTATAAAACATTCATGAACTAAAAACTGGTTTTTTGAAAGATTAATGAAGTTGATACAACCCTAGCTAGACTGATAAAAAGAATAAGACAGGCTGGGCGTGGTGGCTCACAACTGTAATGCCAACACTTTGGGGGCCAAGGCAGGAGGATCACTTGAGCCCAGGAGTTCAAGACCATCCTGAGCAATATAGTGAGACCTCATCTCTATCAAAAAATTTAAAAGCTAGCTGGGCATGGTGGCATGTTCCTGTAGTCCCAGCTACTTGGGAAGCTGAGGTAGAGGGATCACTTGAGTCCAAGAAAGTTGAGGCTGCAGTGAGTGCACCACTGCACTCCAGCCTGGGTGACAGAGTGAGACCCTGTCTCAAAAAAAAAAAAAAAAAAAAAGACTAAGACACAAGTTAGCAATATCATAAATAAAACAGAGACAAATACTACCAATGCTACAAATACTGAAATAATAAGATAATAAGCAAACATGAAGATCTTTATGCCAATACATGCAACAACTTGGAGGAAAAGAATAGATGTCTTGAAATGGTGATCTATGTGATGCCTTTCCTTGTCCACTATAGTCCAGATCCACCTCTCCAATGTATTGTGGAAGATTTGAACAACGCTATCAACTGGAATTCCAGTGGGATGCTCTTCCTGAAGGAAACTTAAGAGGAAAACTGCAGCTGATCTTGAAGCTACAACTATACTCATTGCTTCCCTCTTCCCCAGTTTATTCTAGATTTCCCCCACTCTCAGGTCACGCTTATGCTGGTCTTAGTGGTTCAAATGATGATGCAACGCAGACACTCATCTCTGCAGTGTCTCAATGTCTGGTCACCATACCCTTCTCAGAACAGGTCTGCTGCACTTGCCCAGCTACCATCAAAATTGGGAAAGCGAATACCAGGAGGGATCCAAGTGGATCTTCTGGTTCCCCTTTATTCCTCCCTGCCCTCATTGTGCAGCAGAAAACCCTAAGTTTCTCCTAATGATGACGGCCAATTCTCCTTGATAAAATGAAGACCCCTCTTCTTGCCTGCTGGCCATGAAGAACTTGACATGCCTAGGTGGCTTATGGTTCAAGTGGGCTCTTGGCATAAGTGTTCCTCTCTTTGGGGACCCAGACCTCTAAGTTTGCAGAGCCCGGAGTTGCAAGAAGATGAAACTCACCAGCTAGAGGTGATAAGTGGAATCACCCCTTTGGACGCATGCATTCCTCTTTTTGGGGATGCAGATCCACCTAATAGTTTTCGGTTTGTATACAACACCCTGGAGGATAGTGTCCCATCTTGATTCAGTGTCACCTGTGAACTGGAACTTCAGCTATGCCTTCAGCAGGCCATTGCAAGGCTATGAGGTCAGAAGCTTTTGGGTGGTAAGTGTGATATAACCAGTAGATCTTGTGATCACAGGCCTGCTCCTATACCTCTTTCCCTGGAAAGTGGACCCCCTGGTCTGATGTGATGTGCCAATGGGTCATATTTTCTGTAAGTTCTCAGATGGAAGTGCTGTCAGGAAAGGCAAACCCATATGTAAAATATGTGTCCAGTTCTGTCCAAACACATTTCTGGCCCTTCCCTAATGCAAAAGGCCAGATATAGTCAACTTCCCACTTCCTGGCTGCCTGGTTCCCTCAAGGAATGGTGTCACGTCTGGGGCTTAGCATTGGTCTCTGTTGCTGGAAGCCTGGCCACTTGGTGGCAGCAATAGCTCGATCAGCCGCTATGGTTGGAAGCCCATGCTGCTGGGCCCAGGCAGAGTCTTCATCTCTGCCACTGTGGTGACTTTGTTATTGTGCCACTTGCCAGCACTAGAGTAGGCATTTAAGATTTTCAGAAGCATCAACCCAGATGACTCTGTCACATGTGCCCCATTCTTTCCCAATCACAGCTCTGGCCTGGGCATAGCAGACCTACATTGGTTGGGAATTCAATCTTTGGAGCTGGTCTGCTCTAATGATTAGATCCTAGGCCTGGTCCTTAGTCTCCTTGCCCTCCCACTGCAGAGATGAGCCCTTCTTTGTGTGCTGCTAAAGAAGCCCCCTGGCTTTCACACTTGGCTTTCAATGACCTGCTAATCACTCAGCCATTTGTTAATTTTTTCTAGAGCTGTGATAGAGTTTATATCTCTATATACTAGTTTCCCCTGATTTTTCAAATGCTTGGTATGTTCTACCACTTAGTGCATTTGCCTTTGCAGTTTCAGCTATAAAATAGAAACCTTGCGCTAGATGTCTATCTCTGCTTGGACCATATCTCACTCCCTTTACCTTTTTACTCCTTCTTGCCTGGAATGCTGTCATCATGCTTGAGGCCAAGCAACTTGTGACAAGGTAGTCACAAGCACACAGGACATGACTAAGCAGCAAGACAAAGAAATCATCCCAGATAGCAATGTGGAGCAACGGTACCACTCTAGACAACCAACCTTTGATATTACCATTATACAACAAAAATGAAACCAGCTTAAGCCACTAGATTTTTGATTTCTGTTTCAAAAAAATGTAACTCATCTTAACTGTGTTGATTATCAAAATATTATACTAAGCATTTTTTAAATTTAGATGAAATTAACAAGTTCATGAGAATCACTTGCCAAATTAATTAATACTGGCTTATGAAGAGAAATTTAATCTGTGGTTTAAAATTTTCTCATAGCACACACCCAGAAATCCTAGATTTTAACCATCAAGTTTCATCAACCACTTATGGAACAGATCATTGCAAATGTACATATATTTTTCCAGAAAACAGAAAATAATGGTACACCCTTTAATTCATTTTTTTGATTATTATATCTTGATTGCAAAAGCAGGAACAAGAAGGCAGTATGAAAAATTGCAGACCAATCTCATTCATGAACTTGATAGGCTCAAAGCAAAAGGAATTTATTGATGGCATTTTTTAAAATATAATAAATGTATAATTAAATTGGGTTAATCCCAGCAATACAAGGTTAGTTAACATTTAAAAAATTATCAGTGTAAATTTTTCACATCAGCAGATTAGTGAAGAAAAACCACGTGATTCTCACAGGTGTGGAAAAAGCATTTAGTGAAATGTTATATTCATTCGAGATAAAACTCTTTGCAAACTAGAAATAGAAGGGGAATTATTTAACCAGATAGAAAATATCTTCAATAAATCTATAGAACTGCCCGGCCGCCCCATCTGGGAAGAAGTGAGGAGAGCCTCTGCCCGCCGCCCCGTCTGGGAAGTGAGGAGCGCCTCTGCCCGGCCACCCATCGTCTGGGAAGTGAGGAGCGCCTCTGCCCGCCCCGTCTGGGAAGTGAGGAGCGCCTCTGCCCAGCCACCCATCATCTGGGAAGTGAGGAGCGCCTCTGCCCGGCCGCCCCGTCTGGGAAGAAGTGAGGAGTGCCTCTGCCCGGCCGCCCCGTCTGGGAAGAAGTGAGGAGTGCCTCTGCCCGGTCGCCCCGTCTGGGAAGAAGTGAGGATCGTCTCTGCCCGGCCGCCCCGTCTGGGAAGTGAGGAGCGCCTCTGCCCGGCTGCCCCGTCTGGGATGTGGGGAGCGCCTCTGCCCGACCGCCCCCGTCTGGGAAGTCTACCACGGAGGCCAGAAGCAATGTGGGGGCTGGACGTGATGGCTCACGCCTGTGGTCCCGGCGCTCTGGGAGGCCAAGGCGGGTCGATCACTTCGGGCTAGGAGTTCGAGACCAGCCTGGCCAACATGGCGAAACATGAAAAATACAACAGACAAACCAACCAACCAACCCAGCGACAACAAAACAGGTCTACCCTGGAGTCATATTCTAATTTTTTCTATTTTCCTCCCTTTCTGATCCTTTATCCCACTTTCTTTTTCTTCCTCCTCCTTCTTCTTTGTCAAATAGAGGATTGAGTTATTATCATTGATCCATACAAAGTCCCTCTCTCATTCATTTTCTTTAATTCCCACTCCCCATTTCTATTCCCCGTCTTCCCATGTGCAACCTTCCTAATATGTTTGATACGCATCTTTTTGTTTGTATGTATTTTTAGAAAATGTTTATTGTTTTGTGTGAAAAAAAATTAATTAAAAAAAAAAAAAAAAGAAGAGAAGGGGTTTCGCCATGTTGGCCAGGCTGGTCTCAAACTCCTGACCTCAGGCGATCCACCCGCCTTGGCCTCCCCAGGGGTTGAGATTACAGACGTGAGCCACTGTGCCCAGTCTGGCCAGTATTTCTAAATATTTATTACGAGAACATCTTCAGATTATCTAGTCAGCAGATGCTGAATTGAATGTTCTGTGTGTTTATAATTCTGTCTCTCCAACTAGACTACGAGCTTCATAGAGATTGTCTTGCTCGTAATTGTGCTCCCATAAACTAGCACTGTGGCTGGTACATAGTAGGCATTCGTTACATGTGTGTTGAATGAATGAATGTAACCAGGGAAGGAATGAATGCCATAACCAGACATGAATTGTCTCCTTTTGGAAGGAGTTGAGTGCATTTTTTGCTTGCATGTGAGACAGTTACAAAAATAAAGAAATTAATTGATTAATGAAGATATATCAGACTTGCCCATTTAAGATTATCTTTCAGAATTGTCTACTGTTGATAATGAAACCTCAAGAGTTGCATTTTACATATTATTGCTTGGCCTACAAATACAGTGGTTATTTGAGTTTTACTTCTTCTTATATGTTATTTTTAAGCCTTGAAAGTCTCCAGGGGAAGTGGAATTTGGTTATGCTGACCTAGTTATAACACTGACTAGACATGGCTTTCTCTGTGTCAGGGTAATAGAAATAAAATTTATTTCCATGAATAAAAAAAAACCTATAGAAAACATCATACTTAAAGTGACATATTATAGTAGTTTCTTCAAAATCAAGAACAAATCAAGAATGCCTGCTTTTATCACTTTTATTCAATATCATAATTAGGGTCCTAGCCAGAAACAATTAAAAAGGAAGAAATGAAGCTATCATGATCATCAATATGGAAAACAGAAAAGAATCCATAGGTAAATTATTAGAATTAATATATGTTTAACAATGTTGCTGGATATATAGAAAACACTGTATTTTATAGTAGGCAAGAAACAATATGAATTTTAAATAATGCCTTTTTTATAAAAGCGACCACGAAAAATCATATAGCTGAACATAAAGCTCAGAAAATATAGGAAGAAAATGTGGAAAAACTTATAACTCTTTTGGAAAACTTTTGAAGAAGTCTCAAATAATTGGATAGGAATTGTTATGGTTAGAAAACCTTGGTATTATGATGCCAATTGAGTCTAATAGACCTATTGGTTCTACAAAATTGAAGCTCAATAGCTTTTTTCTTAGAATTTGTTAAAATAATTCCAAAATGTACATGGTAGAACAAAGAACCAGCATAGCCTAGATGGTTCCAAAGAAGAAGAATAGGATACAGTAACATTATTATTATAAAGTTAGAGTAATTAAGATAGCATGGTTTGGGTATAGGAATATACAACTAGAATAATGAAACAGAAGACAGAGCCCAGAAACAGGGACACATCTATGAAGAAACGTGACCATGTCAGAGACAATATTGCAAATCAGTGAGAGATGGATTGACCATCCAACAAAATGGTGCTGTTTCAAAGTTATCCGTATGAAAAAATATAGAATTAAATATTCATATCCAATTGGTGGATACCTCATACTGTACTAAAAGAAGCCATTTTGGATGAATTAGACTTAAATGTGAGAGGCTAAACTTTTACAACCGTAAAAAGAAGAAAATATAGGAGAAAGTCTATAAACGAGTAGAGAAATGGTTTTCTTAAGCAAGATATTCAAAGTGTTTTAAAGAGATATTTAAAATGATTGACAGATGAGCCTACGTTAAACTTCAAAACTTTTTTTTCTCAAAGTACTACAAAAAGAATGAAAAGATAGTTCAAAAACTGGAAAAATATATTTTCCACACAGATAACTGATGAGGGATAGAAATAGAATATATAAAGAATATCTATGAATCAATCAGTTAAAGACAATCTAGTAAAAACCTGGCCAAAAGTCATAAGTATTTCACAGGAGAATAAAACCTGATATGTAATAAACATGTTAAAAAATGGTCATGTTAATAGTATGGTAATTAGGAAACTGCAAATTAAAATCATAATGAGATGTCATGTTGCAACTATCAAAAAGACAAAACGTAATAAATCAGACATTATCAAATGGATATGGAACAAAGAAATGTTTATGTACTCTTGTTGGGAGTGTTAAGTGGTATCAGCAGTTTGGGAAAAAATTGGCACTATATTATAAAGTTGAAAATACTTATATAAACTGGCACTTTCACTCCTAGGCCTATAATTCCCCAGATAAATCCTGACTCCTGTGTTCTAGGAGTCACACAGCATGTTCATAGCAGCCTGGTGGCAATAGCAAAACACTGAAAGCATTCTGAGCGTCCATGGACAGGAGTATGCGGAAATACGTCACATAAGTGAAAATGAACTATATCATCAATGTGGCTCAATCTCAGGAACTTAATTTTGAATAAGAAAAACAAGTCACAGAAGTATACCGATAGCATGATTCTGTTGATGTAAAGTACAAAATCTGGCAAAACGCAACACAATCTGTTTAGGCAAACATACATCCATGTCAAAATGATAAAGAAAACCAAGGGAATAATAAACACAAAATTCTAGATGATGGTTACCTTTGTCAGAAGAAAATATTTTTCTTATCTATCACTGCATAACAAATTACTCTGATACTCAATAACTTAAAGCAACAGGTATTTATCATCTCATAGTTTCTGGGTTTTCCATCTCTGAAAGAGAATCTTACAGGTTGCAAGGTGTCAGCTGGGGCTGTAGGCAACTCAAGACTCTACTAGAAAGAAACCACTTCTAGGCTCACTCACGTGATTGTTGGCAAGATTCAGTTCCTCATGAGCTGTTGGACTGAGTTCTCAGATCCTTGATAGCTTTTGGCCAAAGCCCACACTCAGTTTTCTGCCATGGCACTGGCTTTATTAGAGTGGGTGAGCGATGGAGCAAGAGGCAGGCCAGAAGGAAGCCAGAGTCTTTTATAACCTAATCTCAGAATGACAACCTATTGCTTTTGCCGTATTCTATTCATTACCAGCAAGTTACTAGGTCCAGCCCACACTCAAGGGGATGGAATTACCCAAGAGTATTCCAGGAAGCAGGAATTACTGAGAGCCCTTTTAGAAGCTGCCTACCTCATATCTGTGTGTGTGTGCGTGCGTGTGTGTGTGTGTGTGTGTGTGTGTGTGTGTGTGTGTTTGCTGTATTAAATCTTCCATAATAACAAAACCTCCCCAGTAGCTCTCCAGGAACTTCAAGATCAAAAAAGCAGGTAACCCCATGCTAAGAGGCTCAGTTCCGTGACCTCGCCCTGTTTTCTCTTCCTTCCTCCCCTGTCTTTCCCATCAGACAATTGACTTAAGTTTCCCAAATAGGCAAGTCTGTTAAGCCTCCAAGCATTTTCCCATGCTGCACTCCACCTAAAGTGTCCTCACTTACCTTCTCCACTCATCTGGTGAACAAGCATCCCATCTCCCAGAAAGCCTTCTCTGCCCCTGCTCCTCATCTTCCCCCACCCTCAGGCCTGTGCTGGGTTCTGCTGATCTCATGGTAGCTTGGGCATTCGCTCCCTTCCACTCTGGGCTCTTGAAGAGTAGGGCCCTGCCTCCCTGTTTTGCCTCCCTAGTACCAGGCCCAGAGCCGGGCACATGAACCACTGTCAGTGAAACTGTGCTGACTGAATGATGGGACATTGATACTTCTGCAGCAAAGCATATACGTAGTCGTAGCAAGGGAGTAAAATGAGGCCATAAAGAGCCTTATGGCAGTTCAGGTGGGGCTTTGCTGCCAAAGAAGTTATTTTAAAAACTCAGTTTTCAGAGCTTTTGACCTTCAGAATTTTAGATAAGGGATTGTGGTTGCTTGAAATATCCAGCATTATTGTAAGGTTTTTTTAAGTTAGACTTTTTATTTTGTGAAAAACATTTAAACCCACAAAGAGCTTCTTGTGTATTGCACTTAATTTCCATATATCCTTCATTTCTTCCATTTTTATTTATTATTTGACACATAATAATTGTACATGTTTATGGAGTACAGAGTAATATTTTGATACACGTATGTAATATGTAATGATCAATTCAGGGTAATTAGCATATCCATCACCTCAAACACTTATCATTGTGTTAGGAACACTAAAAATCCTCTCTTCAAGCTGTTTGAAAATATGCAATAAATATCGTTCACTGTAATCCCCCTACAGCACTGTAGAACATTATAACTTATTCCTCCTATCTAGCTGTACTTTTGGATCCATTAGGGAACCTCTTCCTATCCACCCACCCCGCTACCCTTCCCAGCCTCTAGTAACCAGTATTCTACACTCTACTTCTATGAGTACAACTGTTTTAGTTCCCACATATGAATGAGAACATGAGATCTCTGTCTTCCTGTGCCTGACTTATTTCACTTAACACGTCTTCCAGGCTCATCCATGCCTGCCATGAATTACAAGATTTCATTTTTTTTATGGATGAATAGTATTCCATTGTATATATACACTACATTTTCTTTTTCTGTTCATTTGTTACTGGACACCTAGGTTGATTCCATATTGTAGCTATTGTGAATGGTGCTGCAATAACCATGGGGTTACAGATATCTCTTTGATATGCTGATTTCTTTTCCTTTGGTTAAATACCGAGTAGCGGGATTGTGGGATCATATAGTAGCTCTATTTTTAGTTTTGTGAGGAACCTCCATACTGTTTTTCACAATGGCCATATGAATTTATATTTCAACCTATAGTGAATAGTTCCCTTTTCTCCACACCCTCACCAACATTTGTTGTTTTTTTGTCTTTTTGATAATAGCCATTCTACCAGGGGTAAGATGATATCTCATTGTGGGTTTTATGTGTATTTCCCTGATGACTAGTGATGTCGACCATTTTTTCATATACATTTTGGCCATTTGTATGTCTTCTTTTGAGAAATGATCTGATGTCTATTCAGATCATTTGCCCATTTTTAAATCAGAGTATTTGTTTTTTGCTATTCAGTTGTTTGAGTTCTTTGTATATCCTGAATATCAATCCTTTGTTAAATGAATAGTTTGTAAATAGTTTCTCCCATTCTGCAGATTGTCTCTTCACTCTGTTGATTGTTCCCTTTGCAGTGTAGAAACTTTTTTTTTGAGACAGAGTCTTGCTGTGTCGCCCAGGCTGGAGTGCATTGCCATGATCTCAGCTCACTGCAACCTCTGCCTCCCGGGTTCAAGCAATTCTCCTGCCTCAGCCTCCTGAGTAGCTGGGATTACAGGCACGCAGGCTATTTTTTTTTTTTTATTTTTAGCAGAGATGAGGTTTCACCATGTTGGCCAGGATTGTCTCGAGCTCCTGACCTCAGGTGATCCACCTGCCGCAGCCTCCTGAAGTGCTGTGATTACAGGCTTGAGCCACTGTTCCCGGCTAGAAACTTTAAAATTTTCCATAATCTAATTTGTCTGTGTTTGTTTTTGTTGCCTGTGCTTCTGAAGTCTTATCCATAAAACCCTTAGATCATAAAATCCTGAAGCATTTCCCCTGTGTTTTCTTCTAGTAGATTTATAGCTTCAGGTCTTACATTTGTCTTCAATCCTAATGAGTGGATGTTTGTATATAGTTAGAGATAGGAGTCCAATTTCATTCTTCTGCCTGTGGGTATCCAGTCCAGCACCGTTCATTGAAGAGGGTGTCATTTTCCTACTGTATTTTCTCAGTGCCTTTGTTGAAAAGCAGTTAGCTGTAAATACATGAATATATTTCTGGGTCGTCTATTCTGTTTCATTGGTCTATGTGTCTGGTTTTATTTCTAGTACCATACCGTTTTGGTTACTATAGTTTTACAGTATTTTTTGATGTCAGGTAGTGCGATGCCTCCAGCTTTGTTCTTTTTGCTCAGGATTTATTTGACTATTCAAGGTCTTTTGTGGTTCCATACAAATTTTAGAATTTTTTTTTTTCTATTTCTGTGATGAATGCTGTTGGTATTTTGATAGGGATTACATTGAATCTGTAGAATGCTTTGGGTAGCACAGTCATTTTAACATTATTAATTCTTCCAATTCATGAATATGGGATATAGTTTCTTTTCTGTGTGCCTTCTTCAATTTTTTCATCAGTGTTTTATAGTTTTTATGGTAGTGTTCTTTCACTTCCTTGGTAAAATTTATTCCTAGGCATTTTATTTTTGTAGCTATTACAAATGAGATTGCTTTCTTGATTTTCTCCTCAGCTAATTCATTATTGGTGTGTAGAAATGCTACTGATTTTTGTATGCTGATTTGTATCCTACAACTTTACTGTATTTTTTATCAGTTCCAAGAGTTTCTTAGTGGTGTCTTTAGGTTTTTCTGTATATAAGAACTTGTTGTCTGCACACAGGAATAATTTGAATTCCTCTTTTCCAATTCGGTTGCTCTTTATTTCTCTGTCTTACCTAAGTTGCTCTGACTAGGACTTTCAATACTATGTTGAATAAGAATAATAAGTAGGCATTCTTATCTTGTACCAGTTACCAAAGACAAAGCTTTCAAGTTTTCCCTATTTAGTAAGATGTTAGCTGTGCGTTTGCCACACCTGGCCTTCCTTTTGTTGAGGCATGTTCCTTCTATACCTAATTTGTTTAAAGTTTTTATCATAAAGGGATGTTGGATTTCATCAAATGCTTTTTCCGTGCCTATTGAGATGATTATGTGGTTTTTATCCTTCGTTCTGTTAATGTGATGTATCACATTTAGTGACTTGTTTATTTTAAACCATTCTTGCATCCCTGAGATAAATCCCCCTTGGATGAGAATTGTCATGGTGCATATACCGTTCATTTATTGTTAACTTGTTAACATCTTGGAATGTTTGCTTTCTCGTGTGTGTGTGTGTGTGTGTGTGTGTGTGTGTGTGTGTGTGTGTTATACAGACTAATGACTCCCCAAAGATGTCTACATCTTTATCTCTGGAGCCTATGAGTATATTTTGTTACATGGCAAGAAAGAATTAAGATTACAGATGAAATTAAGGCTTCTAATCAGCTGACTTTAAGATAACGACATTATAACGGATTATTCAGGTCGACCCAATGCAATCACAAAGGGCCTTATAAACAAGGAAAAGGGAGGCAGGAGAGTCAGAACCAGGGAGATAGCATCGTGAGAAAGACTCAACCAGCCATTACTTGTTTTAAAGATGAAAAGGGGCCAAGAGCCAGGGAATGCAGGCAACTTCTAGAAGCTGGAAAAAGCAAGAAAATAGATTATCTCCTACAGCCTCCAGAAACGAATGCAGCCCTGCTGACTCCTTGATTTTAACCCAGTAAGACCCATTTTGGATTTCTGACTTCTATAACTGTTAATAATAAATTTGTGCTACTTAAAGCCCTAAGTTTCTGGTAACTTGTTAAAGCAACAATCAGAAGCTAATATAGTGTGCATATTATTTACATATCCTCATTCAATTTTTTGTTTTAGTTACTTTTTTTCAGTTAAAAGTAAATTGCAGAGATTAAGAACATTCTCTTACATAACTATAGTCCAATGACCAAATCTGGGGAAATTAACATTTATGCATTGCTGCTATCTAATGTACAGTGCATATTCAAGTGATTGTCCCAAAAAGATTCAGTTCAGAATCACAGGCTGCATTTAGTTATCGCGTCTGTTTAGTCTCCTTCAATCAGAGCTATTCTCAGTTTCACTTTGAAGACACTAATCCTTTTGAAAGTACAGATCAATTATTTTGTAGAATGACCTGTAATTTGGGCTTGTCTTAATTCATCTTTAAGATGAGATTGAGGTTATGCACCTTTGGGAAGGAATACCACAGAAGGGATATTGTGTGGCTGCAAGGTTAATTCTATTCCTGAAACAATTAGGAAATAATTACAAATGCAACCCAATTTTCAACTTCGGTGAGAAATAATTCAGAAAAAAATCCACCCTGACATTTTTCCTAATTGAACCCTATTTCTGGTTGAAAAGGTTTTAGAAACAGAGTTGGCTTGAGACTCAAATAGAAATAAGGTGTCGCGCCCCTTCGGAAGCCTAGGGGGTGTCCAGCAGCCGCTGTGGGGCATGGAACCACTGTGTGGATGTGCATAGTGGTTCTTCCCCTCTGAGCTGAGGAGCAGGCACTGAGAACCTTCAGAACCTGGAGACAGCATCCACCCACAGAGTGTCCCTGAACATCTGTTTGATTAACATTTTATCAAAATGCACACGATGCCCAAGAGCCTGATAGATGACAACCATTAAAACACAGAGAGAAATAAAGAATGCTTTCATAGTCTTCTGTGATGATAAAGGGCAAATTAAATATGGTTTGAATAAACTCATTTGCCATTAGGTACTTGCCCTTTAACAGACTATTTAGTACTGTTGTATATATACAAGTTTGTGCTGCATATTAATACTTTTGTGATGGAATGGTATAATTTAGCTAGAATGAGATTATGAAGTTGAAAACAGCAGCTGGGTGCTCCCAGACTCCCTACCTCATAGAAGAATAGTCTGTAAAACGTTGACATTGTTTCTTTAAAACAATTTGATTCTGATTCCAATTGCAGTTGTGATAAATGCTCTCTTTTTAATCTCCCTCTAGCCCCTCTCCACTTTTTTGGGATGGGATTTCATGCTGACTTGAGTGGGCATGAGAGCAAATGCTTTGCTATGTCATGCAGGAAATCAAGGATTTAAAGTAATATTGTGTTTATTGGTGCAATTTCCTGTCTGTTCCTGGAGGGCTTTACTTTAAAGCAGGTGGGAAGAGGGGAAGAGCCCAGGCCTGCAGTAGGCCTGTTCCAGCACTTCCCCTAGTCCTCACTCATTGAGACAGTATTCTCAGGCTGCAGAAGCACAGAATACAGTCATCAGTTTTCTTGTTTATTCATTTATTCATATTCAGCATATGTTTACTGAATTATAGTGAAATCATGGCAGAGCTTCATGGAATTTAGAACTTCCTTCAACAGTTCTTCATTGTGTATAGTGAAAAACCATTAAAATTGTGCTCACAGTTATATCTGTGGGAGAGACAGAGCTGAGAGGAGAAAGAGCTCCTCTCTATAGGCCCCTGCAAGTAGAGTTTCCATTTACGATTGCGCCCCTGGAGTTTCAGATTTGGGAACTGAGACAAATTCTAAGGGCAGAAAGTCCAGCTCTTTGTGCCACACAAAGATTTATGTTAAGGCTGGGTGTGGTGGCTTATGCCTATAGTCCCGGTACTTTGGGAGGGTGAGGCGGGAGGGTCGCTTGACACCAGGAGTTCCAGACCAGCCTGGGCAACATAGTGAGACCTCGTCTCTATAAAAATTTTAAAAAATTAGCTGGGCATGGTGGTGTGTGCCTGTAGTCCCACCTACTCAGGAGGCTGAGATGGGAAGAACCCTTGAGCTCAGGAGTTTGAGACTACAGTGAGCTATGATCACGCTCCTGCACTCCAGCCTGAGTGACAGAATGAGACCCTGTCTCAAAAAAAAAAAAAAAAAAAATGCCCAGTGGGGCAGTGAACACCATGTCCTGTGTGAAACAGTGAAGGAAGGCAAGGTTATACAAACAAGTGGTTACCAAAGGGTATCATAAAATCACTACGGTTTCCTAGTTCAGACAGATCTAGGTTCAAATCCTGAGACTAGCACCTGCTTGGGAACTTGAGCAAGTCATCTTCTCTTATTTTTCCCATCTGTAAGATGGCAATTATAATGACCAATACGGTTGCTTTGGCCATTAAATTTGATGAGCGCCTGTGAGAAGGTTTGGTACACAGTAGGAGGCTGGTAAGTACAGGGCCCTTCATGCCACCCCACCCCAATCCCCTCCCCAGCTGGAGGAAAGCAATAAATTGCACTTTCATTTAAACCCTTTAGCTGCCTGATGTATGCTTAGAGAAAATTTTGCCAGCCTTAGTCTTTTCCTCCTCAAAAAAAAAAAGAAAAAAATGAGCATTGAAAGGAGATGAATTGGGTAAAGAAAACATTTTTCTTTATTTTAACATGAATATCTATATTTGAGAAACTTTGTCAGTAAGTCAAGTGTTCATCTGTATGAAGGAAAGAAATCACAGTGTAAATTCACCTTGCCTCAAGTTCCGCAAAGCCAAAGTCAAACCATAATTTGGAAGGTGAGAATAAATTGGTCAATTTTTGGTAGAAGAAATGTAGATTTTTCACATTGATTCCTCTCATGCCATTGCTCTTAGGAACTCCCATAATAAATTCCTTCTTGCAGCTGAACATCAGCCGAGGGTGGTCTGTGGGACCCTGTGCCTAAAGGGAGTCCCTGCTAATCCAGCTTGCATTTCGGGCTGAGTGGTTGTTAGCAGAAGAGTGACACAGAGGCATTTCATCTTTGCTCTTATGATACTAGCAAAGCATCATTAGATTATAATTTCATATTATCCAGGGATTCGTTACTCCAGCCCAAGTTAATTGGCATGGCAAGTGTCTTATGAGAAAAATCTGCAGTGTTAGCTAAGTGTTTCTATATGAAACAGAGACAGTTGTGTAGATGGTTAGATGTCCTTCCTCTTTGTTACTTCTCTTAGAGATTGAGAATTCAATTGTTGAGGTGCTCAGAGTGCAACTGTTTCAGCATCAGTAATTTCCAGTGTCTTCTGCTTCTTCATCTGGCAAATGGAGACAATAATACCCACCCCCTAGAGTTGTCCCTGAGATCCAGAAGGAGCATGAAAGAGAAGGCATTCTCGTTGTGATGATTTTGCTCTCATTCTGGAAGCTGCAGAGGAGACCTCGCTGTGCCAGCAATTCTCAGCAAGAACAGGACTGTGCACGAGGGGGCGCTAAGGGAGGCTTGAGCGGTGCTTTTCGCCTTCAGGCTGATAGGACAGGAGGACGCTTGGTGGGTGTGGGTGGGGGTTGCTGGCAGCCCTGCAAAGTGTGGGACAGCCCCATACAACACAGCTGTCATGAACCTCACATGAATTCTTAGTATTCTACCAGAAACTGACGTAGTGAACCACCTGCTCATAACTAGTTGATCCTAGAACTCTGTTTTATAAATAGAAGTATTTTTGGGTGGTTTCAATATACAGTGTTTTCTAGAAATGCATCTACTGTGTAAATCAAGGCAAAATTCGTTTGATTGAAACTTTACCGAGAGTTGTTTGCCATTTCAGAGAGCCACAACACCAATGACACTACCACTCCTGTATCTGAGTCACAAATAACCCCCCCGGTTATCAGCCTGCATTTGAAGCTGCTTTGCTCACAGTGAGTTTACCTGTAAGTATTGGCATCTGACTGCTTCATCGTATCTGCTGCTGAAATTGGGCTCGAGCACCTATATATTAAACTACATATTATTACAAATTTCTTTCCTTTTATTTCTCCTTTATATTGGAATTAGGACATTATATTGATTGGGATATATTACATGTAAATTTTTTTCAAGATGATAAAGGAGGCCTTGCAAAATATTTGTTATACGAAGGGAAGTTTGATCAGGAAGGCCGAAACCTTCTGAACTAGGAGATCGCCGAAGTTCCAGAATTCTGCATCATGTCTGATTTGGATGCTGTGGTTTATATCAATTTAAATTAGGCTCATCTGCCTGGAACAAAATACCCAAGGAAGTGGCTTAAACATGACAGAAGTCTGTTTCTCTTTCTCAGAAATGAAGTACAAAGATAGGCATTTGGGGCTGGCATGTCAATTCTAATGGTCATCCATCAGGGACCCAGCCTCCTTCCCCATTCCTGTTCCCTTATCCTTAATGCCAGGCTTCCATTTTCAAGGCTGTTGCATGATCCGAGATGATACTGGAGCTCCAGTCATCATGGCCACGGTTAAAGCAGGAAGCTAGGAATGGGAGGAAGGCAATAGGGTGCCCCACCACTATTTGTCCTCTTATAAGGAGCTTACTCAGAAGTTCCATGCCACAACTTCTACTCACATCAGATTCGCCACCCCTAACTGCAAGATAACTTGGGAAATGTAGTTTTCAAGCTGAGCACATTGTTCTCCATTATAAAATCAGAATTCTATAATAACAAAGGAAGGGAGAAAGGATATTAGGGTGGCATTTACCAATTTCAGTTGGGGCTGCTGCTAGTGTTGTTGATATGCAAGTACCTCCCTCCCCAGGCTTAGGGAGCCCATTGTCATGAAAAGAACAAAGGCTATGAAGCCCAAAAGACCTGGGTCACATTAAAACCCTTCCATTTACTTAATATTTGGTGACCTTAGCCAAGTGACTAAGCCTGTTTGAGCCTCATTTTCCTCAGCTGTACAATGGAGATACAAGTAGTACCTACCTTCTAGGGTCATGATGAGGTTTAAATAAGAAATTGTAAAAGCCCTTAGTAACCATTCGCCTCTCCTCCCACTCCACTCCTCCCATGTCACTCCCCCTTCCATTACACAGTTCACAATAGCACTGTCCAGTGCTCTGTGAGGAAGCCCAGCACACTTTGTTGCAGATAGCAGCTGGATGAGCAGAGAAAGCAGGTCTGCAGGAAAACACCAGCCTCACACCTGTCAGCTCTTGGCCAGTTGCTCTCCGGGAAGGATGCGAAGACAGCTGGCCTTAGTTTTTCTGGGCTTTTCTCCATGGTCCTTTCCGGCAGGGCCAGCCAGAGGCCAAAATCTTGAACATAGTGAAGTCGCTTTGCAGCATCTGCCTCCCCTGGCTGCACCAGGAAAGATCTGACCAGTGATTGTATGAACTTCTCGTCTGCTTCATTTCCAGAGAGGAAGTGCTTTTGAAATGACTTTGTACATGTAAGCACCATTTACCACCAAAAGGAACCAGTACTCCTTGGAGAAATGATTGATTCCAGGGCTGGGGCAGGATACGTACAAGATAAGCCTAAGACATCCTGTGCCAGTGAGCAGGGAAGCTCTCAGGACTACCAGGCTATGCCAGAAGGATATAGAGTCCAACTTGAAGGAGCTTTCAGTGGCCAAAGATGAGACAATTTGAGCATCAAAAAGAATAATGATTATAGTGTACTGAAATATCATACGTATTAGAAATCCTCTTTAAATGATACTCAAAAACTTATTTTTTTGGCCAATAAATTTATTTTATTTGTTTTTATTTTTTAAATTGACATAATTGAACATATTATGGGGTACATAGTGATATTTTGATCTACAAAATATATAGTGATCAGATCAGGGTGTATTGTGAGTTTCTCAGGTTTTTTTTTTTTTAAAGGGAATAAGTCATTATTCTGAAAAAAAGGTAAATAAAAGAAAATAATCAAGCATTAACCTTGCCTTTACTGGATGGTCTATGTTTCAGAATAGTATAATTGTTGATGGGCAAAACTTTATCTTTTTTTTGCTGAGACAGTTTCACTCTTGTCACCCAAGCTGGAGTGCAGTGGTGCAAACTCGGCTCACTGCAACCTCCGCCTCCCAAGTTCAAGTGATTCTCCTGCCTCAGCCTGCAGAGTAGCTGGGATTACAGGTGTGCACCACCACGCCCAGCTAATTTTTGTATTTTTAGTACAGACGGGGTTTCACCGTGTCGGCCAGGCTGGTGCCTCAAACTCCTGACCTCAAGTGATCCGCCTGCCTCAGCCTCCCAAAGTGTTGGGATTACAGGCGTGAGCCACAGGGCCTGGCCTATCTTTATAGAAAAACCACGGCTTATAAAACTAAGAAACATGATCAAACATGATTAAATTAGAAAACCAGCATTTTGCAACTCTTACTGAAATCTAAGCAGCAATCACTAATGCTGCTAAAAACATTAGGTAAACGGTGAGGTTGTTTTATGATGGATAAATCAGGATGACACCAGCTGAACCCACTGGTCAATTTTAACATGGCCAAAAGCATGACATCTAGATGTAAGGTTCCTCAAGGCGTTATGCCACAGAAAATACATAGCACCACCATGAAGTATTCTTGAACCAAACCAAGCTTATGGACAGTCCTACCACTTTACAGGAAATACGAGGGATGAAAGAATGTGTTAAGAAGTGCTATGAGGATACGATCTGCCATGACCAGAATGTCGGAAATCCCACAGGATAAATGACTCTTTCTTAAATCAATAAGTAATACAAGATTAAAAAGTCAAGGAGGATATTGTTATAGGTTAAAATAAATGTAAAAGGCATTAAGACACGTAAGCCATATGCAATGTAAGGAGCATAATTGGATTCTAATTTAGACAAACCAAATACAAAAAGACATCTTAAGACAATTGGAGAAACATGAACACAGATTGGGTATTAGATGATTTTAAGAAATCGTCATGATGGTATTGTGGTAATGTTTTTTAAAATCTGTATCTAACACTAAAATAACATGATATCTAAGATTTACTTGAGAACGCTCCAGAAAAAAAAAATAAGAGGTGAGGAGAGAATAAGTGGACTAGATGAAAGAACTCGGCCACATGCTACTGACTGACAGGAGACTGATAGTCTTTCTGGACACCCATCCTCTGCCTGCTGGGGCCTCCCAGTGATTCGTGACGACGCATCATGACTGGGAATATGATTCCTGCACTTGAGGTTAAAAAGAAGAGAAAGGGAGCTGAAGAAGTCAGGTGAAATCAGTGGAAAAAGAAAACGAACAGGTTTAATCAAAATTGGGTATTGCTTTGCTCACATACTTGAAAGCTTCAAGCAATGCAGGACTCAGGCCCCCAGGACTGTTCCTCCCTCAGCTCCTGGTCCTATTTTCTTTATAATTCAGCCTTGGGAAGGCTTACTCTGCAGGATGCCCTGATCCCTCAAGGCCAATCACCCACCTATTGTTTCCGCCATTCCAGTGGAGAGACAGCTTCTCTTTTCTAAGAAGACAGCAGAAGTCCCAGGATGGGGTCTCCCTGGCGGACTTGGGTCACCTGCACAAACCTGAGCCCATTGCTGTGTCCCAGGAACTGAATATGATGAGGAGCCTTGGCAAAGAAGACACTCTACCTCTTTACTATCTACCTCTACCACTATCTACTATCTACCTCTATCACTTTACTATCTCCAGCCTCCATTTCCTCATCTGTAACATGGACAGTGCTGTCTACCTGAGGAATCAATGGGATCTAGAAAATTCCTAGCACTCAGAATGTGATCAGCATAACTGCTCTTACCTCCACCCTCACTGTTGGTTCTACTGCTATTACTTCATGTGGAGACAGAGCTTGTGCTACAGGCTCCCTTTGAGCTGGCATGTGTGTGCCTCATGACAGCCACCTCATGTCACCACCCTCTTCCTCAGGGACATCAGAGAGCCCTAGAATTGGCAAAATACCTGGCAAAGTGGGGGTTGCTACACAGAAATTGGTTAGGCCACCTCTTTATGTTTACAAAATGCGTTTAGTCGTCCAGATTGGTTGTGCTCCAGCACAAAGATGCGTGGTCAAAATCTCTCTTTTTCAAAAACAATTATTTTAGTTCAAGCATGGTGGCTTATGCCCGTGACCCCAGCACTTTGGGAGGCAGAGGAGGAAGGACGGCTTGAAGCCAGTTTGAGACCAGCCTGAGCAACATAACCAGACCATTTCTACGAAATAAGAATACGAAAATTAGCCAAGTGTGGTGGTGCGTGCTTGTAGTCCCAGCTTCTAAGGAGGCTGAAGCAAGAGGATCACTTGAGCCCAGGAAGTCAAGGCTGCATGAGCTATGATTGTGCCACGGCACCCCAGCCTGGTTGACAGGGCGAGACCGTGTGTCTAAAATAAATAAATAAACATTTAAAAACACATATCTTATCTTATTATGATATGAATATCTCTAGTCAAGCAATTTGGCAGCTTGATTCATTTGTCTCTATTGAACATGCTGGCTTGTGGTAACACAGGCTGAGGAATTTGCAGTGTTTTGTCTTTCCAACCTTGGATAGAAGTCATGTGCAGAGGCCAAGAGCTCAACATTCATTCTGTAAAAAGAATCTGGTGAAGTAGATCAAGAACATAGGCTTTAAGGCAATCCTAAGCAAAAAGAACCAAGCTGGACCAGGGACAGTGGCTCACGCCTGTAATCCCGGCACTTTGGGAGGCTGAGGCCAGTGGATTGCTTGAGCTCAGGAGTTCAAGACCAGCCTAGGCAACATGGTGAAACTCTATTTCTACCAAAAATACAAAAAATTAGGTGGGTGTGGTGGCTTGCTCCTGTGGTCCTGAGAGGTGAAGCCGGCTGGGCTTCTGGGTCAGGTGGGGACTTGGAGAACTTTTCTGTCTAGCTAAAGCATTGTAAACACACCAATCAGCGGTCTGTGTCTAGCTAAAGGTTTGGAAACGCACCAATCAGCACTCTGTAAAAACGCACCAATCAGCACTCTGTACAATGGACCAATCAGCTCTCTGTAAAATGGACCAATCAGCAGGATGTGGGCGGGGGCTAAATAGGGGAATAAAAGTTGGCCACCAAAGCCAGCAGCAGCTATCAGCTTGGGTCACCTTCCATGCTGTGGAAGCTTTGTTCTTTTGCTCTTCACAATAAATCTTGCTGCTGCTCACTCTTTGGGGCCGCACTAACTTTATGAGCTGTAACACTCACCGCGAGAGTCTGCGGCTTCATTCCTGAAGTCAGCGAGACCATGAACCCACTGGGAGGAACAAACAACTCCGGACACGCCACCTTTAAGAGCTGTAACACTCACTGCGAAGGTCTGTGGCTTCACTCCTGAAGTTAGTGAGACCACGAACCTACTGGAAGGAATAAACTCCAGACACATCTGAACATCTGAAGGAACAAACTCCAGACACACCATCTTTAAGAGCTGTAACACTCACTGCGAGGGTTTACAGCTTCATTCCTGAAGTCAGCGAGACCAAGAACCCACAGGAAGGAATAAATTCCGGACACAGTCCCAGCTACTGGGGAAGCTGAGCCATGAGAATCGCTTGAACCCTGGAGGCAGAGGTTTAGTGAGCTAAGATCACACCACCGCACTCCAGCCTGGGCAATGCAGCAAAACTCTGTCTCAAAAAAACAAAAGAAGACATACATGCAGCCAACACGTGGAAAAAAGCTCAACATTGCTAATCATTAGAGAAATGCAAATCAAAACCACAATGAGATACCCTCTCATGTCAGTCAGAATGGCGATTATTAAAAAGTCCGGAAACAACACATGCTGGCAAGGTTGCAGAGAGAAGGGAACGTGTACACTGTTGGTGGGAATGCAAATTAATTCAACCATTGTGGAAAGCAGTATGGCAATTCCTCAAAGGGTTAAAAAGCAGAATTACCTTTCAACCCAGCAATCCCATTACTGGGTATATAACCAGTAACGTAAATCATTCTGCCATGAAGACACATGCAAGTGAATGTTCACTGCAGCACCACTCACAATAGTAAAGACATGAAATCAACCTTAATGCCCATTAATGACAGATCAAATAAAAGAAAATGTGGCATATATATACCGCAGAGTACTATGCAGCCATAAAAAAGAAAGAGATCATGTCTTTTGCAGGAACATGGATGGCGCTGTAGGCCATTATCCTTAGCAAACTAACTTGGAAACGGAAAACCAAATACCACATGCTCTCACTTATAAGTGGGAAATAAATGATGAGAACTCATGGACACGGAGAAGGGAACAACAGACACTGGGGCCTACTTGAGGGTGGAGGGTGGGAGGAAGACAAGCAGCAGAAAAAATAACTGTTGGGTACTAGGCTTAGTACCTGGGTGATGACACAATCTGTACAACAAACCCCCCTGACATGAGCTTACCTATATAACAAACCTGCACATGTACCCCGAGCCTAAAATAAAAGTTAAAAAAAGAAAAGAATTGTCTAGCTAGGCAGTAATGCGTTTGGCTTATTCATGTTTATGGAAAAAAGCATAAAAATAACATAGGCTTTGGAAGCAGACTGCTTGGTTTAAATCATTGAGTGTGGGCTTGGACAAGCACTGTCCTCATCTGTAAAATGGCGGTTAGAATGTGGCTGTGAAATTTGGAGGAGGAAACTGGGTCCCAGTTTCCCGCAAAGGGGCAGCTCCCTTTCATCCTGTGTGGAGGTGGTCTGAGGCACAGTGTGCGCTTGAGGGCAGCAAGTGGGGGCTCTTGGCGAGGACTGAGCTGTGCGGCGCTGGCTCCTTTGTGCGCCCCCTTTGTCGACCATCTGCCTGGCCGAAGGTGCCGTCTGCCATCTGGGCCCAGACTGCTCCGCCTCCCTAGGCTCGGGCCGCCCAGGGCCTCCCTCTGAACAATGCCGAGGACGCCTGCGGGGTGGGCCGGCCTCTGCTTGGGGCCTGCCCCTCGGCCCCTCTCCCTGGGAGCCAAGCCCAGCTGCGCCCGCGGCCCGGGCCCCTGTGGAGGACTTTCCTGGACTCCCTTGCTGCCTTGCTGCTCCACCCCAGGCCTGCCTCCGCGCTGTTTCCTCACTGGGATGGTTCTGACTTTGTGTAGGAACTGACCAGGCCTGGAGGCACGAGTGTGTCTGGATTTACCAGAATGTTACTGAGTTAATTCTGTCTCCTGCGCGTTATTTTCCTTCTTCCTCCTTTTTGGACATGGACCCATCATCCGTGTTTGGGTGGTGTTCATTAAAGAAATTCCTCTCTGTAATTTTGTTGCAGTGACTCTGTGGATGTTTCCTCAGTTAGGCTCTGCACAGGGAGAGCTGGTGGGCAGAGGGTGCGTGATTATGTACAAGGGGCCTGGGGAGGGTAGGAGGAAAAATAGAGAAGAAAACAATAGTTTCAAATAATTGGGGGAAACGGTCCCATTTTTATTTGCATATATAACCTGAGGCTTTGAACAATTAGGTTTTAATATTTCACAATAAAATGAGCACGACTCCAGAAAACATAATAATAAACAGACGTGTCTTCACAGAGAAAGAAATCAAATGGGTTCCTTGTAGAAGAATTTTACTTCCATTGTGCCTTTGACCATCACTGATAGCCCTGTGAGGCAGGTAGCATTACCACCACAGCAGAGCACGGGAAGGGAAAGCTCAGAGAAGGTAAGTGACTTGCCGTAAATCACACAGCTGGCAAATGGCAGAGGCTAACTCAGATCCGGGGTTCTCTGGCTCCAAACCCTGTGCTCGCCTCAACAGGCTCACCCAGTCCATTGTGAGGCATGGAGCCCTGTGGGTGTAAGTCTTGTGTTGCTCGCTCATTGATGGGTGATGTGACCTCCCACCAGGCCTCAGCCTCCTTCCCTGTAAAGCAGGGGCATTACTCATCCTATTGCAGAAGGTGCTCCTAAGCCTTAAGTAAAATAATAGATAAGGAGGAATTGTTAAAAGTACAGAGAGCAGCTGTTCTCCGTGTGGATGCTGCTTTTTATACCAAGCCTGTGAACCCTGTAATTTCTTTTAACAGGTGGCATTCGCAGTCCAGGCATGCGCCACAGTGGCTCAGGGATCTCCCTGCCATAGAGAAGAAGAGAAATGCAGCATCTCTGGCAAGGGTGCAGGAAGCTGAATGTGATGGCTTCGAAGAGGAGGAAGGAAGCCACAGTGAGGAAGAGGAGGGGATGAAGATTCAAAGTACAGGTGGCCACAGGGAAGGGCAGGAGAGATGACTCAGGCCTTGGAGGCAGAGCCAGGGAAAAGGAAACACACAAATGAAAGAAAGCAGGCCACAGCAAAGAAACCACCTCAGCGTCTTGACCTCCCAGCAACTCCGGATGCCCCACAACACATGCACACTGAGTGTTCCCAGTGCTTTTCCCAGCCCAGCCCAGAACAGCAAGGGTCTCCAACCAGGGAAAGAAGAATTAAAGCTGCCAAGACCCCATTTTGTTTCCCCAGAAGTATCCAAAAGGGTATTACATACTTCTGTTAACATTCTGTATTTTTTTGTATATATACATTTCATTGTTCATTTCTTTTTTTTGTTTTGTTTTTTTTTGCTTTGCTGTAGTTGTTGTTTGAGACAGAGTTTCGTTTCTATTGCCCAGGCTGGAGTGTAGTGGTGCAATCTCAGCTCACTGCAACCTCTCCCTCCTGGGTTCAGGCGATTCTCTTGCCTCAGCCACCCAAGTAGCTGGGATTACAGGCACACCTCACTAGGCCTGGCTAATTTTTTTAGTATTTTTAGTGGAGACTAAAAATTTTAGTGGGTTTTGCCATGTTGGCCAGGCTGGTTTCAAACTCTGGGTCTCAAGTGATCCACCCGCCTCGGCCTCCCAAAGTGCTGGGACTACAGGCATGAGTCACCACGCCCATTCCCACTTTTTAAACTGAGTTATTTGTTGTCTTATTATTGAACTGTGAGAGTTGTTCATAAATTCTGGATACAAGTCACTTACCAAATATGTGTTTTTCACATATTTTCTGCCCACTGTGGCTTATCTTCTCATAGTCATAGCAGTCTTTCAAAGAACAGAAACTTTTCATTTTGATGAAGTCCAACTTATCAATTTTTCTCTTAAGGTTCATGCTTTTTATGTTCTCTTTAGGAAATATTTGCCTAAGTCTTAAAGTCAGGAAGATGAAGATTTGACATTAACTCTAGGATCCATTTTGAATTAATTTTTGCATATGGTTCAAGTTAAAGATTAAGATTTTTTTGTGCATGTGGAGGTCCAAATGTTTTAATATTATTTGTTGAAAAACCTATGCTTTCTCCATTGATTGATCATGGAACTTTGTTGAAAATCAATTGACTATATATGTGTAGGTCTATTTATGGTTTCTCTTCTGTTCCATTGATCTGTATGTCCATTCTTATGTCAATTCCACACTGTCCTGATTATTATAGTGAGTTATGAAACCAGGTAGTGTGAATCCTCTAACTTGCTCTTCCTTTTCAAAATGGTTTTGGCTACTATCAGTTCTTTGTTTTCCCATATGAATTTTAGAATCAGCTTGTAAATTTTGAAAAGCCCCCTGGAATATTGATTAGGATTGTGCTTAATTTATACATAATTTGGGGGAATGGATGTTTAATCTTGAGTCTTCTGATTTATGAATATGGTATGTCTGTTCATTTATTTGAGTCTTCTTTGATTTCTTTCATACATATCTTGCACATACTTATTAAGATGTATCCCTTTGTATTTTTTTGTTTGTTTGTTTTTTGAGACAAGATTTCTCTCTGTCGCCCAGGCTGGAGTGCAATGGTGTGATCTTGGCTCACTGCAGCCTCTGCCTCCCAAACTCAAGCTATCCCCCAACCTCAGCCTCCCAAGTAGCTGGGACTACAAGTGCACACCACAATGCCTGGCTAATCTTTGTATTTTTTGTAGAGATGGGGTTTCACCATATTGCCCGGGCTGTTGTCAAACTCCTCTGTGCAAGTGATCCACCTGCCTCAGCCTTCCAAAGTGTTGGGATTATAGGCATGAGCCACCATGCCGACTATTTTGTTTTTATGCTCTGATAAATGGTACTGTTTTATAAATTTTATTTCTAATCATTCATTTGTAGTATATACAAATACAGTAGATTTTTGTATATTGACTTTGTTTCCTCTGATGTTGCTAAATTCTCTTAATAGTCTTAATTGGTTTTTTGTAGATTCTTTGGAATTTTTTACCTATATGATCATGTTAACAAATAAGGACAGTTATATTTCTTCCTTTCCAATCTGAATGCCTTCTATTTCTTTTCTTTGTCTCATTGAGCTTGTGAGGATCTCTACTATGACGTTGAATAGAAGTGCTGAGAGTGAATATTTTTATTTCCATTCTTGGGGGAAAGCCTTCAGTTTTTCACCAATGGTATTAGTTTAGCTGTAGGTTCTTCATAGATACCCTAATCAGGTTGAGAAATTTCTTTGTTCACTTCTATTAGTTTGCTGATAATTTTTTAAAAGCCATAAATGTGAATTGAATTTTGTCAAATATTTTTTGCAACTATTGAGATACTAACAAAGTTCCTTTTTTTTTTTAGCCTGTTGATGCTGTGAATTACCTTGATTGATGTTTGAATATTCAGCCAACCTTGCATTCCTGGAATAAACCTTACTTGGTCATGATGTACTATCTTTTAAAATATATTATTGGGGCTGGGTGTGGTCACAGCTCATGCCTGTAATCCCAACACTTTGGGAGGCTGAGGCAGGCAGATTTCTTGAGCTCAGGAATTTAAAACCAGCCTGGACAACATAGCAAAACTCCATCTCTATCAAAAATACAAAAATTAGCTGAGCATGGCACCTGTAGTCCCAGCTACTTGGGAGGATGAGATGGAAGGATCTTTTGAGCCTCAGAGGTGGAGGAGGTTGCAGTGAGCTGAGATTGTGCCACTGCACTCTAGCCTGGACAACAGAAGGAGACCCTGTCTCTCTCTCTCTGTCTATCTATATATATACATATATAGATAGATAGATAGAGATAGAGATAGAGATATAAAAATATAATACATATTATTTATATCTGTAATATATGTAATAATAATACATAGTATTTATTATATATCTATATTAGATATATATTAGATAATATAGATATATATGTATTTGGATAATATATATACACACACATATATATGTATTTGGATTAGATTTGCTAAATTTTAAAGAAATGTTTGCATCAATGTTCGTAATAGTCTGTGGTTTACTTTTCTTTTCATGTTGTCTTTGGTATCAGGATAGTGCTGGCCTCAGCATGAGTTGGGAAGTGTTCCATCCTCTTCTATTTTCTGGAAGAGTTTGTGTAGAACTGGTCTTATTTCCTTCTTAGATGTTTGGTAGAAATCACAAGTAAAACCCTCTGGGATTGAACTCTTTTTGTGAGAATATTTTAAACTCTGAATTTAGTTTCTTTCTATATAGAGAGCTATTCAGGTCATATATTTCTTGTCAAGTGAGTTTTGGTAATTTGTATCTTTCAGAGAATTTGTCCATTTAATGTAAGTTATCAGTTTTATTGGTACAAAGTTGTTTGTAAAGTTGTTCATAAAAGTAGTATAAAAATTTTCCTTTATTTTTCTTTTAATATTTATTGGATCTATAGTAATGTCTCCTCTTTCATTTCTCATAGTGATAATTTGTGTCTTTTCTCTTTTTCTCTTATTAGTTTGGCTAGATGTTTATCAACTTTATGTATCTTTTTTTTAAAAAAAGTTCATTTATTTTTATTCTTTCTCTGTTTTCAATTCCGTTTATTCCTGTTCTTCTCTTTATTGTTCCCTTCCTTCTACTTGCTTTGGGATTACTTTATTCTTTTTCTAGTTGCTTAATGTAGAAGATATTATTGATTTAAGGCCCCTTCTGTTTTCTAATATCAGCATTTTGTAATATAAATTTCTCTCTAAGCATTACTCTAATTGAAAAAGCTATAGATTATGTTATGTTGTGTTTTTATTATCATTCAATTTAAAATATGTTTAATTTTCCTTGTAACCTTCTCTTTGATTTAGGAGTTATTTAAAAATGTGCTGCTCAATTTCCAAATATTTGTATATATTCCAAATATCTTTCTGTTTGATTATATTTAACTGACTTCTGGTTTAATTTTGTTCAAATGATTATACTTTTAATGATGTTGATTTTGTGTAAACATGTTGAGATTTGTTTCACAGCATAGAATATGGTTTATTTTCATGTTTGTTCAATGTGTACTTGAAAAGATTGTGTATTCTATTTTGGGTTAGAGTGCGCTATAAATGCCAATTAGGTCATGTTGGTCGATCTCTGTGTGACTTCAATATGTTGAAACTTGTTTTGTGGCTTATGATATAGTCTATGTTGCTGAACATACCTTATGGGCTTGGAAAAATAATGTGTATTTTTTGTTATTACAGATTTTTTTGTGGTTATCCTTTGTTAAGAGAGGGGGTTAAAAGTCTTTACCTATAACTTAGAAATTGTCTATTTTTCCTTTAATTCTGTATAATTTTGCTTCATAAATTATACAGCTGTTATGTTGAGTATATATACTTTTATGATTCATTTTATGATGTTGAATATATACAGATTTATAATTCATGTCTTCCTGACTAGTTTACCCCTTTATAATTACGAAATGACCCTTTTTTTATCTCTGTAACATTTTTTCTGCCATTAAGATAGCCACCATAGCTTTCTTAATCTTAGTGTTTACCTGCTGTATTTTTAAAAATCTATTTTCTTTCAATTGCTCTGGATTTTTATTTTTAAAGTGCATCTCTTAGTTGCACTTAGTTTTAAAGTGCTCCTCTTAGTTTGCACTTTTTTTTAGTACACTTTGACAATCTCAGCCTTTTCATTAGAGGGTTATTCAAAACATTTGGTGTAGTTATTTATATACTTGAATTTGAATTAATAACTTTATGATTAGTTTTCTGTCTCCTCTTTTTAAATCTTTAAATAATTTTTCTTTCCCTCCTTTTCTATTTCATTTCATATTGAGTCCTTTTTCTAGCATTTCATTTAAATTAATTGATTGGCTTTTATTTATTTGTCTTTGCATTTCTTTTTGTTAGTTGCACCAGTGATTACAATATATATCCTTAACTTTCCATGGTTTATTTAAAATTAATATTGTACAACTTCATGAAAATATGGGACAATATTTTGCAGCCTTATATGTCTGAGTTCACCTAATTTCATTCTTTATGCCATCGTTGTCATAGTATTACTTCTACACATATTATAAATCCCGTAAGGTATATACTTTTTTGTTTAAACAGTTCTATGTATTTTAAAGAAGTAGATATGGAGGAGGGAGCCAAGATGGCCAAATAGGAACAGCTCCGGTCTACAGCTCCCAGCGTGAGCGACGCAGAAGACGGGTGATTTCTGCATTTCCATCTGAGGTACCGGGTTCATCTCACTAGGGAGTGCCAGACAGTGGGTGCAGGACAGTGGGTGCAGTGCACCGTGCTCGAGCTGAAGCAGGGCGAGGCATTGCCTCACTTGGGAAGTGCAAGGGGTCAGGGAGTTCCCTTTCCTAGTCAAAGAAAGGGGTGATAGACAGCACCAGGAAAATCATGTCACTCTCATCATAATACTGCGCTTTTCCGACGGGCTTAAAAAAGGGCACACCAGGAGATTATATCCCGCACCTGGCTTGGAGGGTCCTATGCCCACGGAGTCTTGCTGATTGCTAGCACAGCAGTCTGAGATCAAACTGCAAGGTGGCAGTGAGGCTGGGGGAGGGGCACCCGCCATTGCCCAGGCTTGCTTAGGTGAACAGAGCAGCCAGGAAGCTCGAACTGGGTGGAGCCCACCACAGTTCAAAGAGGCCTGCCTGCCTCTGTAGGCTCCGCCTCTGGGGGCAGGGCACAGACAAACAAAAAGACAGCAGTAACCTCTGCAGACTTAAATGTCCCTGCCTGACAGCTTTGAAGAGAGTCGTGGTTCTCCCAGCATGCAGCCGGAGATCTGAGAATGGGCAGTCTGCCTCCTCAAGTGAGTCCCTGACCCCTGAGCAGCCTAACTGGGAGGCACCCCCAAGTAGGGGCAGACTGACACCTCAGACGGCCGGGTACTCTGAGACAAAACTTCCAGAGGAATGATCAGGCAGCAGCATTCGCAGTTCACAAAAATCCGTTGTTCTGCAGCCTCCGCTGCTGATACCCAGGGAAACAGGGTCTGGAGTGGACCTCTAGCAAACTCCAGCAGACCTGCAGCTGAGGGTCCTGTCTATTAGAAGGAAAACTAACAAACAGAAAGGACATCCAGACCAAAAACCCATCTGTACATCACCATCATCAAAGACCAAAAGTAGATAAAACCACAAAGATGGGGAGAAAACAGCAGAGCTCTAAACAGCAGAGCACCTCTCCTCCTCCAAAGGAACGCAATTCCTCACCAGCAACAAACAAAGCTGGATGGAGAATGACTTTGATGAGCTGAGAGACGAAGGCTTCAGACGATCAAACTACTCCAAGCTACAGGAGGAAATTCAAACCAAAGGCAAAGAAGTTAAAAACTTTGAAAAAAATTTAGACGAATGTATAACTAGAATGACCAATACAGAGAAGTGCTTAAAGGAGCTGATGGAGCTAAAAGCCAAGGCTCGAGAACTACATGAAGAATGCAGAAGCCTCAGGAGCTGATGCGATCAACTGGAAGAAGGGGTATCAGTGATGGAAGATGAAATGAATGAAATGAAGAAGGGAAGTTTAGAGAAAAAAGAATAAAAAGAAATGAACAAAACCTCCAAGAAATATGGGACTATGTGAAAAGACCAAATCTACGTCTGATTGGTGTACCTGAAAGTGACGGGGAGAATGGATCCAAGTTGGGAAACACTCTGCAGGATATTATCCAGGAGAACTTCCCCAATCTAGCAAGGCAGGCCAACATTCAGATTCAGGAAATACAGAGAACGCCACAAAGATACTCCTCGAGAAGAGCAACTCCAAGACACATAATTGTCAGATTCATCAAAGTTGAAATGAAGGAAAAAATGTTAAGAGCAGCCAGAGAGAAAGGTCGGGTTACCCACAAAGGGAAGCCCATCAGACTAACAGCTGATCTCTCAGCAGAAACTCTACAAGCCAGAAGAGAGTGGGGGCCAATATTCAACATTCTTAAAGAAAAGAATTTTCTTCTAACAGACAGGACCCTCAGCTGCAGGTCTGTTGGAGTTTGCTAGAGGTCCACTCCAGACCCTGTTTGCCTGGGTGTCAGCTGCGGTGGCTGCAGAACAGCAGATTTTTGTGAACCGAAAATTCAGCTGTCTGATCGTTCTTCTGGAAGTTTTGTCTCAGAGGATTACTGGGCCGAGTGAGGTGTCAGTCTGTCCCTACTGGGGATGCCTCCCAGTTAGGCTGCTCAGGGGTCAGGGACCAACTTTAGGAGGCAGTCTGCCCGTTCTCAGATCTCCAGCTGTGTGCTGGAAGAACCACTACTCTCTTCAAAGCTGACTGACAGGGACATTTAAGTCTGCAGAGGTTACTACTGACTTTTTGTTTGTCTGTGCCCTGCCCCCAGAGGCGGAGCCTACAGAGGCAGGCAGGCCTCCTTGAGCTGTGGTGGGCTCCACCCAGTTCGAGCTTCCTGGCTGCTTTGTTTACCTAAGCAAGCCTGGGCAATGGCAGGCACCCCTCCCTCAGCCTCGCTGCCGCCTTGCAGCTTGATCTCAGACTGCTGTGCTAGCAATCAGCAAGACTCCGTGGGCATAGGACCCTCCGAGCCAGGTGCGGGACACAATCTCCTAGTGTGCCGTTTTCCAGGCCAGTTGGAAAAGCGCAGTTTAGGATGGGACTGACCCGATATTCCAGGTGCCGTCTGTTTCCCCTTTCTTTGACTAGGAAAGGGAACTCCCTGACCCCTTGCGCTTCCCGAGTGAGGCAATGCCTCGCCCTGCTTCGGCTCGCGCACAGTGCACTTCACCGACTGTCCTGTAGCCACTGTTAGGCACTCCCTAGTGAGATGAAACCGGTACCTCAAGCAGAAATGCAGAAATCATCCGTCTTCTGTGTCGCTGGGGCTGGGAGCTGGAGACCGGAGCTGTTCCTATTCGGCCATCTTGGCTCCACCTCCTACTTAATTTTTAATCAGCAAGCATAGTACTGCTATAAGCCAGGCACAGTTCAATATGCTTCACAAATATTAACTTATTTCATCCTTATAGTAACTCTTTGCAGGTGAAATTAGTATCATACCTATATCACAGATAAGGAAAAATAACAGGTTCTGAAATTGTGGCAATAATCAATAGCTTACCAACCAAAAAGAGTCCAGGACCTGATGGATTCACAGCTGAATTCTACCAGAGGTACAAGGAGGAACTGGTACCATTCCTTCTGAAACTATTCCAATCAATAGAAAAAGAGGGAATCCTCCCTAACACATTTTATGAGGCCAGCATCATCCTGATACCAAAGCCTGGCAGAGACACAACCAAAAAAGAGAATTTTAGACCAATATCCTTGATGAATATTGATGCACAAATCCTCAATAAAACACTGGCAAACCAAATCCAGCAGAACATCAAAAAGCTTATACACCATGATCAAGTGGGCTTCATCCCTGGGATGCAAGGCTGGTTCAACATACTCAAATCAATAAATGTAATCCAGCATATAAACAGAACCAATGACAAAAACCACATGATTATCTCAATAGATGCAGAAAAGGCCTTTGACAAAATTCAACAACCCTTCATGCTAAAAACTCTCAATAAATTAGGTATTGATGGGACGTATCTCAAAAGAATAAGAGCTATCTATGACAAACCCACAGCCAATATCATACTGAATGGGCAAAAACTGGAAGCATTCCCTTTGAAAACAGGCACAAGACCGGGATGCCCTCTCTCACCACTCACCTATTCAACATAGTGTTGGAAGTTCTGGCCAGGGCAATCAGGCAGGAGAAGGAAATAAATGGTATTCAATTACGAAAAGAGGAAGTCAAATTATCCCTGTTTGCACATGACATGATTTTATATCTAGAAAACCGCATTGTCTCAGCCCAAAATCTCCTTAAGCTGATAAGCAACTTCAGCAAAGTCTCAGGATACAAAATCAATGTACAAAAATCACAAGCATTCTTGTACACCAATCACAAACAGAGAGCCAAATCATGAGTGAACTCCCATTCACAAATGCTTCAAAGAGAATAAAATACCTAGGAATCCAACTTACATGGGACGTGAAGGACCTCTTCAAGGAGAACTACAAACCACTGCTCAATGAAATAAAAGAGGATACAAACAAATGGCAGAACATTCCATGCTCATGAGTTGGAAGAATAAATATCGTAAAAATGGCCATGCTGCCCAACGTAATTTATAGATTCAATGCCATCCCCATCAAGCTACCAATGACTTTCTTCACAGAATTGGAAAAAACTACTTTAAAGTTCATATGGAACCAAAAAAGAGCCCGCATCGCCAAGTCAATCCTATGCCAAAAGAACAAAGCTGGAGGCATCATGCTACCTGACTTCAAACTATACTACAAGGCTACAGTAACCAAAACAGCATGGTACTGGTACCAAAACAGAGACATAGATCAATGGAACAGAACAGAGCCCTCAGAAATAATGCCACATATCTACAACTATCTGATCTTTGACAAACCTGACAAAAACAAGCAATGGGATAAGGATTCCCTATTAATAAATGATGCTGGGAAAACTGGCTAGCCATATGTAGAAAGCTGAAACTGGATCCCTTCCTTACACCTTATACAAAAATTAATTCAAGATGGATTAAAGACTTACATGTTAGACCTAAAACCATAAAAACCCTAGAAGAAAACCTAGGCACTACCATTCAGGACATAGGCATGGGCAAGGACTTCATGTCTAAAACACCAAAAGCAATGGCAACAAAAGCCAAAATTGATGAATGGGATCTAATTAAACTAAAGAGCTTCTGCACAGCAAAAGAAACTACCATCAGAATGAACAGGCAACCTACAAAATGGGAGAAAATTTTCGCAACCTACTCTTCTGACAATGAGCTAATATCCAGAATCTACAATGAACCCAAACAAATTTACAAGAAAAAAACAAACAACCCCATCAAAAAGTGGGCAAAGGACATGAACAGACACTTCTCAAAAGAAGACATTTTTGCAGCCAAAAAACACATGAAAAAGTGCTCATCATCACTGCCATCAGAGAAATGCAAATCAAAACCACAATGAGATACTATCTCACACCAGTTAGAATGGCCATCATTCAAAAGTCAGGAAACAACAGGTGCTGAAAAGGATGTGGAGAAATAGGAACACTTTTACACTGTTGGTGGGACTGTAAACTAGTTCAACCATTGTGGAAGTCAGTGTGGCGATTCCTCAGGGATCTAGACCTAGAAATACCATTTGACCCAGCCATCCCATTACTGGGTATATACCCAAAGGACTATAAATCATGCTGCTATAAAGACACATGCACACGTATGTTTATTGCGGCACTATTCACAATAGCAAAGACTTGGAACCAACCCAAATGTCCAACAACGATAGACTGGATTAAGAAAATGTGGCACATATACACCGTGGAATACTATGCAGCCATAAAAAATGATGAGTTCATGTCCTTTGTAGGGACATGGATGAAACTGGAAAACATCATACTCAGTAAACTATCGCAAGGACAAAAAACCAAACACTGCATGTTCTCACTCATAGGTGGAAATTGAACAATGAGAACTCATGGACACAGGAAGGGGAACATCACACTCCGGGGACTGTTGTGGGGTGCGCGGAGCGGGGAGGGACAGCATTAGGAGATATACCTAATGCTAAATGACGAGTTAATGGGTGCAGCACACCAACATGGCACATGTGTAACAAACCTGTACATTGTGCACATGTACCCTAAAACTTAAAGTATAATAATAAAATTAAAAAAATAAGTAGATCATAATAATAATTGTTTTATTTACACAAATATTTACAACTTTTGATACTTTTCATTCCTTCCTGGATATCTGAGTTTTCATATAGTATCATCTCCCTTCACCCTGAAGAATTTTCTCTTGCCTTTTTTGGTCATGTAGTCCTGCTAGCAACAAGTTCTCTTAGTCTTCTTTAACTAAATATATATTAGCTATCCGAAGAATACTTTCATATTTCACTAGATGTAGAATTCTGAGATGACAGTGTTTTTCTTTTGGCTCTTAAAAAAATGTTTCACTGTACTCTGGCTTCCACAGTTTCCGATGAAACACTCATCGATATTCAAATCGTTGCTCCTCTATAAGTAATGTGTCATTTTTATCTAACTGCTTTCAAGATTTTCTCTTTATCTTTGGTGTCATCAATTTAACTGTGATATGCCTAGATGTGATTTTCTTCTTATTTATTCTATTTTTGATTCTCTAAGTTTTTTGAATCTTCAAATGTATATTTTTCACCAAATTTGAGTGATTTCCAGCCATTATTTATTTGAATATCTTTTCTGCTTCATTTTCTCTCTCCTCTGGGATTCCAACTACATCTATGTTGGATCTTTTGATACAGTCTTACAGGGTCCAGAATCTTTGTTCACGTCTTACAATCTTTTTTCCCCCTTTCTGTTATTCAGATTGAAGACTTTCTCTTGATCTATCTTCAAGTTCATTGGTTTTTCTTTTATTTCCATTCTTCTGTTAAGCCTATCAGTACCTTTCTTAAAAAACTTCAGAGATTATACTTCTCATTTCTAGATTTTCCATTTGGGGCGTGTGTGCATGTGTGTGTGTGTGTGTATGTACCTGTATGTGTGCTGTGCTTTCATATATTTTCCTTTACTTACTTGAGCACAGTTATAATAGCTGCTTTAAAATTTTTATATGCTCATTTTAACATTTGTGTTATCTCAGGGTTGGTCTTTGTTGATTTTCTTTTTGTCTTTTTTTTTTTTTTTTTTTTTTTTTTGAGACGGAGTCTCTCTCTGTCCCCCAGGCTGGAGTGCAGTGGCGCGATCTCGGCTCACCGCAACCTCCACCTCCTGGGTTCACGCCATTCTCCTGCCTCAGCCTCCCGAATAGCTGGGAATACAGGCGCCCGCCAACACGCCCGGCTAATTTTTTGTGTTTTTAGTAGAGACGGGGTTTCACCGTGTTAGCCAGGATGGTCTCGATCTCCTGACCTCGTGATCCGCCCGCCTCAGCCTCCCAAAGTGCTGGGATTACAGGCGTGAGCCACCGCGCCCGGCTTCTTTTTGTCTTGATAATTGGTTAGATTTTTCTGATCTTCATGTGTCAAATATTTTTGGACTGTACCCCAACATGGTGAATATTATATTAAACACTGTCATCTCAGAATTCTACTTCCAGTGAAAGTATTCTTTCAGGAATAAAGAAGAAAACTATTAATAAGATATTTTTAGATAAAGAAGACTGAGAGAACTTGTTGCTGACAGAACTATATGACAAAATAAAAGCACAGAAAATTCTTCAGAGTGAAGGGAAATTATACTATAGAAAACTCAGTTCACTTATTTTTTTTCCTAACTCAGATGCTCACAATCTGCCCAGGTATGCATGGATCAGGGGCTATGCAGAGATTAGAGTAGAGATTTTGCACAGAATTTGGGACTTCTCTCTAGCTGTGTGCTTTACAGAATCCCTACTCACTTCTCAGTGGCTTCAGTTGCCCTGAACTCTGTCCTCTAGTTTTTTTAGGCCAGAAAGGCTATTGGTTTTCAAGCAGATATTTAGCTACCTTGTGTAGTACTGATTTAGACCTGGAACAAAGGTTAAAAGCCACACGTGTGAATAATTCAATCTGTGCCATTCATTTTTTCCAAGTGTAGACACCTCTCCAGAATCTATTTGCTTACCATCATTCTTCAGGCCCAGGTCATTTTTTTTTTTTTTTGGTATGTTTATCCAAGTTTATATCGTTCTTTCCAGGAGGATTGGTCATATTGGCAGTGAAAATCTCGTTTTGCCTTTGTTTTGTCTATATACTTACTTTTTTCATATTTATTTTAGGCCTGTTTGACATATGTATGACAAAATGTGTCCAACATAAAATAAACTTTTATTTTGCCGAGTTCTAACGATGTTGAAATGAACAAAAATCTAGGAGTACTAAGATGAAGCCTATTGACACCTTCTCCAGTTTTCCACAAGAAAGGGTTCATGCTTGCGTGTTCTAACACTTCTGAAGGGAAGAACTTTGCAGGATACTTTCCTACAACAAAGGTAAAGCCATTGGCTCAAATTATGAGACCACTGAGTAGGAAGAACTTCAAAGGGGCCATGCTACATAAACAATGCCCCACTCCATATTGGGAGACTTGCCACCTGCAACTTCCTTAGTTGATTCATTTACTCATTAATATTTATGGAGCACTTCATATGTGTCATATGTGGTGCTGAGTGATAGTGAAATGATTAGCAGCAATTTACTAGGGGAGCTAGATGTGAAACAATAGCCCACAGATACAGAATTTTAAACTGCAATTAGTGCCATGCATGAAAAGCATTGGGTGCTACAAGAATGCATAATGGGGAACTTGGCCCAGCCTGAGAAGTCATGGAAGGCTTCCCTCAGGAGCAAGAAGTCATTTTAAAGAGAAGTAAAAGTTAACTGTGTGTGCTAGTTGGGGTAGTTCCAGTTAGAAGGAACAGCATGTGTAAAGACCCAGAGGTCAGAGGGAGGACTTAAAATGCAAAGAATGGAGAGCAGACTAGTGAGCTAGGGCCTGAAGGACAATGAAAGTGAGTAGCACAAGAAAAAGCTATGGAGGACAGAGTCATGGCCAGGCAAACTTTGTGGTCCAGTTTAGAAATATGTCTTTCTTTTTCTTCTCTTTCCTCATCTTCCTTCTCCTTTTACCCTTTGTTGAATAATGAAAATAACCTATAGATTTATTCAAAGAAAACCCAGTCGGCCGGGCACGGTGGCTCACGCTTCTAATCCCAGCACTTTGGGAGGCCGAGGCGGGCGGATCACGAGGTCAGGAGATCGAGACCACGGTGAAACCCTGTCTCTACTAAAAATACAAAAAAATTAGCCGGGCGTGGTGGCAGGCGCCTGTAGTCCCAGCTACTCGGAGAGGCTGAGGCAGGAGAATGGCGTGAACCTGGGAGGCGGAGCTTGCAGTGAGCCGAGATCTCGCCACTGCACTCCAGCCTGGGCGACAGAACGAGACTCCGTCTCAAAAAAAAAAAAAAAAAAGAAAAGAAAAGAAAACCCAGTGACCCTCTCTGGCCCCCTCCCTTTCCCACTCCATAGAGATAACTACCATCGAGGTTTCTAGAACTATTTCACAAACACAAAACATATGTAAAAATATATAGCTTCTGCTTAAAAAAACTGTTATGTAGCAAGAAGGGAGGTGGGGTTCTATACACAATGTTTTGAACCTTCACTTGCTTCATTTGAAAATACACAAAGAGACTTTTCCACATCAACACAGTTAGATGTACACCAATTTTTTCAAGAGCTGCATGATACTCCAATGGACAGATGTGCCATGATTTATTTACTCAGTCCCTGATTGATGGATATTTTAAGTTTCTTCTATTCTTTGTTGCTATAAACAATGTAGCAATGAACACTCTTGTAAAGACATATTTGGACACCTGGAGGGGAACAACACACACTGGGGTCTGTCAAGGGGTAGGGGGCAAGGGGAGGGAGAGCATTAGGACAAATACCTAATGCATAAGGGGCGTTAAACCTAGACAGGTTGATAGGTGCAGCAAACCACCATGGCACATGTATACCTATGTAAGAAACCTGCACATTCTGCACATGTAGCCCAGAACTTAAAGTAAAAAAAATATAACGTATAATATTATATATATTTTATGATATATATTATATAATATATATTTATTTAATAATATATATTTAATATATATTATATATACTATTTATATATTATATATTATTAAATATATTATATATTTATATATATTATATATTATTAAATATATATTATATATTATTTTATATATATATTATATATAATATATTATTAAATATATTTGGTGAAAAACGTATGCACATTTACAATTTTTATAGACATTGCATAATTGTCCCCCAGAGATGTTTGTCTAGGGCCCTTTCATCATTAAAATGTTCTGTAGGCATAGCTTATCATCAGGGGCCTAGAAACAGGTTTGGGCACTGAAAAGCACATATTAGCTTTCTAACACAAAGGGAAACTGCAAATTTGAGATCAATAAATATTTCATCAACTATCTCTATGATGTATTACTTGTAACGTTATTATTCCTAAAAAGTTCATTATATTTGAAAATAATTTGTAGGCTATATATTTTACTCATTTTGCAGGAATTCACAAGTATGTGAGTTCTTGTTGATAAATGGCCTATCATAAATCAAATAGCCTATTATAAATTCAATAGCCCATTATAAGAATTACTTATAGCCAAGACATTTCAAAAGAAAAATTATTTTAAAAACCCTTTTGATATTTCAATATCAGCAAAAATTACACTTACTATGAATGCATGTGTAGTTTAATATATTTGATATACTGTAGGGTATGGCTTCCAAAAGTAAGACTGCCTGAGACCTGTGAAGGTTTTTAAATAGCCTTAATTGTACAACTATGTAGGAACTTGCCTGTATCCTTATATTCTCATCAACTTGCATATTTTCAAAACTTTTTATTTATGCCAATATGATAAGCAACTCTTTTGCTTGTTTCTTAATTTCATATTTATTTAATTATGGCAGCTAAGAATCCTTTTGCATATTCATATGCCATTTTTCTCTTTCATTTTGGCTAAAGGAGAGCCAAGTTATTTTTTATTTGTTGGTTTGTTTTGGCGGGGGTTGGCTCTCAAGGAGGCGAAAATGTGGGTTTGATTTAGGTTATGTTGAGTTGCAATACCTCTGAGATACCCGGTGGAAAAGTAGAAGAACCATGGGAATAGAGCAGAGACGCAAGCTGTTTTGATAGGGTGTTTCCATTTGGATGAATCTTAGTTCCACGTTGAGGATCTAAGCTCAACAAATCCCTTCATGGTTTTGATTCATAATGTTTCACTCAGAGAGCTCAACTTGGATCCAGAGATTGGCACAGATTTAAGAAATTGCTGATTGATTTTCCTGCTGGGAAGAAGGGCCATTGGTTTAAACAGAAATACAGACTCATTTTAGCCATTAATTTCTGGCTCTTTTTTCTTTTAATTTAAAAATAATATCAAACCTTCAGAAAAGTTGCGAAAACAGTACAAAGCATACCATTTTTATCAATCACCTAGTGCTGGTTATCAATTTCCATATAAAAACCTACTTCAGAACTTGATGGCTTAAAACAAGCACCATTATAAGTATATATCATTACTTTCTGTGACAAGAATTTGGGCAGAGCTCAATTTAGTGATTTACGTTCAATGTGGTGTTCACAGAAGTCATAGAATAGTATTTGGCAAGTGGATGGATGGGCTGGAGAATCCAAAAAAGCTTCTGGCACCTTGCTGAGGATGGCTGGAAGGCTGGGTCCAACAGGAACCATCAACAGGAACACCTACACAAGACATCTTCAGTGCGGTGGTGTCAGGGAGTTGGATGTCTTATAGCAGTTCAAGGTTCCCAGACAGTGTTCCAAGAGGCCCAGATTGAAGGCGTAAAGCTTCTCATGACAGTCCTGCAAGTTGCAAAGCAACAGTTCCCCCACATTCTGTAAGTCAAACAAATCACTAAAGCCAGCTGAGGCCAGGCGCGGTGGCTCACACCTGTAATTCCAGCACTTTGGGAGGCCCAGGCAGGCGGATCACCTGAGGCCAGGAGTTTGAGACCAGCCTGACCAACATAGCAAAACCCCGTTTCTACTAAAAATACAAAAATTAGCCAGGTGTGGTGGTGGGTGCCTGTAGTCCCAGCTACTTGGGAGGCAGAGGCAGGAGAATCACTTGAACCTGGGCGGCGGAGGTTGAACTGAACCAAGATCGTGCCACTGCACTCCAGCCTGGGCAACAGAGCGAGACTCTGTCTCAAAAAAAAAAAGCCAGCTCAGATTTAAAGATGGGAAATTGGACTCCATCTTTCAATCAGAGGAGCAGCAAAAAACTAGTGACCACCTTTATTATACAACAACTGACCAAGTGTTAACATTTGCCACATTTGCTTTATCATTCTTCATCTGGACTCGTTGAGAGTAGGTTGCATACATGATGCTCCTTTGCTTCTAGATACTTCCTTATATACATTCTAAAAACAACTCTTTTTTAATTTTATTTTTTAATTGACAAATAACAATTGTACTTATTCATGGGGTACATAGTGGTGTTTCAGTACATATAATGTATAGTGATCAGATTGAGGTAATTAGCATTTGCATCATCTGAAATACTTGTCATTTCTTAAAACAAAGAATTCTCTTACATATCCACAATATAGCAGGAATTTAACACTGATAACCACTGTTATCTAATCTATAGTCCATATTCCAATTTTACCAATCATCCAAATAATATCATTTATAGCAAATTTTTTTCTAGTCCAGGATCAAATCCAGCATCATGTATTGCATTTGATTGTCCTGTCTTTTTAGTATCCTTTAATCTGGAACAATTCCTCCTTCTTTTTCCTTTACAACCTTGATATTCTGAACAGTACAGTCAGGCCAATTGCTTTACAGAATGTCCCTCAATTTGGGCTTGTCTGATATGTCCACATTATTAGATTTAGATTATATACTTTTGGCCAGAATACGACAGAAGTGATATATCCTTGTCAATGCATCGTACTAGAAAGCACATGATGCAGATTTCCTCCATGATGGTGATACTTTGATTCCTATGTTAAAGTGGTGCCTACCAAGTTTCTAGTTTTCCTTTTCAAATGAATGATGATATTTGCGGAGAGCTTTGTTGGGACTGCAAATATCTTGATCCTCATCAAACTTTCACCCACATGTTTTAGCATTTCTTGATAATTATGGCCTGTATCTATTACTAGAATGGTAGCAAAATGGTGATTTTCTAATAGTGTTATTTGTTCTGCATTTATTAGTTGGCATTCTATAGTAAGGAAGAGCTGTTCTTTATCTATGTATGTATGCCTTTGTACAAACTTATGAATTCTTATTATATTCAGTTGCTTATAATCTATTACTGCTTTATATTTGGATGCTTAATGCCTTCAGGTGTGTCTTGCATACTTTTGATATGTTCCCATTATTTCTTACTTTCTGTTATAGCATCATGTTCCAGACTTATCTTACACTTTTCCTGCCGTAGTCCTTGAATCAACCATTTCTTCAAGCATTCCTGGTTCTCTTGAGCAGAAGAAAATGTTTTTCAGAAACCAAGAATTGAGTGTTAGAGCATGCTCATTGCCACTAGAATGTCAGCACTTTGGGCCTTTGGCTGGACAAAGCCAGAAATTCTAATCATCTCTAATTCCAAGCCCTCTCTGTAAGGTCATGCTTGCCTCACTGGTTTTGTAGTTATATCTCTCTACTTCCACAGTAAGAACTCTGGCTACCAACGACGTTAGTGTATTTGCTTATTTGTTCAGACCTGGAAATCTATAGAAAATAGTTTCAGAATTCTTACACTTCTACAGGAAACCAGATCTATTAAGTTGAATATAAGATTTATTTATTTATCCATGCACTTCTTTTTGCTGATAAACTGAAGGTTTAAGTCAAAATACTGTGCTGAAAAATTACTTAAATTCATTCTTTTTTCCCCTTCACTACGGATATTCTTTTGAGATACAGTTGGGTTCATTTATCTGTTTGTATTCCGTTTTAGTCTTCCCCCAATTACTTTAGATTAGTTTGAATATGCAAAATGCTAGCACACTTCCAATATCCAAAACTATGCAAAAGATTAAACTCAGTGAAATGTTATTCCTTCTCCCCCTCCTTTTCTCCTCCTTCCTGCCCACCTGTCTAAGCAACAAACTTCAGTGGTTTCTAGTTTTCATTCCTGTATTGCATTTTTAAACAATGAACAGATAAGTGTGTATTTTCTTATTTACTCTTTTTCTTACATGAAAGGTAGCATATTCTTTTGTACGTGGCTTTTTTTTCTTGACAGTGTATCATGGAACTCCCCCATATGAGTTCATAAAGATCTTTTTTGTTTTGTTTGTTTGTTTAGAGATGATCTCGCTGTCATGTCATCCAGGCTGGAAGGGAGTTGTGTGATCACAGCTCAGTGTAGTCTTGAACTCCTGGGCTCAAGCAGTCTTCCTGCTTCAGCCTCCTGAGTAGCTGGGACTGCAGGCAC